>NC_081389.1:19199202-19540202 GCF_030684315.1 Stegostoma tigrinum | reverse complement strand
CTTTCTAGATACTCAGCACCACTTCAACTATTTCCCGATTACAGACGGCACAATTATATGTAGGCTAAAGTTCTCTCCACTTGGATCCAAACAATGTAGGCTCTGTTGAGGACTGCTGTTGCACCAGTATGATCTTTTATTTCCCATGTTCCCATTGGCTCTCTGACAGCAATTGTCAATTAAATGTTTTACCCTCACTATTTCATGAACTATTTTTGAGTCTTAAAATCTCCAGTCATTTTAGCATCATATTCCAAAGCCATCTCCCTAAAAACCTTCATGTTCAAAAGCCTCAAGACTTACTCCCACGTCTCAGCCACTTGTTCTCATTCTCCCCTTGCTGCCTGCTCAGATTTTCAAAATTCATTCACATTTCTCATTGCTAGCTTACCCTTGTCATTCATATACAGACTTTCCACCATGGGGATAATTATAACATAATCTGTCCAGCAGGAAAAGAATAGGGCCAGACAGTAGAAAGTAAAATCGTATGAAGTGTGAAAGAACTAGCTGATTCTACTCTCTCAGCTCCCTCCTAGACAGGTTAGGTTCTAAATTTAGATTTCTTGATCCATCAATTAATGGAAATATTCTTTCACTGCAGACCTTCTTTGAGAGAGTGTGGAGGTGAGGATCTGTTGCTAGACTATTAAACAAAAAAAATCCTATGATGTTCAATAAGCTGCTTGTTGTGTTTCCAAAGAAATCAAAATTATAGAAAGGAGCAGTTTGTGATCAAAATACTCAAATAATTATTGTTTAAAAATTATTGTTGAAAAGTAAGTGGTATTTTATATCATTGGAATCGAAAAATCATTTATCTTGTGAAAAATAAAATTTGCACAATCCAATTACTAGCATTTTGCATGTTAAGCTTCTCTCCATTAGAATCACTATATCAGGTGTAATATCATGTCATCTGATGAGTTTTTTTTAGCAGAGCCACTCTCTTTTCACACATTTGTTAGTGTTCTCTATTTTTCTGTCACAGATTTTGCCTCAATTTCCTTTGCTATTACCTGTTTCCTCCTGGGGTGCAGTTCTAAAGGCATCATCAGCCCTCCACAACTGTATTCTTCAAGTGTGAGCCTGGATGTTAAGTGATGGTAGCCATTTCAAAGACTGAGGTTGCACAGCTCAAAGCAGTGTGTCACAGTATAGAGGTCAGAAGTAAGAGACCTAGCTGCATTTTTTTTCCTTAGTCCCGGAATGTTGAGCCCATTTAGTGACAGCTTACTGCTGACATGCTGAAAACGGTTAGCATACCAGTATTGTAGTTGTGATTTCCAAGTGTCAGTGGTTCATTGAGAAGGCCATTAGAAGAGTTGACAGTCAAATTTTAAGTTGTTGTTTACTTAAACTGTGTAAAATATCTCAGCAGCATAATTGAACCAGCAATTCCAAATTCATGGATGATGTACCCAGATGGCAATGGGTCTAACTCGCAGAAAGGAAATGTGGTGGTTACTAAAGGGTTACGTTTCCTAAATGCAGTAAAGTATGTGTTGCCCCATTTGTTTAATATCCTTGCACAGGACAGTGGATTTTATACTGCTGTTAATTACAACATACAGTTGATGATAATTGTCTCTGTGCAGAAGCAGTGGTTTGTCACACCACATGTAACTTCTCATCTCTAACTGTGAAAGATTTTCTATTCTTCTTCCAAAGCGAATTAACATCTCTGTTGTAGCCTATGTAAGACACTTTTGAGTATTTTCTATAGCAATATTTTAGAGTAGAAATTTGTTCAACAAAAGCAAAGAAATCATGTTTATTCACTTGATTTTCTGCCTTATTTAAGAAAGCTACTGCTTCTTGCAAAGAACCTGTTTCATGGGTGCTGGCCACATCTATCATCCCACCCATGAAACAGTTACGTAAATGTTCAAAAAAAACTTAATTTTCCTGAAAACAGCTGGCAGAAAGCCCTGGCTCTTATCCCTTGCATGACCCAAGTTCTCTGTGGCACAACTGAGCACTTCAATTGCTCAAGTCAGCTCACTCTGCAGAGACTAGTAATTAAACCTGAGGTCTTTCTGGCTTTCATGGGAGAATGTTTCACATTTACATAGCACCTTTCCTGATTTTTAAGATGTTCTGAAGCACTTTGCAGTCAATGCATTGCTTTTCGGTGTGCAGTCACTGTTATAATATAGGGCAATAAGCAAGTATTATGTCATTGTTGTAAGAAAAGGGACCTATGTTAACTTATCCAATGGGAGTTGAAGAAATATATTCCATTCTGCATTTATAATTCTGTAACAAATCCCTGTAACCAGTTTGGGAAGTCGGATTTGAGAGTACTATAACCTATAAATGGTCTTCTGTGCTGAGATTGTACCTAAGAGCGGATCAGTAACAAAGCTAAATACGTTGAACATAATTTAAAATGTATCTGAATTGAATTAGAGTCAAGAACTGGTGGTCTCAATCAGCAGAATTTCCCAATGGAACTGATGAGTAAGAACACTACCAAGTATATACAAAGACCGGATTGTAATACCAGTCTAAGGTGATTTAATTGCACTTGATTGGGGAGCTGCAAATGATCTTGGATGACTGGGAATGAGCAAGAAGCCTGCTTTTATTTTGCCATGTTCCCTATCCTAGAAGGAGAGGGATTGGACAGAATGTGTTATATTTGAATAGGCTCCCTCTGTGGGTTTAAGCTCTCATTATAACAGATTATTTAGCCAAGGCCCTCAGAGGCGGCTGCAACCTGTGGAATCATGCTACTAAAAGGCCAGTGGCTAAAGGGAAAGGGGAGAAGTAAAGCAATGGCATATAATTGGTATTAATTTTAGTTTGGCTGTCTTTTAATTTAATTTCATGAGTAATCATATCATTGGAGGAGTGGTGATGGAATTGACATTATAGACAAAAGAGCAAGAATTGAATTCAGTTGGCCTCACAACCCTGCTGCAAGTTGTATGTATGAATGATGTTTGCAATCACTTTTCAAGAGAATTAAAACATATTTAGTCAAGAATGTTTAAATTAGGAAGAAACTTCACTTGAAAGCCTTCTGTGTAATTTTCAGGATTGAACTGTCGTTTAATTGAAAAACTACGTCCATTTTTCAATAATTAACCTGAAAAGCTGGCACCGAAAAGCAAACAGGGTACTGTAACTTTAATACATGCTAAGTAAATTAAATGTAACTTCAAAGGTCGTTAGCTGATACAGAAAGGAAGGAATTTTAGCTCAGTCTGGAAACTTCTTATTTAGTTCACTATCAAGATCACTAAAGCTGGTAAGAACTGTTTCAGACATTAGACTTTTAATTAAATGGATTGAAGACTATGGATCTGCTGGTGGTTCAGCCAAAACATTTTTCCCCAGTGACTGAACCAGTACACATACTTAATGCCTAATTACACATGAGGAGGCCATCCTTCAGCACTTCATCAGTGACAGAATTCACACGAGTGCTAAATTGCTGAACAACGTGCTCAAGTAGCTGAGTTTTGAATAGATTTATGAAGACGTTCATGCTCAGAGGCCACTCAGTCCAAAAATTCCATGCCAGGGTTAATGCTGTATACATTCCTCTCCCAGTCTTATTTCATTTAACCGTATCAGATTATTCATCTGTTCCTTTCTCAATCATGTGTTTATTTAACTTGCCAATAAATGCATGTATTTTATACACATAGACTGCATTTCAGCAATGAGTATTACGTTCTAACTGCTATTTGAGTAAAGAGAATTTTCCTGAATTCCTTGTGAGATTTATTAGATATCTTAATCTGCTGGATTTACCTTGCACTTGGGTAAACCTTCTCTTTTAGCTTGACCATGATTGCTTAACTTTGCTTTTCAGGATGTTGTGGTTCTGTATCTTAACAAATTTTTTGACTATTTCCAGCAGTCTGCCTGCAATTTTCGCATAATCGATTTGATAGACTTTGATGCAATGTGATTTTAGGTTGTTTTAAAAAAACCTTTAGAGTCCCTGGTTCCCTGGCTTGAAGGAGGTAAAAAGCAGCATTATCTCTCATGCTTTTCATGTGAGGCTACCACACAAAGAATTTATTATTAGCTGATCAGAAATTGTCTCATACATTAAGGCTGATTTCACTAAAATTATATCTTAAGATTACTATCACAGTTCAGATGTGAAAGCCATTTCCCACGTCCCTTTGTTAAGGACCTAATTGTTCTGAAATGCCAAAGGAGGTTTCTTTAATCATTTATTTGTTCTCTGGAAACGGGCTTCACTGGCTAGGTCATCATTTATTGCTTGTCACTATTTGTATTCGAGAAGGTGTTGGTGAACTGACTGCTTGGACGTTGCAGTCTGTGTGGTGTAGAAAAGCCCACAGTGCCGTTAGGAAAAGATTCCCAGCACTTTTACCTAGTGGCAGTGAAGAAACAGCAATGAAGTTCCAAGTCAGCATGATGAGTGGTTTAGAGATGAACTTGAGGTGGTTGTGTTCTCATTGCCTCTGTTTTCTTTATCTTTCATGGTGGTAGAGGTCACAGGTTTGAAAAATACTGTATAAGAAGCCTTGGTGAATTGCTGTCTTGCATATGCTATGCACTGCTGCCACTGTACGATGGTGGGGAGGGAGTAAAAGGAGGGAGCGAATCTGCAACTAGTCTTTTTTTCATTACATAAATGTTTAGTAATTGCATGGACACACAAAATGTAAGATAAAGGAACAACACGTATGACCAATTTCTCCTGCTTTGTCTGTATTTACTTTGTTAAATGTACTTGGAACGACTTCATCCCTGATGGTTTGTGTATTTATCTGGCTATTATAATCTTCACTTCGCAAATACTATTTTGCAAACTTTTTGAATACTCTGCTCTTGACTTTATGCCTGTTTTAATGCATTGCAGATGAACAATTAGTCATGTACTTTTATATAGCTGCATGTTGAATTAGGTAGAGCTTATCAATAAGCAACAATAGCCATCGTCCATAACTATAATTTCCTTGTGGCTGGTTGTAAGTAGAAGAATTTGAAGTCAACTTGGTTGCCCAGGAAATTCACCCACTTCTATGTCAGAGAGCTGCAGTTGAATGTTCCATAACACGCATTGATCTTGTTCCAAGCTGACAATTCAGCACTTTATTAAAGTGCATCCTGGTGTACTTTAAACGTAACGTAACTGAAGTGATGTTTGTTGACAGTATCCCAATCAACCCTCAACAAAAATATAATTTGTCTTACTCTCCTTAAAGTATCTTTCTTGAATGAGGGCTCTGGCAGCAGCTGAGCTGAGATGAGGCAAATGTAGGTCTTATTACAGAAGTGCATTCGAGAAGATGTAGAATCGTATAGGAATCAGTGTGATTAGATAGCTGTGAAGGCAGAATCAGTAGCCAAGATATGGGTATAAGATAAGCCCTGAGTTTTCCCAAGTGCTTAATTTTAGCAAATGGTTCTAGGGGTCAGCTTTTGTGCCAGCAAAATTCACCCAATATAACCATTGGGGTAAGCATTAGTGACATTACCAAACCAACCTAGCAACAAGGAGGCACTGTAACCATCACACATGTTTTTTTTTAAGAAAATGCCAGTTCATAATTTTATTGTGCATCACTTTCAATGTAAATATTATACACTGTTTTTCATTAAAGGAGTTAATAGAAGAGGAGGCACCAAATTAGAAGTATTTAAGTTGGGTGCACAAATGTTTTGTTGGAAAAGGTGGCCCTCAAAGAAGTTGTCAGAAAAGGCATAATAAAGGTTGACGAAGACAGAATGCCATACCTGTGCTAGGATGACTTAAAAACTACTGCCACTGGTGGAATATAAAGGGGCAATGGTAATTCAAGCTAAGTGTCAAAAGATCAGAGGATATGATGGGATACAGGGGTGGTTGTGGTCGAGTCGTGAGTGGATCAGAGCATGACAACAAATAGTTTCAGTTTAATATGTTAAGCAAGGGTCAGTCATGAAGTGGAACAGTCATGGGTGATTTGTAATGCACAGGGTTTGATCAGTTGGTTTTTTTTCAGTCTTGGAGCATGGAAATTCTGGAGTATGGGAGGCCAGCAAATTATTGGAGAAATCAAACTAGACATGACAAAAGCAAGAATACGGATGGAGGAGACGAGCAAGAAGAGAGCCTAGGGGAAAATACACAGTAATTGTGGAGTTGACGGTGAAATGTAAGGCGTAGAACAAAGGAGATGATGCCATAAACTGCTGCATGCATGTCAATCTTAGGAACAAAGAGATCCAAGATATTGTTGCACTTGGTGATTTGGGTATTGATGGAGCGGTGCAAGATAGGGATCTGAGAAGCCTATTAGTTTTTGGAGGAAGAGAGCTTGAGGTTGACTTGCAATCCAGGATGATCCAGATATAGTGTACTGTTTTGAATGATAAGCAAGGTAAGATAAAACTTATTGTGGTGTAGATTTGGATGAAATACAGGGCCAAATGTGCTCCAGTGTGTGGCCCTCAGTTTCGAGGAAATGAAGATAGGATTACATTAAGGATATATCTGAGCTGGGAGACAATGACTGATTTAGTGAGAGCAAGAGCATTAAAGGCACAAGGGGAATTGCTGAGCAGGTTCACAAAATAGAAATGCCATGCAGAATAAATGGGATTGATTGACAGAAAAATGCGGTGTCTTTACACATGTTGCAAGCATATATTTTTAAAAAGACAATTAGATAATTCTTTATACGATAGCATACAACTTATCCAAAATTAGGTCAAAAAGTCTTGTTTCCATTTAATAGCAAGATTTCAACCCTTAAGTAATCCTTCAGTGAAGATTTTAAATTACAGAGAAGCATCACTGTAAGGAGAAATGTGTTCTGTATCATGTCTTTGCAAAAGCCGTTAGCAGTAAAGTTGCCGAATAGAGTTGTGAAAATCAATCTTTCCTGAAACCACATACATGTGTTTCACATATATTGGTCAGTAGGATCTCCACTTTGTATGTCTACAATTAACTGCTGAATTCTGCATAGTTTGGAGTCCAAACATACATTTTTTTAAAATTTATCCTTTCAAGTCTTACTGTTATGTACATAAAGGATAAGTGCTTGACAATTCAAGTGCTTCATCTTACTCTCCCGCCTTGGCCTTTTAAGATACCTTTTATTCCCCACCCCCTTTCAGCTAAAGGGTGAAGCCATTAAGATGAAGCACAGATCATAAAATGTTAAAGGAGGACTTGCAGCTGGCTTATCATCCTAAACATAAAGGATTTCTGTACTTCTGCAACAGATGCTTCTCATTGTGTATGACAGAGAAGAGTCTCTACCTTACTAAGACCATAAGAGAAGAATGGAGAGAAATTACATTAAAGCGTCTGAGAGAAAGAATCAAGCACCTTAAGTGATGGGTCTTACAAATCAGTGTAAAGAAGGTGAAAACCAGCTTGACAACCTTGAAGTAATAAAATATTTTGACTATATTGCCATAGTAATAGACTATTTAAAGTTTCACATTTGTAATTTGATCAGTGATTGATTGCACACCCAACTAGCCACAGATTTAAAAGATGCTTGAGAGAAAATGAACTGCTAGGTAATAAGGAGCTAAAACTTTTTTTAGTGTGTTTAGCAATGATTCGAGCAGCTTAAAGAGACCTCACTGGAAATGTATTAATGGGAAGAGGACTTGCACAAGAACATAAGAGCGAGGAGCAGGAGTAGGCCATTCAGCCCTTTGAGCCTGCTCCGCCATTCAGTAAGATCATGGCTGATCTTTTTGTGGATTCAGATCCACTTACCCACGTTCTCACCGTATCCCTTAATTCCTTTATTGTTCAAAAATAAATCTACCTTAGCTTTTAAAACGTTTACTGAAGTAGCGTCAACTACTTCACTGGGCAAGGAATTCTGTAGATTAACAACCCTCTGGGAGAAGAAGTTTCTAAACCTGCTCCCTCTAATCTTGAGGCTATGCCCTCTTGTCCTAGCTTCACGTGCAAGTGGGAACATTCTCTCTACTTCTATCTTATCAATGCCCTTCATAATTTTAAATGTTTCGATAAGATTCCCCCCTCAATCTTCTGAATTCCAATGAATATAATCCCAATCTACTCAGTCTCTCCTCATAAACCAATCCCCTCAACTACGGAATCTACCTAGTGAACCTCCTCTGCACGCCCTCCAGACAACTTTCAGTAGTATTTGTAACAATGTCAACAATGACATTGGCACACAGTGCTATTACTGTGAACCATCTGCAGGATGCACAATACTGCCTCAGTGTTCTGGACTGAGCAAAATACTACATTTCAGGTTTTTGGTCACTATGAAGCAATTTCTGGGATATTTATCTCTGCACAGCAAGTAAACGTAGAATTGGGCTGCAATATGTGCCTGAATAATCTATTGAAACTTGGATTTAACCAAATCAGGCAACTCACAGTGAAGATACTTGGTTATAATTGATAGCCTGAGAAACAGTGAACTCTGGCCTTAAATAAAACCGTTCTTTGAAATGGCTGACAAATCTCTTCAAAACTAGCAGACTTGACCCCAGATAGGATACGAACCTTGCACAACAGCAATTTGTATTTATATAACAGAATGTACCATCACAATGCATTTCACAAGAATGTTCTTAATCAGAGAGAAAAGAATATTGAAGGATTATAAATCAATGCACCTTTATATTTGAACACTGCAAGATTGGAAGGAAGCAGCAGATATTTAATTCATATCAAAGAGAGAAGGACTAACATCCACATAATGCTGTTCACAACTTCAGACATCCCAAAGTGAAGAGCACTTTGAGTATTTTTCAAGTATCATCACAGGTTTTTATTCATTGAATCAAAACATAAACTTAAACATCAATTGCACTTAGCACAGTAAAAGACTAATGTAAAGGAACTGTTGTACATATTTAAGACCAAGTAGATGTTTTGGTTTTATGAAAAGGGTCGGTCTAAACTGCAAATTTGATTCCCTTAGCTTCAAAGTGGTTAATTGGCTGAAAGGATGGGTAATACTGTGGCAATTTAGCATTTAGAGGATTTTCACAATTTATTTATTTTGAGCTGCTCATTATTGAACTAGCTGTTCTATCGCTGACCAGTGGATATTGACACAGTAGTTCATGTAGAGAACAGCCAATTAAATATCCAAGGGAAATCATAAAAGATCAAAACAAAATTGAGGAAAGATTAACCAAGCTTAAGGGAAGTCAAGATGGTCTGGACTGAAACCAGGAGGGGGCAGGGCTGGAACAGAAAAAGAAAGGTTGAGAATTTGAAAGAGAAATAAGAGAAGCTGTTGAAGGAGGAGAAAAGGGAAAACATTTTTTGATGGTGTGGTTAAAAGTGAAGATTAACCAAAAATTTGCATTCAGCTGCAAAAGGCGGAAGGGACATTAGGACTGAGCAGCTGTTGAGAAATGGAACCGAAGTACAAACTAACAGAATGGAAACATTGAAGGAATGGCTGAGGTTCCACAGTAAGTTATTTTAGGGAAAGGAGAAGAACTATGTTTTTATCACAGCTTTATCATGGGCAGGTTATTGGGAGGGTTTTGATGTTAAGGCTCCATTATCATACATTCAAGTTTCTGATGGAGAAACTTAAGAATTGAAGGTATTGAATCAGAGGTAATTTTAATAGTTACTTGATCAGGTGGCCTATCAACAACAGATGCATCAAACATAAAACTCATGCCAGCTCATGTATAAAACATGTTAGGTTTCTTTTTGGTCTCGCTTCTGCCCATCACCATGTGCACCTTATGAAACTCAAAAATAAGATGCTTTATGCAAAAAGGACATGGCAGTATCCCCGGATCCCTGAAAAATCTTATTTTTTGCTGATCAGTAAAATCAGCAATTATCTATGAAATGGTCATCAGACTTTAACAGTTTGATAGTAAGAGGTAGGTGAGATGTCCTTTCACATTGTGACTTGCTTCTAACAGATCTTGGAAATGCTGCCTTCTGCAGCTTGGTTGGATCCATGGAGCAGAGAATTCTGATGGTAGAACCAAGGACCTAGGAATAGGTGCTGGCAGTGAGATCTGTACGAGGGTATATTAGGCAGTTCATATTAAGGAAAGATTATCAGTTGTGCAAAATGATGCCTTGCATTTATATAGCACAGTTAACAATGTTAAATTAACAATTAAACTTTATTTAAAAGTGTCTCCAGATACTTTGCAAGAATATTGTCAAATGTTTGATGCTGAACCACATAAGGAGATACTATGGTGAGAAAGAGTGGGTATCAAGAACATCCCAAAGAGACAAAAAAAAGGATATTAGAGTTTGCTGCTTAGACGTTCATTTGCATAACCATCAATAGTGGAGTGAAGCTTGCTGGTTCTGCTAATGCATTGAAAAGCTCAATATCATGTTGCAAGTAAGTGGGAAAACGTAATTTGCGTCTCTTTAAAATATTTGAAGTTTTGATTTCAGATTTGAATGATTAATATTAAAGACATGCAATGAAAAGCAATCAAACCATATTCTCCTCAAAAACAGTGTTCAAAAGTGTGAAAGAATGAATGAAATCTCAGAAAGGCCAGGAAACACAGGCAAAGTACGTTCGCTGTTTGGATAGTATATTATGCTAAGAGAGACATCAGTATGAGAGGAAGAGTAGAGGACAAAGCTTCCTCTCTCCAATCAGGGTCAAAAATCCAATGATGTATTCAAATGCTTTTACATTGTAGGAATTTTCAAGTTGCATGCCTGAAAGCCCTGATTGAATTTGAGCATTCTATTTTTTTATCCTCCCCTTTTCAGCTTTTTGTTCCAGCTGAAGACGAAGCCATTGTTGGAAAGAGTATGAGCAAACAGGTGTTTGAAGGGCTGACCACAGGGCTCCTGCACACCTGTGCTACTGTGCTTGGGTGCTTGGCCAACCATCTTCCTGAGGCCAACAGCAATCCTGGGACGCCAAAGAAATCGGGGCAAGAAACAAAAAATAACCTTTCACAGAGTGAGCTCTGCATCAGCAGGATTCAGGATCTCATCAGGTGAGGACAATGAGTGTGTAGGAAAGGAGGAGTGAAATAAATACAATAATAAATGTGTTACTGTACAACACCCTTATCTACCTACCCAGTCAGCTGGAGCCTGTATTCCCTCTGTTTCATTCCTAATTTCTCCTGAGGCGCATCTTCCACTCATTACTTCCTTGCAGTCTGCAGCGCTGCACCTAATCACTTTGCTTTGCTACTTCCGTTCCTGACATGAGAAACCCTGAAAAGATCCATTTGTTCATCTGTAATTTTAGTTTTCTGCTGTGCACAAATTCATCCTATTTTACACATTGTGTAAAGGTAAACTGTTATATAATTTCCACATATTTCTGCCCACCCACCTCCTCCCAAAAGGCAGTCTCTGATGTTTACCTAAGTTGACCTCATGGCCAGCTCTGTAGATAAACATGCTGTGTTTTAGGGGTCTGAACCTTAATCCATGGTAAATTAACAAATCTGTGATTTTGTTGAGTGTTAAAAGAAAAAAGGATTCAATTTGCATCTGTTCACTAAAATTGGAAGAATCAGCCTGTGTTCCTATTCCGAATCTTTACATTCTTGTTACATTTATGCCTTTAGGGATGCGAGAATGACAGGACCAAACTAGTGATCATTTTAATCCTATCACTTGGTCAGGTGGTTGATCAACAGCTCAAGTATAAAGCTCATATCAGCTCATCTATAAAACATTGTGTCACTAAGATTCTTTTGGTCAGAACTTTGTCCAACACTGTGTTTAAGACTCCACCTGTAAAATTATAAGTACAGTTTCACATGATTAATGCACGAGTGCACATTTTTCCCCTCAGGGATGCACTTCAATCAGCCACGTAGGGAGTTGATATGCAGCCAGTCCTGAGTAACCCTGTGTGTTTGCAAAATTGCAAACCACTAGAAGTTTAACCAGTCTCTGTGTAAATTGCCAGTGCAGATAATTTGTAAGCTTCCTGCTGCTTGTCAAACAGGATTAGTTTACTTAGCGAGGCATGTACCTGCAGCACCTTCAGGAGCCAGATGAGAATAACCCTAACCAAATAGATTTACCTTTCCTAGTTCCATTCATAGGCCAAGATGGCTAGTTAATCCTGAGACATTGCAGACCTAACTGGCTCAGCTATTGGATCATTACATCTGCCAGGTGAGGACTGGATTATTTCCATATGCCACCACATTTCAGAATAAAAGTCGAGGATCAGAGCAGTAGAATTTTGAGACAAGTCAGGAGAACATTAATCCATCATCACTATACCTTCTCCCAGTATATGAACGCGTGGAAAAAGCTGAAATAAAATAAATTGAAGTGATTAGAGAAAAATGAGATTGCATGAGATGGATTTTTGAGAAGTATGGAATATAATAAAATGCAAACAATAGCACAAGGTACTGATAAGACTAAATTCAATGTACAGAGTGTAGTTTCGATCACTGTATTTAAGGAAAGCTATCATTTCATTGGAGGCGGTTTGAGAAGGTTCACTAGGATGATTCCTGGTTTGGAGAGTGTGTTCTATGATAAAGGCTAAATAGGTTTGGACTCTGCTCACTGGAGTTTAGAAGAATGAGAGATACTCTCATTGAGACATGTAGGACTCTTAAGGGGCTTGACAAGGTAGATGCTGAGAGCATGTTCCCCTCATGGGAGAGCCTAGGACCAGAGGGCACAGTCTCAGAATAAATGAAAGCCAATTTCAGACTCAGATGAGGAGTAATTTCTTCTCTCACAGGGCTATAAGTGTCTTTGGAACTCCTTTCCACAGAGAGCAGTGGGGGCAGAGTGCTTGTGTATATTTAAGGATAAATAGATAAATTCTTGATCAGTCAGTGAATCAAAGGCTATGGGTAAAACGCAGGAAAATAGCAACGAGGATTGTCGAATCAGACAAAATCCTATCAAATAACTCCTATTTCTTACAGTCATTGGGATTAATATTTATAGCTTGAATCCAAGTCTTAAGAGTTTTACAGATTCTAAAACTCAATGTACAATTTTAATAGAGCTCATTGATGTTTTTAAACTCAGCTGTTTAATTCTGAGTTTCCCAAGAGCACATTTGTCAATGAATTGCTTTTTTAAGAAAAACGCGTAAACCTTCCTAACCTTTGTTTCTTGCCTGAGATTTGAAGGTATTTCATGGCTGAAAAGGGTCGTATTTGAATTATGGACAAAAGAGTCAAAAGGACAGTAATTATTCCCTAGGAGTCTCCATTGTGGCCTTTGCTCAACATTGTTCCGTATAGCCTGTGCAGGTAGTTCAGAGTAATGCACGGCAGCTGTAGCCAGGAGCGTTCAGAAAGGCTGAGGTCAGAGTTCGTGCAGAATAAGCAACTGATTCTATAGTAAGGTGAGAAATGATTGAAGCAGACTTGCGTAGCCAAAGGGAAGGAAGTGTTTGAAACATCCAAGGCCCAGAACAATACATGAAGTGACAAATGTAGTTCCATTTTGACATTTGCAGCTTCTTCTGTGGTGTTGATTTGCGCCATTGGGTTTCTCACAGTTGCCAGCAGTGTTTGGGAGTCATTTGAATACTTCCAAGTTCTCATTGAGTTGGAAGGATCAATCTTTTAAACTTCTGTTAAAAAGAAGTGTTACTTTATATGTTCAATTTCCAGCAACCTGTGGTATTTTTCTTTTGTGTTACTATCGTAAACCTGAAAGCAGTTGCTACTCCTGTTATTTTCCTTTACTGATGATGAAAATCTGTTACAACCTAATCATCAATACTGAATTCTCGGTAAGCTTCTGTCATTTGACTTGGTAGTCCTGTTTTATAGGCACTGTTCCTTTCTCTAATGCAATAGTCACTGTTATTGTGCCAACTGCCGAGCCTGAGAGGTATTAAAAACAAAGTACTGGAGAAACTCAAGTGATTTGACAGCATATGTGAAGGGAAAAATGGAGTTAACAGTTCAAGTCCAATATGACTATTCTTTGCCAGCTTGAAAAGAGCCTGGATCAGAGATTCTATTCTGGCCTGCTCTTTATCTAATCTTTGGCCTTATTCAACTTGGCTGTCTGCTATGAATGAATAATTGAATTCCCAATAGCGTGGAGCATTGATCATTAGTTTTTAATAGGTTTTCATCAACAGTAAAGAGAAAAAATAACAGCAGCAACTGCTTTGAGGGTTTAGTACAGTAACACAAAGGAAATGTACTACAAATGTTGGAAATACTCAGCAGGTCAGACAGCACCTGTGGACCGAGCGCAGAGTTAATGGTTAAAGCAGTGCCATTTGAATGGAAAGATCTAAATCTGAAATATTAACCCGAATCACTTGCTTCCGGAACTTGATGACCATTTCCAGCAGCTTTGTGATATTTGTGTCTTTCAAAAAGAGTAAAGAGAAACAAAATTAGCTTTATGAAAAGCTAAATCTGAAGGCAAATCCTGTCTGCTGTGTCATTTAATTGCTGTTTTCTGCATGGCTACTAATCCCTATGTATCAAAGAAGATAAAATGAGGGAGTGAAAAATCTGGGGTGGGGTGGGGGAGTGTTAGATCAAGGAAGGACCCGCAGAGAGAGCTCTTCCGTTCGTCAGTGCACTACTAGTATTGCAAATTGCTATGACAGTTGAATGTATGTACAGTCAAGCTGTAGTTGTGATTAAAGGCAGCTGATGCTAATTTTGGAAAAGTTAGGCCACATACATAGGAAACTCAGGGCTCCTTTGGTACAGTTGATAGTGTTCCTGCCTCTAGGACAGTTGGTCCAAGTTCAAGTTCCATCAACAGTGAAGTGTGTCTTAACAAATGTGAACATTTTTGTTTTGAGAATAGTTTCAACCTGGTTGGGCCAGGGTCTGTGAAAGTGAAATGTTACCTGCACTTGTGCTGTTTGGATTATTGTGAAAAAATAGTGAAGACAGGTCAGCTCCTGCTTCCTCTGCCAGGTGTGGGTTTACCAGATTACTATGCTAAAAATGTTTTATTGATTCTTTGTTCAGCTAATGTGTTTGTACGCCAGTATTCTGAAGTGTTAGACTAGCAAATTTGCTGTATACACTGTTTAATTGGAACACCAGTTTTTATATCCACTTTCTTGTCTTGAGATACATGTAGGGGTCATCTTCAAACATTTAAAATAAAGATGTTTAGTGAGTGTGGCAGCAGTATCCACACCGTTTAAACATTGAAATCTGTATAGAAGGTCTAAGTCAACCCTCAAATGGGTTCAAATCTGTTTCATACCATACTTAAGTTACATTCCAACTGCCACAATGCTAACTCTCATTTTCTCCACTGGACCTTTCACCCCTTTTATTGCAGAGCTAGCTTCCAACTTCAGGTTTATATTCAATTTTTAGTGCCAAGCAGTACTAATTACATCAGTGTATCTTGCAGGAGGTGAGCCCTGATCCTCAGTTCTAGGTACCATTGGCCTTGGTAACCAGGGGCTTTGAAGGGAGAATTGGACAGAAATGCAAGATAAAATCCAGTGACTGTGATTAGGAGATGCATGTTGGTTGATGTCAGGGGTGGGTTAAGCTTAACTATGACTGACCCAGTCTTCAGCCTCAAGGGAAATAGTTGGTTGACAGTTACTCTGAAGAATAACCATTTCTTCAAAGCATCAGCAAGTTGCCAGAGTAGTCAAGATAAAGCTCAATGGATGTATGTCAACTCTTTCAGAAAAAGTATGGGGAGAATCAGTTTAAATAGAATGATGATGTCAATGAGAAAAGAACCTCTGCTATGTTATGGAAAATAACTGGTGGCCTGCAAACAGAATATGCAAAATAAAGGTGGGAGGTCTCCTGATTGATGGGTCTGTGCTCTGAAGATGTCAGGTGCAATGAACTTGGATAATGCCAGAGGCACAGAGTAAGCTGAGACTGTCTAATAACTGTGGTATTGAAAGAGATGGGCAGGGCGTAGAGCTTCCACTGAAACTGTGACAGGGTGAAGATGCAATTAGGAGTGATTTGATGCAGATTCTGGACTGTGAGAGAATGCAGTTTGGATTCAGTCTCAAATAGACAAATTAGAAATGGTATAATGAGAAGTCTGTCTGGAAAGACTAACTGTTGGGTAAAGTGTTGGGTTTCCCTTTGGGTGTTTTGGGTACAAATTAGAGGATAATGTTTTGCTTTAAATGACCAGGTTTTGAGTGTGAAGGATAAAAGCTTTTGTTCTTGGAAAAAAGATAAACTGTTCTTTCACTAATCTAAATCAAATTGCCTTCTTTGTTGACCAAGCTGGCTCTAAAAGGGATTTCTTTTTTCCCTAGAGGATGATAATGTCAACTCTTTAACCCACTGCAGTACCTCTTTATTTCGCACATTTCTCGAAACAACTTTTCTTTCTCCACTCCATTTCCCAACATCAAAATAACACTGGTTTGTTTGCGATGTTGTTCAATTATTCAAACTTAAGCTCAGCGAACATCCTCAAATGCACGTTGTCCTGCACTAGGTCAAATGAGTGCAACAAAGAAGGGGAACCTTGGCTGACTCCTTTTACCCCCTCATTTCACTTCAATCCCAGTTACCAGCTCTGTTCTCTGTTGAGTCAGTCTGACATTTTATCTACTGCAATCACCGGTTCTTTGTCTTGCCTGCATATAGTACCATTTTCAGACAAATAGTTGCTGATTTATAGACTATTTTGTGACCTATCTCTACTAAGAACTGGACTGATGCCAGCCATAATCACTCCATAAAGCTCTTTGTAGGAGTGGTATCAGAATTTCTTGCCTTGGCGGACCATTTGGTACATTCACTGGAGTTCCATTGATGCCATGTTATAAAGATGAGACTCACCTTCATACTTAGCTTTTCGACAAATATTAATTTTGTAAAAGTCTGATTTCAGTTCCTTCTGGATCAGACAATGTTGTGTTGAAGTTTCACCAAGGGTCATGAGTTCATACAGCTGTATTTTTCAAAACTTTGACACCATTTTGAGGCTTTAGAGCTGCAATGGCCTATCAGCGAATGGTGGTGAGGGGAGAAAAAGGCAGAGAACCTATGAGAGCAGGTGAAGGACCTTCAGTCTTTGTTCCTTGAAATTGGGCTCCAACCCCCATTTGGAGGCCATGTCATACAGCTTGGCACATCAGTGTTAAAATTAAATGTGGCAAGATGGTGCACTTTAAATTTTCTGTTCTCTAATGTCCTATCGTAATAAAACTATTGGACCTAGGATGATGGTTTAGTTAGTTATTAAGGATCCTGTGACAAAATTAATATCAAGGAGTAACTTCTGGTGTCCTGGTTTCCAGTATTCAAACCAACATTATCATTCTTTTCATTCTTGCTTGTGGGATTTTGCTGTATGCAGAGTGGCTGCAACATCTGACTGCATTTCTTTACATATGCAGGATTTTGAAATATTTGTTTGAATTTTATCATGGCACCACATTGACACTTTAATGTCTTTCTGAGAAATACGTATGTAGCTCTTAAAAAATAAATTCACCGCAGTGGAAGGTGAGGATGAGAAAAGAGCTTAACGGCAGAAGTTATCGGAGAAAGAAGCAGCTGCAGTTTTGAAATATTAGATGAACTTGGGTGGAATTAAATCTCAACATTAATCTCAGACCTTTCAGTTGTTCACATTTATCGTTCTCATTTTAAATACTTTGCTATGTCATCTTTTTTTCTTCTTCAGACCATGTGCATTCTGCCTACTTCTCAAGTTGCTTTGACATTATCATACAACTGGGGCTTTGAAGAAATTAACCAACCACAACATTCTCCAGTGAGTTGGTAGCGGTGGCAGGAGTTGTGTCCTAAACAGGCCATCTCATAGTATCTTTCTTCAAAATGTAATAGCAATTCTGTTTTAGAATTCTTCATCATGTATTCTGGCCAAGAATTAACTGGCCGCCTGTAAGTGCAGATTTCTTTAAATTCAAGGTTGTCTCCTGGACATGTTAATTTATGTCAGGCTAGAGTTCTATAGGCAGCAGCTTCATGTTCTGACTCTGGCTGCAAGACAGTTCCATGCATTCTTGGGGATGTCATTGCTGCTTTACCCTGGCACACTGTCATAGAATCATAGAATCTCTACAGCGAGGAAGCAGGCTGTTTAGCCCATTGAGTCCACACTGCCTCTCCAAACAGCATCCCATCTCGACCCAACCCCCCTATCCTATCCCTGTAACCCTGCATTTTCCATGGCTAACCTGCCTAACCAGCACATCACTGGGCACTGTGGACAATTTAGCATGGCCAATCCATCTAATGTGGGCAATTTTGGACTGCAGGAGGCAACTGGAGCTCCCAGAGGATACCGGGGAGAATGTGTAAACTCCATACAGACAGTCAGCCAAGACTAGAATTGAACCTGGGTCCCTGGTGCTGTGAGGCAGCAGTGCTAACCACTGAGCCATCATTATAGCCCCTCCTTTTTTATGACATCTATTGGATTACCTTCTTCTCAGCCTCCATTTTCCCTCTCCCAAATGGTAATTCTTGACATTTGAGAGGAGAATGCAACAAACCCAATCCTTTACAAGTAATTACCAGAAGTTGTGATCCCGAACCTGAACACTGCTTGCTTTACACTTCATCTTTTATAGTCCAGAATTGTCACATCCTAATTACTTTTTCAGTTAAGATAAAGTAATTTGGCACTAGTAGACAATGAAGTTACAATCTTCTCACTCCCTGACTTTTTCTAAGGACAGTCACCATAGTTTACCAAAGTATCAACATTGTTTTGATGCCGTTAATAGGATTTATTAAAAGCTACGTAATGCAAGAAGTTGAATGGGCAGTGTCACTGCTCCTGCTCTGTTGTTTAATAAGACCACAGCTGATGCTCAATCCCTGTTTCTCTTTTCTGTCATATCTGATCCCTTGGTTTCAAAAAATTATCAATCATAGACTTCAACTCAATAGTGACTAAGCACCCACAGCCTCAGGGTGGAAAATGGATTGCAGCGATTCAAGAAATCAGCTCACCACAGTCTTCTCAAGGACAATAGGATAGATAATAAAAGCTGGCCCAACCAGCAAACTCTATATCCTATGAATGATTTTTTTTAAATTTTGAAAAGTTGCAAGAAATTTCTCCTCATCTCTCCCAACATAGCTGACCCTTTAACTGGAGATTATAATCCTTATTTCTAGTCTCTTCTATGAGGGGAAACAAGCTCTCACTTTACAAATTGTTTTGTGAAACAATGATTAACTTCTAACATTTTAAGTACTTTGATATTATTTTTTCCACAGTTTCAAAACCTATAAAAGTTTTCACCCAGTTAGTACATTTTTATGGCATCACATAGAGAAAGAACAACCAAGTATAGGCAGCTGAACTGGGCATAGGAAATTGGGGAATATTTGCACTACAGAGCACAGATGTAATTCACTCCTTATTTTAAAGTGTAGTCTTACCTTACTTTTAAACTTTAATTGTGAAATCCTACTTCCACTTTTGTCATGAAAACTTTCTGTGTACCCTGAACAATTTGCGTCAGTTTGTTATAAAGTGTAGATATAGAAATTTATAATGGAAAACATTAGGAGGTGTATATAAACTTAAAGATTTTTAATATTATTTTAATTTGTGTTCAACTAATCTTGTCTATGCTAATGTAGTTCTTTGTATTTATTTTCAGCTATGTGGTATATACTGGACTTACTGATAAGCTGTATGGCTGTTTCCTCTCAATACAAGGGCCCATTGATGAGCAACCTAAAATTGCCTCTTTTCTACAAAATGTTACAGCCCTGCTACACAATATGTGCCGACTTTGCTTTGCTTTTGTCAATCGGTAAGTAACTGAGTTATTCAATAAACATAATTTTTCTTGAAATGCACACAGAGTTGTCAATTCGTGTTTTTAAAAAATTTAAATGTTTCCAAATGAATTGTTAAGCTCCTGAAAGCCAGTTGTTGAAGGAAGAGACCAGAAGTCAATCCTGATTTATTCACCAAGTGAAGCATTACAAGTGCGTATTTCAAACCTTCCAATCCACCCCAACAGTGTTAATAAATGGTCCTTCACATTCTTGTGAAACATAGGTCTCTTAAACACTTTTGAGCCAACAAGACAGTTAGCCTAATTACTAATGAACTGCCCATTAAAGGGCACCAAAACAAAAGCAAACTGTGAATAAAACTTAACATTCCTGAGGCTGATAATGCACACCAGCCCTTGTCGCCCACCAGTTTCAGAAGGCCTCCAGTATACTAGTTACACTGTATGCTCTATCTTCAAGGATACTTAGGCAGAGATGTTACCACAAAAGGGAGGCACACCTTCTCAACCACCTGTTGTCTGGATCTTACAAGCGTGCTGAAGTAGTCATCTAATGAATGCCTCCAACTGTATACCCCTAAACTTTTTTTTTACAATTAGTATTAATATATTTCAAGAAAGTCAAACTCAAAACTATTATTTTAGTGAATTCCGGCTTCATCCATTGCTGTCATCTTGTCCCACAATCTAGATCTCAGATGCCATTGCCAAGACTGTTTCAGCTTGGTCTATGCTATTTTTCTGCCAAATTCTTGTTTCTCTGCTTCATGAGCAAGTTGTTCCAACCCTACTTCTGCCTTTCTTCAGATCAACTGAGACGAGGAATTTAACCCAAGAAGCACTATTAAAGTAGAGTGGGCTGTGTCTTTACCCACTTGGCATTTGAACAGAATAAGAATCATTTTGTTTGGGGGATTTTTGTGGTAGAGTTTTGTGCAGAAGTGATGATACATAGCCTCAACCATATTATCTTTACGCAAGACTGGGTTAATTAGTCAACCATCGGTTAGCTTGCCGTCATGTTTTAATGAGGGACATATGGTGCTGTTGTCAAGCAATTTGGAGTATTTCCTTCAAAATTGTTCCAAATGTTAATTGTGAAGTTGCAAAAGGCAGCACAAAAAGTATTCTAATCGTTGCTTTGTATAAGTAAAAATACAATTGATATGGCTGGTTATTTAATGAAATTGTCATGTTTGTAAATAATGCACAAAGAACTGAGATCAGATTCCATCAACTCAGTTGTATGAAAATATTTACTCTATAGGTTTAAGCCCAGTGACAGGTGGTAATGGATAGAGAAGCAATCACAACACTAATGGAAAAGACTTGCGTTTTAAATGTGTGCTGTGCCTGCAGCTTTGTGTCATGTTCTGCCTGATGCTATTTACCGTCTGGCATGCAAACACAAATTGCTTTTTTTTAAACCAGTTATGTCACACTTTCTCTTTTCTGAAAATAGTCTTGTGGGTGCCAAACACAAGTTGATTTGCTTAAGTAACTATTCTCCATGTATAAAGTAGTTAATTAAGCGTTTGTAGACCATTTACTGCTGTGGCTTTTGCAAATAAAACCCAATCCTACCTTCATCCAAGGTCTACTCGTGTACGTTGTATCATTGGATTGTGATCATAAACATCGGTTGACGTTTTCTCTCTCTGTCTCAGGGCTGTAGACACCGCTGTGTAACCCATTTTTTAAAAATTGGCTATTCAGCAGATGTAGACAGCATTGGCATTGGCTAGTTGTGTTCATTGCTCACCTCTTGTCGTCGAGAAATAGAAGCTGACTCCTGTTACAATTGTGCAGTATTTGTGGTGATAGAGCTTCCTTAATAGTATTAGACAGATGATTCCAAAATGTTTTAACCAAATGCCAATGATGAAAACTCCATATATGTCCATGGCTGATGGAAAATTTGAAAATTATGACATTGCCATGTTGTTGCAATTCTCATTTTGGGTTAGGCAGATGGGCTGTGATAACCATTAAAGTTAGTTTTGTGTGTGATATAGAACTGTTCCCACTGGCATTGGTATCAAAGAGCAAGTATTCTCCTTTTGGCTGTCACCTGCTTTTCATCTTCCATTCATTGCATACACATCTTGTTAAAAGACTCCTCAAAGTATATGGATTTATTTAAAAAATGTAAACATGAAGATACAAGTATGATCTACAGATAAATGTTTGCCCACATTTATCCGCTCTAATGAGAATCAGCTATGTACTTGCCTTTTGATTGTCTTGTTTTACTGTGACCAATTATTTGCAAAGATCATGACTAAAAAGTAATACCTGTCAGGAATGTTTGAATATGCTACGTTTTTTTTCCTCAAGGGGATTACGTGATAGAGGTCTTAAAAGTTGTGTCAGGGCTTGATAAGATAAATGTGAATTAGAAGTTACTTGTAGAGAAGACCAAAACCAGGGTCCAGAAATAGAATAATCAATAATGAATTAAATATGAATTTTTTATGCATAGAATTATTCGAATATGAAACTCATTACTGTGTGGAGAAGTTGAAGTAAATAGCAATTACACATTTAAGAAGAAGTTAGATAGTCATGAGGCACAAAAGAAGAGAAGGTAGTACTGATAATGTGAAGAGACACCCATGTGGAATGTAAATACTAGCAAGACCATTTGAGCTGAATGGCTTTTTTTTTCTTATGCAGTGCATCTTCTGTAATCTTGTATTTTGAATTTGACCTCCACTCATAACAATATAAGTAACTAGTTTCATGTCATCTCTTTATCAACATTCTGCTGTTCCCACATTGGTGATTGTATTTTGCATCGCTCAATTGTCAACTTTAGCTATGATAAACTATCCGGAACTGACAAACTGTCCAGAACTGACTCTTCTGATGTCCCAGTAGATAAGGCTGACATTGAACAAAGTGAAACTGACCAGAAGGTTGATTTATAAAGTTTGGACAGCAGCAGAGGCACAACAATTAGCCTCAAAACCCACATCAGGAGGGAAATATTAGCATCTGTCTATGCTGGCCATAAATATTCTGTGAACTTTAGATAATGACAAGTGTGTGTGGTGGCTGTCTCCGTCAAATAACTTGCTGACATTCACTGGGCTGGGCCCATGTGTTAAAGTAAAACTGATGTCTTATACATCATAACAAGAGATAAACAAAGTACAACCACTGTCCTTAAAATAATTTTAAACTTTAAAAATAGGTTTTTTTTAAATGGGATAGTCAATACTGTAACTGTTCTTCACATTGCAGCAGTCAGTGAAACTTGCATTATAGTGGAAGTCGTGATAATCAAGGTTTATCTTAGTTGTTCTGGCATATCCATCCCAGTATGTAGATTAAAACCACTGGGGGTCAATTGTTAATGTATTACATGCTTTTTATTTACTGGCATTCTATTTGTTCTGAGTAGCTGAAATTACTTGGAGAATATTGAGGATCTGGAAATGATTACTGATTGAGGGGTGCACTTGATTTACATCACAAGGATAAGTGGCTACATGGGAATAATTGCAAGTCAGTAATGTAACCTCAACCTTCGATTTATATGGAGGATGAAAGACCCGGAATTCATTATTATGTAATCTAATCTGAAGCTTCAACTATGTAAACAACAAATGCTGCTTTTGATTGGTGCGTAACTATCTATGGAACCCCAAGTTTAGATTCCCTTCTATCAAAGTTGGATTCTCTTTTAATAAATGCATCATACCATACAGATTTTTTTCCCTCAGTTTTTATTCCCTCCTTTCCTGACTAGCATATGGCTCAATCAAAATTCATGCCCAACCTGGTACTTCACCAGACATCACTGTGTAATCAAGAAATCTGTTAAATATTGAGTTGGATCTTAAGGCAATCATATCTGTCAAGAAGTTGGCTTTGACACTTGTTTATTTATTTTGGCCAATTTTATACGAAGTTTGCTTCTGCTATGACATGATAGTATTGATAATCTTGTTCAAGGAAAGTTTTTTTTCCTTTGCCTCTGCCATTCAGGCTGTGGTCCCCCTGCAGACCTCCATCCCTTCACCTCTACACGCACATGCACCGTTTCCTTAGTTGGATGTTGCCAGAACTAAACTTTTGCTTTGGTCTGTCTCTCAAAAATTACCAGTTATAGTGCCCATGCTAGCGGTAGCTCCTATGCAAGCATGTTTTCATTCCTAGTATTTGTTATTAACCCGTTCAGTTGTGTTATGACGCTCCTCAGCATCAGGTGGGACTTGAACCCAGACCTCCTGACTCAGAGGTAGGGAACACTGCCACCGCACACAAGAGCCTTCGTGTTTTCGTAACACTTACACACAACTAAATATTGTTATTCCTCCATCACCAAATCACCCATGTTATTTCATTTCATCTGTTAATGACTACCAGTAAATCACCTGTGCTCTCCAATAATTAATTTACATAAAGAGCCCTTTGAGAGCAATGCAGACCACCAAAGTGAGGAAAACGTAAGGAGAGAGGGAGGGATCTAAATCAAAATGTAGTTGGAAGGAGAATGATTTCATTCCGAGTGATTGTTTTGTCTTTTCCTTCACCTGTTGCATTGGACTAACAACCTTCCTAACAATCTTAGCTTATAGCTTTTTCCCCACATCCCCCAGAGGTGTTCATTTTTGCTAGGGTACAGTTCCCTGAGCATCAGCAGCCCCCCAGTCCATCATTAAAATAAACCTTCAATCGAGTTGAGAACGTAGTTGTTGCCAGATTTGACCATAAAACACAGTTGATGGAATGCTGCACTTTGATGTTTGCACTTGCTTCTGAAGGGCTCAGACTGCCCTACCAGGTGAATGTACAGGGCCCATGGATACTATTTCAACAAAGAAGCAGGGAGTTTGTCCCCAGTGTTAGTCGATGTTTATCCTTCAATCATCATCATTTTTAAAAAACAGATTATCAGGTTGTATTCATATTGCTGTTTGTGTTTTTAAGTTAGCTGCTGTGTTTCTTTTATCACAACAGTGACTCCACATCAGACAGTCTTAATTGGCTCTGAAGTGCTTTGGGATGTCCTTTATTTATGAAAGACACTATATAAGCACATGTTCTTTCTCTAAATGCAAGTCTTTGTATTTAACATTTTTTTTAGAAGCTAATTCCACAGTGGTTTTATATCACTCCAACCCTGTTATTACAGCCAGCTGATATTAAACAAACATAAATTCCCATTTGAAGCTCATGAAACATACTCAGACATGCCAATCTGAAGCAAAGCCTGTGTGAGTGGCATCAATTGTTGACCCCTGATCCTTCATGGCTCCGCTGGAAACAGATGAATGCTAACTGACTTTGCAAGTGGCACTGAGTGAGGCATTTGAGGGAATTTGACTTATTCAGGCTGTTCACCTTCCTAAAAGAGCAACTGTGCTCCTTGTTCATTTCTTCAGAACAAAAACAAAACAGTGGATCTTGTGACATCCAAGAAAAATTTGAAAATGTGGTTTATTTGGTAAACTTGACCTATGATGTAAATGAGTTTTCCCATTTAAAGAGGAAATGTTCAACAGCGGCAATGATTGAAAAACTATAGATTGGGATAGTGTCCCATGGTCACTGCTCCTGGTCACTATCCAGTGACAGTGGTGGGAAAGCACATTCCTCGTTGGTGATTGAAACAGGTACTGTATCAATATTTAAGAATTTATCCATTTGGTGACTGAAGGAAAGGGAAATAGAGATGTGAAATTCAGTAGGCACTGACTAGGACTATTTGCACATGCATAGGATAAACACCAACATGGGCTGTTTGGGCTGGATCACTTATTTACATATGATGTATAATTTCTATATAAAAGGTGTTTTTTTATGTGCATATGGACATGTTTGTTATTTACTTTAAAGCAGTATAGAGTGCTCCTGCTCAGGATGTTAAAGGAAAGATCAGAGCTGTTGTGCAATGGTAGAGTCCTTACTTCTGGGCTTGAAGGTTGGTGTTCAAGTTCCTATCCTGAAGGTGTGTCATAACACATCCAAACAGATTAAAAAAAGCTACATATGAAAGATGGTCACTTGGATAAATTACCTTCGGCCTATGGATGCCAATGAAACAGTACAGGAGACAATAGGTGAAGAAATGCAATACAGTGTACGTAACGCATGTTACATTCAGAAAAATCTCTGTGCTTTCACTGAGGTATTTCGGCAATCTCCTCCAGCCGTCTGTCTCAATAAAGTCCACTGAATGGATTTATTATTTCTTCACTGTTGTTGCAGAGCATTCATAGATGTTGCACTGGAACTCTCCTGGCTTCATCTCTTTCCCGCTCCTAATAGGCTCCTTAAAATGACCTATTCTAATTCCTTGATTTATTCCAATCTTCGTGCTGACATAAGTAAGAAAATTGTAGCTTTCAAAGCTGGCCATCGATTGTGTCCTGATTTTATGAAGAGTCTATTTTTCTACATCAAGGTTATTATTTTATGGATAAAATTTAATAGCAAGAAATATTTTATGGCTCTTTTGTGCTTATTATGGAGGTGGAGTTGGTGGGAACAGTCCCCAGCTTGGCAACTCTGTGATCAGCTGATGTGCTGTTGAAAACAGCTAGAGATCAGGATATTTCAACTCCTCCACAATATTACTTGTGTATAAGTTGAGCCCAACATCTTTGGCTGAAGATTTTGTCAGAAAATTGACTTTTGCACAAGTGCATATAGTATCCACTGCCTCGTCCTAATATATATTTTGTACCAAATGCATTCGGTGTACTATTGCCCTGATTCAGTCATGGGACCATTATAATTTAGTCTATAACTGTGTCACGGAGCTAGCAAATTCAAATTACAAAATTTAATTTCTCCTTGTCGGCCTCCAAATATTGGTTAAATTTTAATATTTCTTTAGCCCTTTTAAAATGGAACTGTGTTAAGATTGAAATTTTAAAACTTTGCTTTGCATTGAACTCGAGAGTTGCTGCAGTAAGTATAATGGCAAAGCAATCTAAGCCTTTCTGATGGAGGTGGTATCTCATCTTGGATAGTTGTTCATTTTCAGTTCGCACTGTGCCCAAGCAACGTCATACAAAATCTGTTGATAGGAGCTTAAAACCATTTCATAAACTGTATGATGGAGTTGAGTTTTTTTATATAACACAATTTAAGATTTGGAACACATTGATTGAAAGTATGATGGAAACAAATCTAACAAGAGCTTTCAAAAATGGATTTGAATATAGATCATTGAGAACTGTTGAAGAGATGTGAAGAAAGAACAGTAGACTAGAACCAGTTGAGGATCTCCAGCACAGGTTGAATACCCTCTGTGCAGTGTAATTTTGTAACCCCAACATAACACACCTTGATTTTCAACCACTCAAAACTTACGATCTATGAGGAATTGTAATTCCCTGGAACACTAGCACTTTTACCCTAATGATTTACCTGTTGTTTTCACAGGTCACAAGGTATATTTGAGAACAAGAGGCAGGACCCCACAGGTCTGATTGCAGCACTGCAATCTACTGAGCTGGTGGGTGTTCTCAACATGCTTTACTGCATCCTCCTGCACGGTATAATCCCAGACCATAATACTTCAGCACCCGCAGAAACCTACCCACAGCACATCATTCACGTCGCAATCCAGAGTCTTCGCTTTCTGAACAGTTTTGCATTTTTGGACCTTCCCACTTTTCAGGTGAGATGTGTTTTGTTAATTATGAATTGCAGGTCAAGAAAAATATTATTTAAGTACAGGAAACTGATCATTGCTTGGATATGTCCTCTCTATTAAGTCTGTGTGTATATCTGGAGTGGAAGAAGCTAATTGTTCTAGGAAAGTTTCAGAAATTAGATGAATCTGCGTATATAAACCATTAGGTGTGGTGCTGAATTGTGCGTGTCAAATATGTTTAATTTCATACTGTACTACAGTAGTTGTTCTGCTAGTGACTTAGATCCTCTGATCAGCTTCTGTAACTATAAGGGAGCAAGGGGAAAGTGCACAAATTGATGCATCTTGTGAAACTCTTGCAGTAAAGTGCATTTGGTAGGCTCTTCAACCCTTCAACTCTGTTCACACAGACCTGGCTGATCTGTTCCTGAATCCATTGACCCACCCTTGTTCCTAATCTTGAAGACCTCTACTCATTCAAATAAATGCTTGAATTATTTAGTTTCTTTTCACTGAAGAAATCCTAACGTTTCTTGATGTCACCTATAACCACTTTGATAACGTGGTGATTTGAAAATGCTGCTCATGTTCAGTCTTTGGATAACAAAGTAGATATTACAGCTAGAGTGTGGAACTCTGAGATGGCCCAGGATCATCAAGAGCAGGTGTCCTGCGTATGCAAATATTCAAGACCTCTGCCTTCGTGCTTTCATTAAGTATTAAACTTAGTGCTCTGTGTCAAAGCACAGGGCAGATGGGAGCAATTAAAATGTGAGCCAATACATTGAGTGAGTAATGAAGCTGAACTCTCCAACACTAAACATTGTATAATAAACAATTTGCATCAGAATTGTTATTTCATTACTTAGGGAGATCCCAAAATATAATTTTGTACCATTTCTTTTATAAAAATATCTTGCATAATTAATCCAAAAAGTGGTGCTAAAAGAATAAGATACCTAATGAATAAAATGTTTTTTTTCCCTTATTGTGTATAGCCACATTTATGTCTTAACCAAGTTTCTGAATCCAGTAGGATGGTTGTTAGGGAACTCAGCAGAGATTGGCTATGCTGCAGAAATCAACTTGAAAGAACGTTATTCTACTCCTCCTCCTCAAATCTGTCGAGCAACTTCCAGTTTTATATAGTACATCTTGCAGATTTTTGATTGAAGCTTCCTCATTACACCCAAACGCTCTTTCATATTGAAGCACAGTACTTCATTCATAGCATACCTGTCCTCTAGAATTCTGCAACAGAACCACTCTGTTTCGTTATCTTCATTCTGCCTTCTGAAACCTTGTAAAATCTTGTCAACTTTGCCTTCCAAAATGTTCTCCCTGTATTGCTTTCTCCTTTGTAGTGCTTTCTGTGCTTGTTTAGACACACTATGTTGTGCAAAAACTGTAATAAGGGCCTGGATGTGAGTTTACTCGCTGAGCTGGAAGGTTAGTTTTGGGTAACCCAAGGAAACCTAACCCGATAAATAGAAAGCAGGACATAACACCAGCGCTTCGTCGGAGGCTCCCTGATGATGTTACCTAGAATGGTGACGAAACATCTGAAAACTAACCTTCCAGCTCAGCGAACAAACTCACATCCAGAACCTCAACCTGAGCTATAAATCTTCTCAAAACTGTAATAGGGCCACTTGAGATCTTGCTGCCTACTATCAAATAAATGTAAAATTGCCACTACTCATTAAGATGGCTGACAGGAAGAATTATTTGTACCATGTTTTCAACAATAATATTTCAGTCTTAGTGAACCCTGACATCTTTGTACTTTACTTTTCAATGAAAAGTAGCATACTACTTTTTAAATGCACAGGTGAACAACATCCACATCCCAAGAAATCCAGTGGTCTACACATAGCCTGCACACCACACATTTTTTCTTATAGAAAAATGTTACTTATTTCTGACTGTTCCAGTTACTTGCAGTTATGCCAAAATATTTTTTATTAGATTTATGTGTATGGTATGATATGCAAGGTACAGAGCATATGTTAACATAATACTTTCTTCTCAGGATAATGTGTAGATAAATGGTAATGGTGCTGGTATGTTTTACATACTTATTGACTCTGTCAGCCCATACAGTTCTGTCTCTTACACCTCAGTAGTCAGTCGTGCATCCACCTCTTCCCATGTTACCTTGATTTAACTATCACCCTCTTGAGAGGCTCCTTAACTTTTTGACAGTTCATTGAAACAGCTTCCCCAATTGTCCTCCTATTCTTGTTACCCACTTCCCCACCACTGAATTTTTGTGATGCACTTTTGAAGGCTTGAAGTTTGAGCTTCTATAAAAGTGTACATTGTTGCTGCAGTATATTACATTAAAAAGAGAGTATTCCTTTTGAATTAGGTTTTGAAATACGTACAAACTATTGAAGTATTGGTGTGGCACTGATTCATTTGTATCCAAAAAGCTCTGGCTTTATTCCTAATCTTGGCTGACATAGATGACACAAATCAGAGGAGAACTATTAGCTTTAACACCTCTCAGATGCAAAACGTTGTCCATCAAGTTATTTTACCTAATTCTTTTTCGCTGGTTATTCTGTTGCTTTTGAGAGGTATCACACATGCAAGAATTTGGTGTAGACATAATTAAATGCAATTACATTACTTAAATAGTTGCATACACATAAAGAATCACTACTCAGGAAGCTTTTGGATAGCAATCACTGCCCATAGAACCATACCCCAGCAAGAATTGGTGCTTTCAAAAGGTGGGAGGAGAATAAGAAAAATTGAGAGAGAAAAGAAAGAGCTTAACAGAGAAAAATAAAAATGAACCAAGCAGATAAATAACAATCGTGCTTCTCTAATTGCCAAATTAAGACACTAAAGACATCAATGGATATGTGGATAGTGTAGGAAAACGGTTTTGAGGTAGAAGATCAGCTACAATCTAGGTGTGTGACAGAATATGCTCAAGGAGTTGAATTCTCCTTTTATTTCCTACGTTGTTATGTGTGTGGTTGAACCACTTATGAATCATTTACAAACATATACGCAATACCTTTTTCAGTTGCAATAGAGCTTGATTTAATCTTTCTTTATTCCCTCTCTCTGCCTTTCTATACATTACCCTTCTACACCCCCTTCTCACTCGCTCATACTTTTTTTATTCTGATAGGCTGTGTGTGGCGCTGAGGGCCTGTCTCTGGCATTCCGCCACATTGTCAGCTCACTACTGTGGTACTGTTACCATCATACCTGTGAGGACCTGCTGCATGAGGTCATCATCTGCGTGGGTTATTTCACTGTAAACCATCCTGACAACCAGGTAAGCGATAATCACAGAGCAGTGAGGGCTCAAAAGAAAAGAGCAACAACCTTCCCTATCAAGTGGTAAAATACCAGTTTTCCAAAAGATTGCTTTGGCAGTTTTAACTGGTTTGCTTCAATGAGCTCATTGTTTTGCTGTAATTTCTTCTTTCCTTGCTTTTTAAATGTTCGTAATTTCCTTAAGTAAGTCTGTTTTACCAAACATTTTTGTTAACTTCTTTAAAGACAATTATTCTATTCTATAAAGAGATTAGAAACCAAAAAATCCCAACTCCTGTCAGGAACTTGTGCATAAACCCAGGGTTTCATCTTTACTTCTTTGGGATTACCTGTATTTATGCATGTTTTATGATTCTTGAATATCCCAAAGTATGGTACATGAAGAATTTCCTGTCAAAATATAGTGTCATTTAAATGCATGTTTCTCTTGCTTTCTTTGGTTTGTTCTGAACAGCCATTTCATTGAATGGTGGAACAAACTTGAAGAGCTGAATGGCCTACTGCTGTTCCGACATCTTGTGGTCTTAAAAAGTTACTGAATATCATCATAGTATGAATAATGGGACTTGATTAACACTAAGACTTCTAGCTATGCATCACCCTAGACGTTTATATTATGACTGATATTAATTCAGTTGACACATTAACGCCTCCCAGTTCTTGTGAGTACATTGTCAGAACAGCTGCAAAAACACATATTCGAATAAAACTGACAAGAAAATATGCATGTCAAAATTTTAGCACAAGTCTTTTGAGCTGCTTCACTTATATGCATGTATGTTGATGAAACCTCTTTGTAATTGAACTTTTATTTATAATTTACTTGTTAATAAAGACAGATTTATCAAAAATGGAAAATATACTTTATAAAATGTACAATAAACATTTCTTTAAATATAAAAGATTACAATGGCATATTATTGGGAAACTTATTAAAAAGGATCTAAAGAATGACTTTTCTATTTGCTGAACCTGATCTCTGTTCAACTGTAGTTCAGAGGTAGTGAGCTCACACCAAGATCCTTGACTTAAAAAAAATGTAGAACAGAAAATAACAATTCTGAAAAAGAAAGCATGATTCTGTTTCCTTGCGTATGAAGGTGGAAGGTATACCTATCATGTTTTCTTTTCTCCTGGTGTATTTTAGCAGGACTTTTCTTTTTTAAAATGATGTTCAGAGATTGGGTGAATTTGCTAACCTGGTTTACGTTAACTTGCAAGAGCAGGACAAGGAGAATATGTTCAAGCTAGTAAAGAGCTTAGATTTTTGGAACAATATGTGAAAATTCTTCTTCATGCAGTGAGTGATAACACAGAGCATAGACTTCCAAGAATAGGAGTTGCAATGACAATCCTGAAATCCTTTCAAGAATATTAGCTGCAAGAATGAGTGAGCAACGTGATCTTAATAAAATAAAGGACTCAGCAGGTCTGGCAGCATCTGTGGAGAGAAATCAGGGTTAAAGATTTGGGAACAGTGAGCCTTCTTCAGAACAAAGTTCTAAAAAAGAGTCATAGAATCCTCCGCTCCAGTGTGGAAGGAGGTCATTCAGCCTATTGAGTCTGCACTGACTGTCTGAAGTGCTTCCAACCTAACCCATAACTTTACTTTTTACATTGGCTTAATCGTGTTTGTACTGTGGGAGGAAACCCATGCAGACACTGGGAGAGCATGCAAACTCCACACAGATTGGACTGTACACTGAGTCCCCTCACTTGGATCCAAAACGTTAACTCTACTTTGTCTTTACACATGCTGCCAGACCTGCTAAGTTTCTCTAGCGATTCTGATTTTGTTTGACTTTGGGATCTTCCCTGCTTGGATGTATTAAGATTGAGCAAATGACTGAATTTATCTCTGATTGTGTTGTATTGGATTGGATGTCATTATAAGAAAATGAAAGGTCATGGTTTAGTCATAAAGTCACTGGACAATTAATAGACTGGGGACATTAATTTCAAATCCCACGATTGCAAGTGATACAATTTGAACTCTATATAATATATGGGATTTTTAAAAATCCAGCCTAATATTGACCATGTAACCATTATTGGTTATTATATAAACCTATTTAACTCATTATTGTCTCGCCTAGTTTGGCCCACACATGACTCCAGACTCACTGCAAAGTGGTTGACACTTAAATGCCGTCTGGTTATTAGGGATGGGCAATAAATGCAGACCCAGCTAGTGATAGCCATATCCAATGAACAAAATTCAAGAAGACTGTGTTAAACAATGACATGAATCCTTTTTTTATTTCCAACCTACTCGAGATAAACGTGTCTTTGCCTGTACTGTGTAAATCACCAACAGTCGCTTTGTGTCTTTCTGGACACTGATGAATATAAACTTTTATCAACATTCCAACCAGCAGATTGACTCTGGATACAAATCTTAGTTTGCATGGGTTAGCAATCTTTTGACATCCAAATCTTTAGTCCATGTCCCCCCCAGTGGTTCAAGTCATCCCTCGAACTCAGTAACACCCATTCTATCACCTTTTCTTTATTTTATTATTATGGCACACTCCTGTAAAGAGTTTAACAGGTTTTATGCATTTTTACCTTTCCATTTAAGGTATTGTGCACCTCCCTTTTCAGTGCCTAAAACATTGAATAGAAGCTGTATACTGGAGACGTTGGTGCATGGAAAACCACAACAAAGGAAATTTACCTACAGAGTTTGAAAATGGTATTCATATAATCTAACTCAAATTATAGAAACCCAACAGTGTGGATGCAGGCCATTCGGCCCATTGTGTGCACACTGACCCTCTGAAGAGCACTCCACCCAGACCCACCCACTACTCTATCCCTATAACCCTACATCTCACATGGTTAATCCACCTAGCTAGCCTGCACACACCCAGACAATATGGGAAATTTAGTATGGCCAATCTGCCTAACCTGCACATCTTTGGACTGTGGAAGGAAACCAGGGCACCTGTAGGAAACCCATACAATTAGAGATGTACAACATGGAAACGCCCAAGGGTGAAATCAAACCTGGAGCTGTACGGCAGCAGTGCTAACCACTGAGCCGCGATGCCACCCAAATGGCATGTATATGTTGCTCTTAAGGCTCAGGGAGTGCAGTATTGCGGTGGAGGCAGATGTTAGGTAAGCCATTTCATGTTGTGCGGGGTCATTGGTCCTGACATGGTTAGCTGCTGTCCCAAAAGATTGGAGGCAGATTTTTTGCTTTGGTTTCAATGCAGTTTCAAAAAAAATTATACATTTTGGACTGCCTGTTTGTAATACCATTGAGCAACCCACAATGCCCCAGACCCTGCTCAAGCATTAGCTCAGCAGTGGTGATGTTCACAGTCGATTGTATGATCTACAGTACAGTTGCCACTGAAATAGTCTGTGTGCACACAGCAAGACCAAGACAGCACTCAGACTTGGCATGATAGGTGACAAGTGACATTCACGCAATCAACGTTTCATAAATAACATCGAGAAGAATGACCAGGTATTCTTCTTTCTGGTTAATATTTGTTGAGGGTTAGATGTTGGTCAAGCCACTAGGAGAATTCTACATTCTCCATCTTAAGAGTACAGGGGATCTTTGTCTACCTGAGGACAGAAAGGACCTTCATCTAATATTTTGCACAATGATTTTTGAAGAGCAGTTGCCCAGGTTTCTGGCACCTTCTCACTTAAATAGTCCTACAGCATGGAAACAGGCCCTTCTGACCCAACTCATGTAATGAGAATTGTTGCCCACGAATCAAAATTGGAGACTAGACTATGACAACCATGTTTTGTTATAGATCCTATGATTATAAGCAGCCATTATTGTAAGGACAGTTTTAAATGAGCTGTTGATCAATTGCTGTCAGCTTTGTACATCAACAGAGCATTTTTTAATTTATTCATTGGATGTGAGCATCTCTGGCTCGGCAGTATTTATGCCCATCCCCATTCGGGCCAGTGAAGAATCAATCTCATTACTGTTGGTCTGAAGTGATATGTAGGCCAGACCAGGTAAGGACTGCAGTTTCCTGCTTTAAAGGGCATTAGTAAGCCAGATGTGTTTTTCCTGACAGTTGAGAATGGTTTCATAGTCATCATTAGACTCCTTGTTTAAAGATGTTTATTGAATTCAAATTCCCATCTGTCTTTTGTGGGATTTGAACCCAGGTCCTCAAAATAATACCCGAGTCTCTGGGCTAACGGTCCAGCAACAATACTACTAGGCCATCACCTTGTTTCTTGAGGGACTAGTGACAAAAACAAATTGGTGGTAATGCCCTTTTTCTTAAAAATTACCTAACCCCAAACAAATATCTTGCATGTTAATACAGTGGAGTCTCAGTAAGTGTAGAAACTGGGATGAGGTAAAACTTGGGTTGACTCATCTTCAGGTTCTGGTGTCGCAATGGCTTTCAATGAAATTTAAGAAATTCCAAATGTGCGCCGGTCAAATCCAGTACTTGACAAAAGAAGTAATAATACAATTGAAGTCAAATCTCGACAAGCACAAGTATTCCACTACATGAGGTTAAAGTTCTTAAAAAAAAAATTATATACTTTCCTACTGAAAGTGAGCAAATCCTTCTTACCACTCGGATGTTAGAAATTGGCAATGAATTCACAGCCTCATTTAACATCTAATTTCTATTTAGATTATACGCTGTTTCCAGCAGATTGTTAATTATATATCAATTGGATGTTAATTGTATTCTATTGTAGGCTGTTATTTGGGGACTCACCTATGTTTTTGTTGGTATAAACTGAGGTCTTGTGACCTAGAGGTAGTGTCCCAACCTCTGGGCCAGAACATAGCAAGAATTGCAGATGCTGGAGTCAAACACAATACAGTGTAGAGCTGGAGGAACACAGCAAACCAGGCAACATCAGAGGAGCAGGAAAGTTGAAGTTTCAGTTTGGGACCCTTCTTCAGAAATAGGGAGGGAGAAGGGAAATGGGAAATAAATAGAGGAGGGGTGGGACTGGGGCTGGGGAAGGGACCCTCCGGTGACCTCCCACACAGAGCCTTCGACCTCATCATTCCCCCACACCACCCTCCACTGTCCATTTCTGTCTCCTTCCCTAAATCCACAAATCTGACGGCTCTGGCCAACCCACTGACTCTGCCTGTTCCTGACTCACTGAGCTCATCTCTGCTTACCTCGACTCTGTCTTTTGCCCCCTGGTTCAGGAACTCCCCACCTATGTCCAGTACACCAGGCACGCCCTCTGCCTTCTGCTTCGAATTCCCTGACCCACAATACCTCATCTTCACTATGGACATCCAATCCCTATACACTTGCACTCCCCACACAGATGGCCTAAAAGGCCTCCACTTCTTCCTCTCCTGCAGGCCCAACCAGTCTCTCTTCACGGACACCCTCATCCGCTTAACCAAATTCGTCATTACCCTGAACAACTTCTCCTTTAACTCCTCCCAGTTCCTATTTTAAAGTCTCCCCACCCCCAGCCTCATCCCATGTCCAACGCGCTCTTTCATCCCCCTCTCCTTGACCTGAAACAAACCTGCCTGTCTTCTCTCCCACCTATCTGCCCCTCCCACCTCACTGAGCAATTCTTACCACTCCCTACCTGCACTGACCTATCACCAACCCACCCACGTTCCCCATCCCCACCCCTCCCCTCTATTTATTTCCCAGCTCCATCCCCCTTCCCTATTTGTGAAGAAGGGCCCTGACCCAAAACCTTCCTGCTCCTGTGATGCTGCCTGCCTTGTTGCGTTCCTCCAGCTCCACACTGTATTGTCTCTGGGACAGAAGGTTCAGGTTCACATCTCGCCCCACATCTCGCCCCAGCGATGTATTACAACATGTCCAAACAGGTTGATTGAACACAATTTCTGTAGGAACAGATTGAAGAAAGTCTGTAATATTGGAAGCGCATGGTATGAATTGTGTAAATACAATTTTCTAAGCAAATAAAAATTTGACTTCAGTGTTCTATCTGTTAATACCTGACAATGCAAGTTTTGACACCTACAATACTCCAGTTAATCCATTTTAATGGTGCAGAACTTAAACTTTATTGCTATCCTGATTTGCTGCTATTTCTGCAAAATCAAAGGCCATATTCTTCTTTTTGTCTCATACCCAAAGCCCTAACCCATGCCTGTGTCACAACTTATAATCCTGATGCCTTCCAATTAATACATTAATATTGACACCACTAATTTTCTGGGAGGGGGTGGGTGGTGGTTGTCCATTTGTATGATCATAGAGAAACATTTGGGGTATGGTCACCAGGAAGCGTTAGCATTTGCCAAATGATAAAGAAACTGCAAGTTTTTGACTTTAACTAATTGCTAGGCATCAATTTAGACAGCTGCAGTGTTGAATGTACACATGATGACAGAATTGGAGGTGTGGGTGCAGCAGAGAATCTGTCTTTAATAATTGCATTATGACCTGCAGACACAAGTAGTCAACTTTCAACACATCTCCTTTGAACATTTTGAAATTCTTGCTCTTAATTGCTTGAAACTTAATTTTTTTGGCATGTTTCTTTGGAAGAAAATAATTGCAGTTTGCAGCTGTAGGTATATATTTGCATCCATTTGAAACTCTCTATTTCTTCATTGTGCATCTCTTTCAATGACAGCATGTAAAAACGGCTCAAATTGATGTTTTTGAATTGAGCAGAAGTGTAATGTAGTAGTGTAATCTCTGACATATAATAATCCCCCATACTGAAATGTATTTTCTTGGCATCACATTCTACTTAGAAAATAACTGAAAGAACGGCGCATGTTGATAAGAAGAAATTGCTGGGAAGGTTCAGCAGAACATTGAGGAAGGTCGCCAGACCTGAAACGTTAACTCAATTCACAGATGCTACCAGACCTGCTGAGCTTTTCCAGCAATTTCTGTTTTTGGTTCACATTCTACTTGCCAAGTGTTGATTTCAGTTCTGCTGTATTGCTTTTGTTATTCCACTGGTGCATTTAACTGTAACTGGTTGTAGAAATGAATTGAAAGTCAAAAGGGAGCAGATTGTTGATCTTAAAGACGTGCAGAAACCAAAATATCTTTCGTCCCTCATGGTCTGCCCTGAAGTAGCAAAACTCAGCTGTAGGATTGTTGGTGGGATACGATATTGGCCTCTGGCTTTGGGCTCAGGAATGTAATGTTCAGCCGGGATTTGCTGACGACGTGCTTCAAAGTGTGAATTGCATCAGGAGACTGGGTAATGTCATATTTAGATTTGTTACCCTCCACAGCTAGCTAACGTAGTTACTGTGGGTAGAATCTTATTAACTTAATTCCTTGAAACAATCCCATGAACATTTTCAGGTTCACAAATCGTTCCTTTGATGATGTGCTTTGGGGTTGCTCTTTAGTAGAGCAAACCAATTAATAGTCAGTCAGCCTTTAGGATTCCCAGCCAATTAGGGAGGAAGGATGAGACAAAATATCCATCTGTTGAAGGAACTATTTCTAATTAGAAGGAAAAGTGCCTGACTTCAGAAGAGCTCACTAATAGTCATAAAGAGCGAATGCTGAAAACTGATTTAAATTCTATCTGACCTGATAAGGTCATCAGGATTTGAGCTGGGAAAAGCAGAACTGGATTTTGAAGGATCCAAACCTATCACCTAGAGCTCCTGGTAACCTTTATAACAATGTCTACCATTTGTCAGGTAAGATCCTAACTGATGATGATGATTGTGGCACAACTCTGTATTATGATGACCAAGAACCCAGCTAGCTCATACAAAACTGTGCCATCACTGGTCATATGAATATTTAATTTACTCATACCATTGTAACATTCATCATCATTTGGAATTTTTGGCAGCAGACGCCTAGGAGTGAAGAGGAGATCCAACAAGGCTAACCCCTAACTTCTAAGGTTTTTTTCTCTAACTCTTGTCTTGTTCAGAGTGCCTTCTGCAGAATCTGGGTAACTGAAGTGAGGTGAGCACACTCAAGGACAGGAGAGAGAGGACCATCTGTCCCAACCAAGCAAGTGTGCGCAGATGTAGCTGAGGAAGTAAGAGGGAGTGTGTTTCCCCCAAATTGGAGCATACCCCACTCAACCTCAAACCCACTTCCACCATCTGAATAAATTACCCCTGTCTACTCAATCATTGGTGAAGTACCAGCTGTTGCTTGTTGAAATGAACAAAAATTACTCAATAGTCTGGTGTTCTTTACTCTGGGAAAGGGAGGACTGATAAGTGATCTAAGAGGTATTTACAATTATGAATGGCCTTGATAAGGTAGATAGATGCGGATAAGGTATTTATACATATGAAGGAGTTCAGTACTAGGGGCTATTAATGTGAGAGTCACTAATGAAATCGTATTGAAAGCCAGCAGAAAATTATTTTCTCTGAAGTGGTGACATTCTGTAATTTGCCACTCTGTAGAATAGTTGGGGTGAATATTATAAATGACTTACAAGAGAAGCTAAACAAGTCAGTGCGGGAGAAAGAAAGAGAAGATTGTTTTCTGCTTCTTGCATTTTGAGATCTTGCAGCTTGACATGTCTATGTTTGTTAAGCAGTTAAATCTGAGCACCTCATTCAGTGGATTGCCTGAATACTACAACAGACTTAGCCATACTAGTTCAGTGCATTGAACTGAACTGATCTGGGTGACTACAGTGGCCTATTGGGCATTTCTTTGACTTTCCATTTGTGGAGGAGCAATGATGTCTGTGTATGGAGATTGTGGATCTCTTTGACTGTACTGTATTGCAGGAGGTGGACCTCTGAAAGTTTGACTGCCAGAGCGCTTACTGGATCATCGTTGTGATGTTGGTGTCAACCCAGGCATTGCTTCATTTTCCCTTTTTGTCAAAACCTGCAACTCAAAGCATTCACAGAACTCAAAGGTTTAGACGACTTGACTTGCATATCCGAAGGTCTGGGTGAATTGATAATTCTGGGTTGACTTCTTTGCAGTCAAACTCAAACAGTGTTTTTACCTTCTGATGCATTTCAAGAGGTAAAGTATTAGTTGGGACCGGGAGCCATTGTTACAGGTGTTGATTATTTGATTTGATTTGATTTGATTTGTTGAGAACAGAGCCCAAGTGTTTTCTGTGGTTGCTGTCTGACCACACGTAAAACTTTTCAGCTGGAGATAACAAGGTCACAGTATGAAGACTAAATATCCTTAATCCCCAGCTAGTGCTTGGATTTAATTTTTGGATAATGTTTCCTCTGATCTTGATCTTCTCAGGGACAGCAAGAACTGCAGATGGTGGTATCAGAGACAGTGTGGAGCTAGAGGAACACAACAGGCCAGGCAACATCAGGGGAGCAGGAAAGTTGCTGTTTCGGGTCAGGATCCTTCTTCAGAGATGGGAGGGGTAAGGGAGCTGTGAAATAAATAGAGAGAGGAGGGATGGGGCTGGTGATAGGTGAGTGCGCGTATGGAGTGGTAGGGATTGGTCAATGAGCTGGGTAGGGCAGATAGGTGGGAGAGAAGATGGACAGGTTAGGTCAGGTTCAAAGAGGCAGGCATGAGATGGAGGGTTGGACATGGGATGAGGCCCGGGGTGGGGATATTTTAAAACTGGTGAATTCTATGTTTAGTCCATCGGGTTGTGAGTTCCCGAGGTGGAATATGAGGTGGTGCTCCTCCAGTTTACAGGTGGTGTCATTGTGGCACTGGAGGAGGCCCAGGATGGACATGTCACCCAGGCAATGGGAAGGGCTGTTAAAATGATTGACAACTGGAAGGTGTTGTCATTTTTTTGCATATAGAATGCAGATGCTCTATAATACATTCTCAAAGCGTATGCTTAGTCTCACCGATGTACAGAAGGCCCCATCGGGAGCAGTGGATACAGTAGACCAAGTTGGCAGATGTACAAGTGAACCTCTGAGATAATGGAAACTGCAGATGCTGGAGAATTCCAAGATAATAAAATGTGAGGCTGGACGAACACAGCAGGCCAAGCAGCATCCCAGGAGCACAAAAGCTGACATTTCGGGCCTGGACCCTTCTTCAGAGAGGGGGATGGGGAGAGGGAACTGGAATAAATAGGGAGAGAGGGGGAGGCGGACCGAAGATGGAGAGTAAAGAAGATAGGTGGAGAGAGTATAGGTGGGGAGGTAGGGTGGGGATAGGTCAGTCCAGGGAAGACGGACAGGTCAAGGAGGTGGGATGAGGTTAGTAGGTAGATGGGGGTGCGGCTTGGGGTGGGAGGAAGGGATGGGTGAGAGGAAGAACCGGTTAGGGAGGCAGAGACAGGTTGGACTGGTTTTGGGATGCGGTGGGTGGGGGGGAAGAGCTGGGCTGGTTGTGTGGTGCAGTGGGGGGAGGGGACGAACTGGGCTGGTTTAGGGATGCAGTAGGGGAAGGGGAGATATTGAAACTGGTGAAGTCCACATTGATACCATTAGCCTGCAGGGTTCCCAGGCGGAATATGAGTTGCTGTTCCTGCAACCTTTGGGTGGCATCATTGTGGCAGTGCAGGAGGCCCATGATGGACATATCATCTAGAGATTGGGAGGGGGAGTGGAAATGGTTTGCGACTGGGAGGTGCAGTTGTTTGTTGCGAACTGAGCGGAGGTGTTCTGCAAAGCGGTCTCCAAGCCTCCGCTTGGTTTCCCCAATGTAGAGGAAGCCACACTGGGTACAGTGAATGCAGTATACCACATTGGCAGATGTGCAGGTGAACCTCTGCTTAATGTGGAATGTCATCTTGGGGCCTGGGATAGGGGTGAGGGAGGAGGTGTGGGGACAAGTGTAGCATTTCCTGCGGTTGCAGGGGAAGGTGCCGGGTGTGGTGGGGTTGGAGGGCAGTGTGGAGCGAACAAGGGAGTCACGGAGAGAGTGGTCTCTCCGGAAAGCAGACAGGGGTGGGGATGGAAAAATGTCTTGGGTGGTGGGGTCAGATTGTAAATGGCGAAAGTGTCGGAGGATGATGCGTTGTATCCAGAGGTTGGTGGGGTGGTGTGTGAGAACGAGGGGGATCCTCTTAGGGCGGTTGTGGCGGGGGCGGGGTGTGAGGGATGTGTTGCGGGAAATACGGGAGATGCGGTCAAGGGCGTTCTCGATCACTGTGGGGGGAAAGTTGCGGTCCTTAAAGAACTTGGACATCTGGGATGTGCGGGAGTGGAATGTCTTATCGTGGGAGCAGATGCGGCGGAGGCGGAGGAATTGGGAATAGGGGATGGAATTTTTGCAGGAGGGTGGGTGGGAGGAGGTGTATTCTAGGTGGCTGTGGGAGTCGGTGGGCTTGAAATGGACATCAGTTACAAGCTGGTTGCCTGAGATGGAGACTGAGAGGTCCAGGAAGGTGAGGGATGTGCTGGAGATGGCCCAGGTGAACTGAAGGTTGGGGTGGAAGGTGTTGGTGAAGTGGATGAACTGTTCGAGCTCCTCTGGGGAGCAAGAGGTGGCGCCGATACAGTCATCAATGTACCGGAGGAAGAGGTGGGGTTTGGGGCCTGTGTAGGTGCGGAAGAGGGACTGTTCCACGTAACCTACAAGTGAACCTCTGTCTGATTTGAAAGGTTTGCTTTGGGCCTTGAATGGAGATGAGGGGGAGGTGTAAGGGCAGGTAAAGCACTTCCTGCAGTTGCAGGGAAAGGTGCCGGGAGTGGTGAGGCTCGTAGGGAGTGTGTAGTGGATGAGGGAGTTGTAGAGTGAGCAGTCCCTACGAAAAGCAAATAGGGGTGGGGAGGAAAATATCTCTTCAGTCGTGGGATCGGACTGTAGGTGGCAGATGTAGTAGAGAATGATACACTGAATACAGAGGTTTCGAGGCTGATACGTGAGGACAAGAGGAATTCTGTCTTCATTTTTGTTAGGGGGAGAGGGCTTGAGGGCAGAAGTGCAGATAATGCACGAGATGCGGTCGAGGATATTTTTGATCAACCGAGTGGGGAAAGTTGCGGTCCTTGAAATCGGAGGACATCTGGGATGTTTGGGAGTGGAACGCCTCATCTTGAGAGCAGATGTGGTGGAGGCGGATGAATTGGGATAAGGGGATTGCCTTGAGGGTGGGTGAGAGTAGGTGTAGCCCAGGTGGCTATGGGAGTCAGTGGGCTTGAAGTGGATGTCACTGTTGAGGTGCTTACCAGAGATGAAGACAGAGGGGTCCAGGAAAGAGATGGAGGTATCGGAGATGGTCTAGGTGAATTTGAGGTTGGTGTTAAATGTGTTAGTAAAGTTGATGAACTGTTTAAGCTCCTAATGGTAGCAGGAAGCAGCGCCGATTCAGTCATCGATGTAGCAGCGGAGGAGCTGCTGGGGGATAATGCCAGTGTGGCAGCAGAAGAGTGACTGTTCCACATATCCTGCGAACAGGCCTGCATGGCTTGGGTCTGTGCAGGTGTCCATGGCCACCCCTTAGTTTGTAGAAGTGGGAGAAGTTAACAGAGACATTGTTCAGGGTAAGAACAAGTTCTGTTAAGTAGATAAGGTATTAATGGAGGAGTTGGGCCTGTGGGAGAGGAAGAAGCAGAGGGCTTTTAGCATTGGGGATACAAGTGTACAGGGATTGCATGTCCATAGTGAAGATGAGGTGTTGGGGACCAGGGAATTGGAAGTCTTGGAGGAAGTGGAGGCCATGTATGGCCTCCTGTGGGGAGTTCCTGGAACAGGGGGGTAAAAGGCACAGTCAAGGCTTGATGGCCTAAACATGGAATTCACCAGTTTTAAAATCTCCCCACCCCTTGCCTCATCCCATGTCCTACCCTCCCTCTCATGCCTGCTTCCTTGACTTAATACAACCTGTACATCTTCTCTCCCACCTATCTGGCTCACTCATCCCGCTGACCAATCCCGGCCACTCCATACTTGTGCTCACCTATCACCATGCCACCTAGCTTCCACAGCCCACCCTCCCTCTATGTTTATTTCCTAGCTCCCATTCCCCCTTCCCATTTCTGAAGAAGGTCCTGATCCAAAACGTCAACTTTCCTGCTCTTCTGATGCTGCCTGGCCTGCTGCGTTCCTCCAGCTCCACGTTTTATTGTTTCTTATTATTTTGGGGACGTATTTTCAGATGTTCATGTTCATGAGGGTGAACCTGGAGTGAACCGTCAGCCAGTCAGTTGAGTTGAATAAGGGATAATTGAGTGAACACTTGACTGTGTAGGGAACAAGTAATTCATGTGATTGAAGTTGTGCGGTGCAAAAGTTGAAATAAAGCTCTGATTAGAAAAGTACATGCCTGGAATATGTCTAACCAGCCATTAACTGCTGGTATTTGACAAGTTGCTGAGTGGAAAGCAGAGACTGTGGTCATAGGTAGGCTTGGGCAGAGACACCAGTCGTTGAAATGCTGCTGCAACATGCCCACAGCCAGAAGCAAGATGCTGTTGAATGTATGCTGGTCATGTTAATAGAATCTCTATAGTGCAGACAGAGGCCATTCAGCACATCGAGTATGCACCGACCCTGCAAACAGGTTTCCACCCAGGATTAAAAGTAGAGCAGGAGGAGTCCCATTTGGAACATTAACACTGGCTTAGGACAGTAAGGCCAAGTGTTTTTTTCCTGTACTACAAATTCTGTATAATTTTCTATGTAAATATATGCCACATGAGTTCAGCGGAAAAAGAAAATTATAAGTTGAGGGAAACACAAACACATAAGTACTACTAGTTCCCTTCTGCCTTTTATAATTTAGGTTTTATGTTGCTTCACTCACTGGTTGTTTTACTAGTCCAGTGGGTAGTTTAGGTCTACCATTGATAGATTCTACATCTATTACAACTCCTTTGATAATAGGTTTCCCTTGATCTTTCAGATAACAACTTAAGGGAAAATTTAACTTTTTGTTTCCTTTTCATCTTGTTTGCTTTAGAATTTGTTAACTATCAGCTTTGGCAGGAGGCCTTGAAGCAGTTATCCACTAAAAAACAAGTTGCAACATATATAATTCTTCAGTGCAGAACTCCCAGATCGCAATCAGATTTTTCTGGCAACTATATAAAAACTAATTCCAGGATTCTCCCTGTTTCTTTGCTACTGTTCCCATCAGAACACACTGACGCAAGAATAATCAATCATAAACCCAAGCAGCAAAATGAATATTTCTCTTCAGTGTAAAAACATCAATGTTGAATCGCTACAGTGTGGAAACAGACCATTTGGCCCATCAAATCCCACCAACTCTCCGAAGAGCTTCCCACCCAGACTCACCCCGCCCCCATCCTATCCCTGTAACCTGCATTTCCCATGGCTCATCCATCTGACCTACACAACATTAGACTCTAGATAATTTAGCATGAACCTGCAACCCAACGTCTCCTTGTTTGGACCCTCTAAGTGTATAAATCCTTCCTGATTTGCCTTACCAAAGTGCAACAGTTCACATTTATCTAAGCACACACACAAAGCCATATTGAATGTCCCTAATCAGTCCTTACCTTTCCAAATTCGTGTAAATCCTGTCCCTAAACAACTTAACTGCTATTGAGGTCAGGCTCACTCGCCTATAGTTCCCTGGCTTTTCCTTACCTCCTTTCTTAATTAGTAACACCATAATAGCCACCCTCCAGTCTTGGAGCACATCACCCATGGCTATCACTGGTACAAATATCTCAGCAAGGAGTCCAGCAATCTTGTCCCTAGTTTCCCACAAAGTTCTGCAATACACCTGATCAGGTCCCCCGGATTTATCTACCTTTATGCATTTTAAAACCTCCAGTATTACTACTATTGAAATATGGACACTTTCCGAGACGTCACACTTTATTTCCCCAAGTTCCCTAGCTTCCATGTTCTTCTGCACAATATATGGCACAAAATATTCATTTAGTGTCTCGCCCATCTCCTGTGATTCCACGCATAGACAGCCATGTGGATCTTTAAGGGCTCCTATTCTGTCCCTAATTTCTCTTTTTCCCTCAATGTATTTGTAGAATCTCTTTGGATTTTCCTTCACCCTGTTTGCTAAAGCTATCTCATGTCCCCTTTATGCCTTCATGATTTACCTCTAAAGTATACTGCTACTGGCCTTGCACTCCTCTGGGGGATTCGCTTGATCCCAGCTGTCAAAACTGACATATACCCCCGTTTTCTTGTCCAGAGCATCAATTATTCTAGTTATCCATCATTCCCTGTGCCTACGAACCTTGCCCTTCACGTGAATAGGAAGATGCAATCTCTGAACTCTATCTCATTTTTTGAAGGCCTCCCATTTTCCAACCTTCCATTTACCTGTGAACAATCTCCACTGATCAACTTTTGAAAGCTCTTGTCTAATATCATCAAAATTGGCCTTACCCCAATTCAGCAACTTAACTTTTAGATCAGGTTTGTTGTTTTCATAACTATTTTAAAGCTAATAGAATTATGATCATTGCCCCAAAGACACCTCAGTCATTTGCCCTACCTTATTTCCCAAGAGAAAATCAAATTTTGCTCCTTCTCAAGTAAGTAAATCCTCATATTGAAGAGGAAAATTTTCTTGTACACACTGAACAAATTCCTGTCCTCCAAGCCCTTAACACTGTGGCAGTTCCATCTATGTTTGAAAAGTTAAAATTCCCTACCATTACCCTATTCTTCTTACAGATATCTGAAATCTCCTTCCATATTTGCTTCTCAGTTTCCCAGTGACTATTCGGGGCCAATAGTACAATCTCAATAAGGTGATCATCCCTTTCTTATTCCTGAATTCTACCCATATAACTTCATTGGATCTTCTCCGAAGAATATCCTCGCGAAGTACAACCATAATGTTATCCTTAATCTCAAGGTGTGGCATTCCACTGTTTTAAAGGTTGTCATCTTGAAAATGGCCCTTTATCTCAACTCTGCCTTCTGTTCATTTGCCCATCCTCTGATTGTGATAAAACACTAACCCCAACACCATGGGCTGTTATCTTATTTAGTAGCTGAATAATGGTATATTATCAAATGTCTTTTGGAAGTCTAAATATATTGCAACTGATGATACCCCTTTATCTATCCTGTTTGTTAACTCTTCAAAGAATTGTAATATATTTTGTTGTGCATGTTTTGCCCTTCATTAAACCAGAGCTGACTCTACTTCATTGTGTTATGCACTTCTAAATGCTCTACTGTAAAATTCTTTATTGTGGACTCTCACATTTCCCAATGACACATGTTAAACTTGCTGGCTATTGTTATAAAAACAAAATGCTCCAAATGCTGGAATTCTAAAATTAAAACAGTAAGTGCTGGAAAATTTCAGCAGGTCTGGCAATTTCATTATCTTTTGAACTGGAACTTCTCTGTTTCTCTTTCCACAGATGCTCCCAAACCTGCTGAGTTTCTCCAGCACTTTTTTTTTCCAATTTACTCACAGGATGTGGGCATCTCTGACTAGGCCAGCATTTATTTCCCCATCCCATAATTTCCCAGAGGACAGTTAAGAGTCAACTACATTGCTGTTGGTCTGCAGTCATATGTAGGCCTGTTCAAGTAAGGACAGGAGATTTCCTTCCATAATGGACATTCGTGAATCAGATGGGTTTTTCCTGGCAATCGACAATGGTTTTATCATCATTGTTTGACTCATAATTCCAAATTCTTTATTGAATTCAAATGCCACCACCTGCCATGGTGGGATTTGACACGAGAACATTACCTGGGTCTCTGAATTAGCAATAGTCTAGCAATAATACCATTAGGCCATCACCTCTCCCAATTTTATGACCTAGTGTTACCTAACTTTTGTTCCCATTTTGAAGTAAAATTAATTTGAATTATTTCTGATTTTCCAATCTTCTGGAACTTCCCAGAATTTAAAAATTGGTGGAAGCAGTGCGTCTAATATCTCTGTAGCTACTTCCTATAATATCTAAGATTGCAACCCATCAGGTCCATGGGTCTGTCTTGTCTTTAGCCGTATTTGTTTCCCTATTATTTTATATCCAGTGATAGTAACTGTGTTTATCTTCTCCCTCCTTTTGCCCCTTGATTTTGAATTTTTGGCATATTTTTAGTGTGCTTTACCGTGAAAGCTGCTGCAAAGTATTTATTCAACTCCTCTGCCATTATTATTTTCCCTGACCTCATTTTTGAAATGACCTTTTGTTTCACTTTAGCCCCTATATATATTTTCTTTTAATGTTCTTCCTGACCAGTTTTACATTGCTTGCCAGTTCAGCCTCAAAGCTTATTTTCTCCCTTTTAATATTTTGTATTTTTTTTTGTTTCCACTGGATATGCAACTTTAACTCTGCTGCCTCGCCATAGATGCTGCCAGACCTATTGAGTTTTTCCAGGAATTTCTGTTTTTGATTTCAAGCAATTCTTTGGGTTTTTTTCTTACTATTTTCAGGACCTGTTTAGATCCTGTGGATTTTTTTGTTGGTCACTTTTAATGTCCTTGGTAATAGCAGGTGTCACTAAAATGGCACTTTGTTGTTCATTTTCAGTTGGGGAGGAGTTCCCAATCCATGATGGTCAGGCCCGAAGGCGCAGGTACATCAGTTTTTGAGTTAAAAAGCAGATGATGTGCCAGAAGCTAGAATGAAGGGATTGGAAAATACTGCAGTGGGTCAAGTTGGAGGGCCAGAGGAAGTTACAGAGAGAAGTGGCAAGGCCATGATTAATTTAAAAGTAGAAATTTTAAATTTAAGGCACAGAAGGAGAGGCAATATGGAGTACATTTTTGGTGAAAGGGTAGGGTGATGGAAACCTGAAACTTGTTAGATGTAAAGTTGCCTTAGTCTTGCCATACCATGGGGCTCTTTGCTTGTTAGAGAAAGACAGTGATGACTGGTGTTGGTTTAACCTGAGAGTCACCACTCCTCACGTGAGGGGACAGGCTGAGAGGGAGATTCCTTCAGTGTTACCTCAGCTGAATTCATAAACCAACTGTCCAGCTGGATGAACAGCAGTTTAGATAAGCTGAGGTTTGAATAGTTGAATCTTAGGTTGTCAAAGACATGGAGGAGAGCTTTAGAAATAAATAGGCCATGGCAAATGCTGCAGTAAGCAATGTTACATGATGGAACTAGACTGGGTTGTGACTGAGTTATGCAAAAGATTTGGAGTTGCCAGTGTAGAACAGGATTAAGTAAGATATTAAGATTCCAAGCAATATGGTTCAACCTGTGACTGGTCAGGACAGGAATGTGTCATTGTCGCAGCTGTGTGTGTGTTGTGCCAGAGCTAAAGGAGATTACATTGATCTTCAGTATTTAGCTGGACTAAATTAGAATTTAGAATTGGATTTTATTGTCACATGTACTCAAGTGCAGGGATACAAGAGTACAGTGAAAAGTGTACAGTATTGCCATTCATGGCACCATTTTGGGCATAAGGTGCCAAGGTACAAAATCTTAGGTATAAAGTAGCAAAGTAATTATGCCTTGACCAAGACACAATGTTAAACAAGCAGCCTGACAACATAGAGTTAGTGTCATCAGCATACAAGTGGATGTTGACAACATGTTTGTGGATTCTGTCAGCAAAAGTGTAGAGATGAGAAAGAGATGAGGTCAAGAATGGCCCCTTAAGAGCCTAAGATAACAAGTGTAAAGATTGACACCGGAGCCTTATGCTACATATGCTGTGACTAGGAACAAGTTACTAAAGTAATTCCACTGTGCTGGACAATGGAGGAAATACATTCAAGGACAATAGGTGTCATTAGCTGTGTTAAATACAAGAGGGACAATGCAACGCGAATGAATGCCACTTTTGACATCAGTTTAGTGCTGCGTAGTCATGACAACCGAACTGAAGAAATTCACACATAAAATTCTGAATGTTGTAGACAAGGATCTTGGGAGGTGACAAGTTATTTAAGGATTTTAAAGGTAAAGAGAGATTGGTCATACTTGGAGAATTGATTAATTAATGATATTTAGAAACAGTTACATTTGCTGTAATCTCATGAAGATATTCAGCATAGTTTTGAAGTGTAACTCAGATTTCTGTGCAAGCTAATAAACATAAACTAAAAAAAGAAGCTTTACTTCTTACATGATGTTTGATAAATATTTTGAAATGGCAACATCTGCAGTCCTCAGAACAGAATAAATGGACGTAACATATGTCACAAAGCATTCATTTTTTTCTTGAACAAGCATTGTAGTGATTTTTAAAATGTAATAGCAGAGCCTGACATCTCTCAGTGGCCTAAAGGTTATTGTGCCAGCAGGTTTGGAGCTCTGAATAATTAGCTTGTAAGCAAGCGCTTGCAGCCAGCTGCAATCTGCCACAGTTGGTTGTCTTTTATCTAAGTGAAAGAGGTCCCACAATGTCGAGTATAGATTCAGAAGGGAAAACTATGTAATAAGAGTAATGTGTCTTATCATGCTGGAGTTTTTCAGCACTTTAAGGGTAGATTACGGTTCCTAATTAAATTTTTGTAGCTTTAATTAAAGAATCTGCTTCACTTTTATGATGGTTCTGTTACATTTTCCAGTCTGCTCTGATTTAATTATTCTGATGAATGCAATTAGTATGCTAAGGCAATTGTTCATTTCATTTACATATTATATTGGATAATTGAATTAAACTGAAATGATTAAATTACTAGAATGACAGATGAATCTGCTTTTGTTCAGGACAAGAATTAAGTTTGTCAGAATGACCACAGTGGGAATTGGTGACCTTTGCATATTCATTAAGAAAAAAATGCATATTGTTAATTTGTAAAAGTGTTGCAAGGTGCTGACTGCGTAACCCTTGATCTCGTCTGGCAACCAAGAGCAGCATTTTTCAATGTCACTGCTGCACCCAGTTACCAGACAGTTCTGTGGTGACTTCATTTTTCAAACTTTGGGAACTAATGAGTAATGCATTGACATTATAGAACTAAGAAACAATAAGCCATAAACTACAAAGAAAAAGTCATGGTATTTATTGTTCACAAAACTCAGTAAGGGCCAGTTCCTCATCTGGTTACTTGATCCCAACAAAGACAGCAGTCAGGATGACACAGTTATCAGTGCCCTTCAACTATCAAGACATATTATTGATCACTCTTACTTCTGGACTGTGTGCGCAATGTTCAAATGTAATGCCCTTGTATTTAGTTAGCCTTGTGGTATTCACTGCATTGGTTTAAATTATAGCTTATTTGGCCAAAACACCAAATGGCTGCTGGCACCCATGGGAAAATATCCAAATTAGAGTCAATGCACAGTAAAAATCAGAAGGGGCAGTGAGACAACTTCATTGGAGTTTGAACAGCCTACCTCTTTAAATATTGGAGGTGAATGGATAGTTTTAATTTGCCTGTATTAGCAAAACAATCACCAAATATATCTACAAATGAATTAAAATATCATGAATTCTAAATAAATGATGAATCAAGCCTCTGCTTGGGTTTAGTTGGTATGAACTGCCCCAACTTTAATGTATGAATATTAAATTTAAAGCCAGCTCTCAAATGCTGTGCTGGCCACCTATAAGGATGAAAGTACTCTGGCTGTCCTTGGCGATACATGCATGAGACACTTTAAGTGACCCATCCTTGTCGTGCAGCGTGGAAACAGATCCTTCAGCCCAGCCAGACCCTGCTGGCCGTAATCCCAAACTTGTCTCACCTGCTTACATTTGACCCATATCCCTCCGTACGTTCCTATTCATGTACCTATTTAAATATCTTTTAAATGTTGTTACCGTACCTACATCCACCACTCCTCTGGAAGTTCATTCCACATATGAACCACGCTGTGTTTTTAAAAAAATGCCCCTCATTTCTTTTTTAAATCTTTCTCTTCTTCACCTTAAAAATGCACCCCTTAGTCTTGAAATCCCCCTCCCTAGGGAAAAGACACTTACCGTTCACCCCTCATTATTTTGTAAATCTCTCAACCTCCTACGCTGCAGTGAAAATGTCCCAGCCTATCCGGCCTCTCCTTATAATTCAAACCTCCATTGTTGACTGCTTCCAGCTTTGGCTGCATACCCCTGATGTCCAACACTCCTTTGTATGGGAACTGCAAAATCCAAAGAGTGATACCGTCTCTATTTTTAATCAACTCCACTTTTCATTCGTGAATTATCCGGAAGTGTTCAAACAACTTTTCAGACCTGGTGCAATTTGACTTAATGCTATTCCTCTCAATAATTCCTACTTGTTTGCTAAGCACTATCAGTCTGTATAAACAATTATGGTAATCTCTAACTTCTGTCCTGCTTCCTGTTCAGTGTACATTAATCCTCCTGTGTGGCACCTTGGGACATTCCATTGTATTTCAAGCATCTAATATGCATGTATAAAATAAAACTTGCAATTGTCAGAATTACTTGGCAGATCATGCTACACTGGGAAGACATAGGATGAGTTGTGGCGTTTCGGGTATATACCCTTCGTTAAAACTGCAAATGATATGATTAAAATGTTAACAATATTAGAAAAATGTCAAGAGAAGAGTGATAATGGAAAAGATCATCATTAAGGTGATAGATTTATTTGTAACATAAATATTTCTGTTATTTGAAAGTCTGCATTTTAACTGACCTTTAATCACAGAGATGGATCAACATTGCACAAATATTTAGTTCAGAAGACTTCCACACTAGTCACTAAACATTTTTAAGTCCGCACGCAAAGCATGATACATTCAGCACTGAAAGCTTGGACCTTGGTAAATTTATTTAGATTGTCATCCTTTAAATGTGGGATTTCTAAAACAAATAAACTTCCCAACTAACAATTCCAAGTGACTCACTTCCAGTTTAAGTTATGGAAGACAGCTCAAGTTATCAGTCCACATAACATTTTCAGGTCCAGAAACAGAAAATTTATCTTGTACGTAAAAGAATGCAATTATTTTACTTAATATTTTGTTTAAGATTTTAACAAATGGAACAAGTTATTTTATGTTTCAGCTCTATTCTTTTCAACAAAATGAACTCTGACTGTATCAAACAATAAAGGTCAACATTCAAATATGATATAAGAACAAGGAGCAGGAATAGGCCATCTGACCCCTCGAACCTGCCCCGCCATTTAATAAGATCATGGCTGATCTTTGAGATGCAGCTCCACTTACGCGCACACTCACCATAACCCTTAATTCCTATGTATTGCAATGTTACATAATGCCACAACATTAGGTCTGTCCTGACTGGGAGAGGCATTGTACTAAGGCCAGAAACACATCAGTGAGTGAAATGACCCTCCTTTTCACCTGATGGTCAACCTTCTCACCACCAGCAGCAACTTCCATTTTAAGCATTCTCATGTCTGGGAATGCCTTTTACAAGCAATAAACGAGGAGGTCGAGTGGAAGACTGGCAAAATTTTTCGAAATCTGTGCTGTTGGATGCAAAGATAGAATGAAAATGTTGTTCAGGCTGCCTTGTAAGATCATAGAATAGTCCGTATCTCAAAGAAGGAGGCCATTCAACCGATTGAGACTATTCAAGCTATTTGAAAGTGAAATCCAGTTATTCTCCTTTAAGGTACACTTTCAATTTTTAATTCTTTACAATATGCCACGTTGTGGACTCATGACCTTAAAAATCTAAAAGGGGTTAAATAAAAACACTATTTTTGAATGGTTGGCTTCATTGCACTTGAAAATTGTTGATTTAATGAGGAAGAAGTAGTTTTGAATAATTTCCACCCAACGCAGATGCACCCCACCATATTTCCATATTATGCAGGTGGGTGTCCAGTTTTATTCCCTTCACCTTGTTGAAGCCACTAATCTTTGCTTCGTGTAGTACAGGTCTCTAGTATGTCACCCTCCTAGCAATTCAACATATGCATATTCAGACAGTGAGTATCAGCAGACTCATTTTTCATTGAAAGCATCACAGTAAACCATAATCCTGGTATCTTCAAAAAACCTCCTTCCTTTTTCCCAGCAAAGGTTATTGCATGGCAATCATTTATTGGGTAATTTACTTCTCCCTGACTGAAGGATATTTGTAACCCTCCCATGTGTTGTTTTATCTGAACCCACTAAGTTGACTCAAGCCAGGGATCAAATCTCAGTCATGATAAATATTTTATTATTGAAAGAAACTACAATTTCTATAAATACAGAAATGTAGCTCTTTCTAAACTGGAATAAAATCTCATTCTTTGCATTCCCTTGCCCGCTATCTTGTCAATCATATGCTGGAGAGACATCAGTGCAAGTTTCAAAAGGTTACATGAATCTTACTATTTAGAGACTCTGGAACAGCCTTTGCATCTCAATGCTAATATAAGCACTGGCGGAACAATAAAGCAATGTAGAATTGATCTAAGAGCAGGATAAAGGCCCAAATTGTGACACATTCTGCTGATTCAGTGCCTCTGCTTGGGTTTTGTTTATGTATGTGCAGAGGGGAAATACTGCAGATCTTGCATCTTTAAAGTGAAACTGTCTACCAGCAAGTATGAAAAATCCTACGCATTCGACATTAACCCCATTGTCCTTTTCTGTTCAAAGAAATTCTGGCATTAATGTATTGCTTTGTACATTGCATCTGTTATGTGTTGCTTTGTGTGACCAGAGGGAAGGAGCTTTTGGAGGCTGTAGCAGTATTAGAAAATAATACAACATGTCAAATATTAAATTTAGCTGTCCCTAAATTTCCAAAGGCCCCTTATGTGCTTTGTCAATTTAAAATTATATATTTGACAGATTTTAAAAATGCTTCTTTGAAAGACAAAAAAATACAAGAGATAGAAGTTCAGCAATACTGTATCAAGACTTTGCTCCAAAGTGTAAAAACTGAAAGAATTGCAGATGCTGTAAATCAGGAACAAAAACAGAAGTTGCTGGAAAAGTTCAGCAGAGTAAATCAGAGTTAACGTTTCAGGTCTGGTCACCCTTCCTCAGAACTGATGGTGGCTAGGAAAATGTCGGTTTATACGCAGAAGATTGGGAGGAGTGTAGAGTAGGAAGTAAACAATAGTAGCCCAAAGAGAGAGAGGAGCAGTTGGATAGACAAAGGAGTTGATAACTGTCTGGCTCGGAGGGTGATCAGCTGTTAATGGGGACTGGTAAATAGCTAACAATAGGTAGTGTGTAATGCCAGGCTATCTGATAACAAGGCCTGGAGTGTGGGGTAGGGGGCCTAGGAAATGTGAGAGTAAGTGTAGGCCCCAAAATTATTGAACTTGATATTGAGTCCAGAGGGCTGTAGGGTCCCCAAGCGGAAAGTGAGATGTTGCCAGCTTGCACCGAGCTTTGCTGGAACACTGCAGCAAGGCTGAGCCAGAAATGTTGGTGAGTTCCTCGACATCTCTGTTACCATTTCTGGGGATAAACTGGCCACTCATATCCACTATAAACCCACCAATTCCTACAGCTGCCTGGATTATGCATCCTCGCACCCTGATTCCTGTCAAGACATCATCCTGTTCTCAGTTCCTCCATCTCCTTCGCATATGTTCAGATGAGGCCAGCTTCGACAAAGGAGCCTCTGAAATGCCCACCTTCTTCCTCAACCAAAGATTCCCCAGCACCACTGTTGACAGGGTCCTCAACCAGGTCTGACCAATCTCCCACACTTCTGCCCTCACCCCTTGTCTTCCCTCCCGCAACAACAATAGGGTTCTCCTGGTCCATACCGACCATCCCACCAGCATCCACATTCGGAAAATCATCAGACGCCATTTCTGATGCCACCACCAGATGCATACTCCCCTCCCCTCCCTTGTCTGCCTTCTGCAGGGACCGTTCTCTCCTGGACACCCTGGTTCACTCTTCCTTCACTCCCAACTGCACCCCCACAGGCCTACAACACTTTCCCCTACAACCAGTGAAGGTGTAATACTTGCCTCTTTACCTCTTCCCTCCCCACTGTCCAGGGGCCCAAATATACCTTGCAGGTGAAACAACACTTCAACTGCACTTCCCAGAATCTAGTCTACTGCATTCACTACTCACAATGTGGTCACCTGTACACTGAGGAAACGAAGTGTAGACTGGATGGCCACTTCACAGGACATCTGCTTTCTGCTTGCGAAAAAGACCCTGAGTTTCCAGTTGCCTGCCACTTTAACACGCCACCCTGTTCCTAGCCGAAATTTCTTGGCCAGGTTTGCTGCAGTGTTCCAGCAAAGCTCAGTGCAAGCTGGAAGAACAAAACCTCACTTTCCACTTGGGGATGCTGCAACCCTCTGGACTCAATAGCGAGTTCAATAATGTTAGGGCCCCCTACCCACACGCCAAACCTTGTTATTACATAGCCTGCCATTACACGCTACCTATTGTTAGTCACGAACAGCCCACATTAACAAATATTCACCTTGCTGGCCAGATCATTATCAACTCCTTTGTCTACCCAACTTCACTTGTCTCACTTTAGACGCTATCCTTTATCCTATCGATTACTCCCTACCTCATCACCCTCGCTACCTTCTACACATAAACCGACATTTTCCTAAAGAGCATCAGTTCTGACGAAGTTTCACTGGACCTGAAGCGTTAACTCTGAATTTGTTTTTGTCAGACGTGCTGAGCTTTTCCCGCAACTTTGGTTATTGCTCTAATGTGTTTGGATATACAATTGTGACATAATTCCCCACAAAGTATCTGTATAATCTTGGTTAGGGTCTGCACTGTATCTTGTACTTGGTGCACACTATTGCAGGGACGGGAGTTTTATGGTGCTACAGCAGCTGAAATAGACAGTATAATGCTGGGTGTATAAAGCGTAAGGATGCTTAAAGGAATTATATACTAAAGAATAAAAAGAATTTTAAAAGAGTAGATCTTGTGAAATAACAAGGTATACAGCTGGATGAACACAGCTGGCCAGGCATCATCAGAGGAGCAGGAAGGCTGACGTTTTGGGTTTGAACCCTTCTTCAGAAATGGGGGAGGGGAAGGGGATTCTGAAATAAATAGATTGGAGGAAGGTGGATAAAGGAGCAGATAGGTGGAGAGGAGACAGACAGGTCAAGGATGCGGGGATAGAGCCAGTAAATGAAGAATTGAGTTGTTAGCCTAAGTGCTATAAGGTGAAATTTGTAGTATTCCACCACTTGTTGACTGGCATACCTCTGGTGGGGTGTGGTTGGTTCATTTTCGCTCAGTCTCATGCTGGCACATTTTGCAATTATGGAATGTGTATGAGTTTTTTGAAGCACTTGTATCATTTCAAAATTTAGCATTGGCAGACCTGATTTTTCCATTCAATCTTTATATGTACTGATCGTCTTTGAAACTAGACTGATGGTTTAAAATAGCATGGCTGAATACCCTTCACTCAGGTCACCATTCTCAAATGCTATAAATTGGATTATTGTTTTAACTTAGATTGGGAGCAAACTACTCCCTTTACATTCCCCTTCCCCTCCCCCATTTCTGATTTAAGGGTCTCGACCCGAGTCATCAGCTTTCCTGCCCCTCTGATGCTGCTTGGCCTGCTGTGTTCATCCAGCTCTACACTGTGTTATCCCTTTACATTCCCTACTGTTTTCAGGGCAAAAAAGGCATCAGAACACTATGGGATATAAAATTACATGAGCAAATTTTAAGAGCTGTATTGGTTCCATAATCTTTTTAAAACTCTTCTGTGGTCCACATATGACAACCATGTATTGTGGAATGATTAAATAGCAAACCACTAATTCTAAAGATTTTTTTGTTGTTGTCCTGACTTGTAAATATATGACTGATCATACGGGATGTAACCTTAAGGTTGTGCATTCTGTGGCTCTAGTCACAGAAACTAATTGCACCAAGAGGTCAGATCGTAAAAAGCTAAAGTAACCTCTACTGAACTCAGTGCACTGCTCTCTACCCACAAGCCTTTAGCATAACTACACTGCAACAGACTTGTATAAAGATTCAAATGCACTGCATAAAATTACTTCCGTTTCAGTTTGACAAATGCCAGATTGAGTGTGCTCCAGATAATGATGACAGAAGTAAAAGGGTAGTGTCTAAAACAAAAAATGCTGGAGATCCCAACGAGTCAGGCAATATCCATGGGGAGAGAGCAAGCTAACATTTCAAGCCCAGGTAACTCTTCTTCAGAGCTCTGATAAAGAATCATCAAGGCTCGGTGTTAGCATACTTTCTCTCCACAAATGCTATCTGATCTCCAGCAATCTTTGTTTGTTTTCTTTACAGATTCCAGGATCTGCAGTAATTTGCTCCTTAAAGGGAGAGTGTAGGTATAAGAACCCACTTCATTTCTAAAGTTATTTCATAGTTTTTAAATCGCCCAAGACACTGTACCATTAGAGTTGAGGAAAAACTTCTTCACCCAGAGAGTGGTGGATATATGGAATGCTCTGCCCCAGAAGGCAGTGGAGGCCAACTCTCTGGATGCTTTCAAGAAAGAGATAGACAGAGCTCTTAAAGATAGTGGAATCAAGGGTTATGGGGATAAGGCAGGAACAGGATACTGATTGTGGATGATCAGCCATGATCATAATGAATGATGCTGCTGGCTCGAAGGGCCGAATGGCCTACGCCAGCACCTACTGTCTATTGTCTATTGTCATTACAACATGATAGATATTGTGGTAGCAGTGTAGTGGCCTGATATCAAAAACTAGCTGTAAAGGGTATAAGGATGACTCTCCAACAATATCAGCAGTTTCACATACCAGGAAAAAAAAAGTGTGTCCTCCTTTCTAAATTTGCTAAAATGGCACATTTTATCTTCTAACCTTTTCATTGTTGCTAATACATTGATTCCATTTAATAAATACAAATTATTTGAGTCATTCCAGTTCATCCATTTGGAAAGATTCTACAGTGCCCCATTATAGTTTTCTGATATCTAAATGATCCTCGGGTATCTTGCTGCCAATCCTATCTAAAAGCCCACACCACTCATTCTGTGATGAATTTCCTAACATAAGTTACAACTATTCCTTCCACTAGTGGGATCTCATCTAATTGTTCAGTTGGTAGTTTGGATGTACATTTCTTATCCAATACACTTCCTCCATTCTCTCTCAAAAAATTGTGAATCATGGGACTTATTCATTGGCAAAGTTTTTCTTTACTTTAAGTCAGGTTGTTGACTGCACTGCACTTTTGTCCTGTTCCAGTTTCCTAAATTGAGGTTAATTCAGCATTTTTCTTTTATTCATTTATGGGATGGTGAGTATCATTTACACTTGAGCAGGTATTAGAGAGCTGCCACCTTGAATTGCAGCAGTCCATTTGATGTAGATACTCCAAAACTGCTGCTAGGGAGAGAGTTCCATGATTTTGACCCAACAACACTGAAAGATCAATCATATATTTACAAGTCAGGCTGGTGAGTGGCTTAGGGGATGAATTTGCAAGTGGTCATGTTTCCATGTATCTGCTGCCCTTACCTTTCTATATGTTAGTGTTTGTGGATTTTTTTTTAGAGCCGCTGTCTAGTGAATCTTGGTTAGGGCCTGCACTGTATGTATCTTGTACTTGGTGCACACTATTGCAGGGACGGGAGTTTTATGGTGCTACAGCAGCTGAAATAGACAGTCTCAAATTTAAAAGGAACAGCAGGCGGTAAAATAAGCCACTGTCTCAGCCGTCAGTGTAGTTGGAAAAGCCAGCATTGAATTAACTCCAACTGTACCACCACCACTAGCACTTCTTCCTTGTTGACATTCCAGTCAGCAAAGCACAGGCAGAAATAGAAATGCACATAAGACTAATGATTTCATTCACAGGCTGGGAGGCATCATCTTCTTTCAAACAGTTGACAATGATCCATCATTTCCTAGAGCAGTAATTCTCTAGGAGGCTTCCTTCCCCAATAGCCCTCAGTTTTACACCATGTATTGATGAAAAGAGGCAAAAAGAAATTAAGTGCTAGATGACCTCTGCATAAATTTGTATCAGAAAAAGAACAAATAAAGCTAAGATTGCTTGCAAATGGAGATGTCCTGTACTACTATTGCTTGATGCATCCTTATAAACTGCCATGGTCTTTTTGTTTTCAGAATATCTCAAGTCAAGCTACTGATTCTGTGCAGTTTGACAGAAATATATCTGAATGCTCTTTTCCACCATTACCAAACTCCCCAACCCGCTAAAGAAATGTGCTTTATTACTTCTTAAAAATACTGCAATGAAAAGAGCCTCACCTAATTTTTATAGCTGTATCATTTTGACCTAAATAACATTAATAGCACACTTAGGATTGTTTCCATAGTCAGATCTTTATTAAGATGTAGTTTCAATGCCTTTATGTTGCCACTTTGAAGGTGATCAGATTGGTGTTTTAGTTTATTATCAAGTTATGAAATGCAAATCCTTCAGCGTAATATTCTTGCTGCACTTGAATAAAAATGTGACAATTCAGTGCTAATATATTTTATCCAGCTGCACAAAGCCTAAACATTACAGACCATTTTAAGAAATGGTGAGGCAGTTTGCCAAGTTCAAAACAAGATGGATTTCAGGAGTTAAAACATGACTAGGGAGTTCTAATGTATGTTATGAAAATTCACAGAATCTCATGGCTCTACACCATGAGATGGGAAGGGGGGAATTTGTTTTTGATACTAAATTTGCATTGTAGAAATACTGTTGCAAAACCAGATGGGTGGCAACCTCTACCAAAGACATTTCTACGTCTGTTATTATTAATCAGCTGTTCACACCTGTTATGACACACTTCTGGGCCAGATAGGACTTGAACCCAGACCCTGGGGTTTTGTGATGCAGGTTTGTATCCCTACATTTGTACAAGAGGGTTCAGGTTTGAGTGCCACCTACCACAGAACTGTGTCAAACTGCATCCAAACTGGTTGAACAAGAATACCTTGTATTTGAGTACTACATGGAACCATACTTACACACTTTGATCAGATTTCCCTTAAGTTATTTTCTCAAGCCAGAGTTCTCAAATGTCACGCAATTAGAAGAAATAAAGGCTTATATTTATAAAGCTGTTTTCACAATTATTTAATGTCCCAAAATGCTTTCGAGCCAACAGTCTATTTTTGGAGAGTAGTTACTGTTTTAATACAGCAAACACCCACAAACAGTAGTGTGATAACAATCAGATAATCTATGTCTGTGATATTGTCAGTGATAAATATTGATCCCAGGAAGAACCCCCAAGTCATCTTTACAATGTATCATGGGACCCTTCACTTACCTGAGAAAGACGATGGTACCTCAGGGAAATATCTTGTTTGAAAAACATCGCGTACAAGTGGAGTTTTGTATTGACCTAGATTTTATGTTGAAGCCAGAGGAATCTCTCTGCGTCTTGGGACCCAGTATTGAACCCTGAAATATTCCAGGTGCAGCCAATTGTTTAAATAAGATAATGTTCCGGTTGTAGATTTACACAGGAAATGCAATGGCGTGATTTCCCTGTATTTGTTGGTATGGAGAATTATTCTGCATCTAGTCAGTTGACCTTAGTGTGCGAGCATGGAATTTGTAACTGAAGGATTGAGAAACAGCTAACAAAAACATTGCCAGTAATAAAATTGAAAGAATAGTATTGTGGTAATGATGAGACCATTGGGAGGTTCAGTTTCATTAAGTTTTTTCACTTGGGGGCTTTCTTAATGACCACAGTGGTTCCTCTGAGCAAACTGGCTTTCCACAATGACCTTTGAGGTCATTTTACCTTTTGTGGTTCCCAAAGGTCAGGTTGAGGGAAAGCAACTAAAATGCATCTCAGGAAGTGTTCACCTGTATTCAATGGTTTTCAGTTCTGTACCCATTTACCTATACTTTATTAATAGTGAATATTTTGATGAACCCTTGAAATGCCACAATATGCACGCTATGAGTAAAGTATAGGAAAATACAATGAGAATGGATAGATATTTGATGGACTGAAAGGCTTCTTTTTGTACTGTAAAAATTCTCTGACTGTCTAGGTTGACTTGGTGCAGGCTGTAGCAAGCCAAATAATTTTATTGTGATATTGCCTCTAGATCTGTATAAGTCCAATGTAAGTGCCACTATATAGTAAAATTGGATATCCTAATGTTTGTTTGCCAGTAGACAGGTCAGAGTTTCCTAAGCGTTACAGTTTTGAGAAGGCACAGCAAGTAGTTGCCTGATGACTGTTAATATTAACAAATGCCCAAGATTACCTCAGTATTTAGTGGCAATTAGGAGTTTCTTTTCCAAGTTTGGACTATGCTAAAAGTTTGGACTTGCTAGAAAATCTTCCAGAATTTACATACATGAGGCGTTGATGTTTTTCCTTACCCTGCTCTGTCTTCCCATGCCACATATTGTTCCTGGATAAAAAATGAGGCAGGTAACTGGCACTCAGTCTATCCATCTTGAGTAATAGATAACCAGCTACGTAATTTAAAAACTCAGTGATCTAACCTCTGCCCCCCCCCACGCCTCTCTTCAGCACCTTCCTTCTAAAATATACTGACATCTGCACCTCAGACCTCTGAAACTAATCTGCAATGTTCCTTAAACCACAGTTTTCTCCCGCTAGCTTAGCCTCCAGAAACCTCAGAGGCTGGTGATCTGTTTAGCCACACCCATAACTTCATCCCTATACTCTGAAGGGACTTTTGTTTTAGACTGCAATAGGCTAAACCAAAGACAGTGATTTGAATGAAATTGTAGTTATAATGGTTATCAATATTTTAACACCTCTGCCAAAATAGTGAACAAAATAATCATCTCTCACCAGTGAACTAAGTGTTCCTGTGTAAGTACTCATATGGGCTTAAAATGTATAGTGAACATATAACTATACTTAATAGCAAAACTTACTGTATCCTTATAGAAGGAGAGAAGTAGGTATACACTCAGCCAGCAAGAAATAAGATTCAAAAAGCATGGAAACAGATCCTTCAGTCCAACTCGAACATGCTGGCCAGATATCCCAAACTGAACTAGCCCTATTTGCATGCATTTGGCCCAAATTCTCTGAACCTTTCCTTTTCATGTACCAGTCCAAATGTCTTTTAAATGTTGTAATTGTACCTGCCTCTATCACTTGCTATGGGAGCTTGTTTCATATATAAACCACCCTCTGTGAGAAAGTGTCCCTCAGGTACCTCCTTAAATCTTAGCTCTCTCACCTTAAACCTACTTCCTCTAGTTTTGAACTCTCCTACTCTTGGGAGAAGAGCTTGGCTATTTGCTGTATCCATGTCCCTCAACCTTTATAAGGTCATGCCTCAGCCTCCAATGCTTTAAGGGAGAAAAGTCCCAGCCTCTCCATACAACTCAACTTCCAGTCCTGGCAACATCCTTGTAAGTTTTTTTTTCTGCATCCTTTCTAGTTTATCAACATCCTAGAGCAAGGCGACCGGAATTGTAATATTCTAAAAGTGGCCTCACCAAAAGCTTGTACAGCTGCAACATGACATCACAACTTTTATACTCGGTGCTCTGACCAATGAAGGCAAATGCCTTCTTTACCATGTCTACCTGTGATGCCACATTCAAGGAACTGTACACCTGCATCCTTAGGTCCCTCTGTTCAACAGCTGCCATTAACTGTGTAAGCCCTGCCCTGGTTTGTCTTGACAAAATGCAGCACCTCACATTTATCTAAATTAAGCTCCATTCTCTGCCCGTTGACCCATCTGATCAAGGTGTTGAGCAATTCCTTGTCAGCTGCAGTGAAGTGAGGGGTTCAAGACAATGGCATGTTCCACCTCTAAAGCACAAGAGTCCATTCTATTATGTGAATAATTTAAATGATATATGTAAAATTTTAAGCTCTGCTTCAACCAGAAGTGGCTTGTGGGTTGATGCTACTACAGACTGCAATTGCTTTACTAGCCACTGGGTGCAGATATTACAAAGACCAAAAGTAAGCTGCTTATATTCACTATGGGATTGCTGTAGGGAAAAAAGTTGAGAAGTGGCTGTTCAATCCCTTTTTGACATTCCCATCTAGCTTACACTGAATCTTGAGCTTGAATGGTGTAATTTTGTTGCCTTGCAAGTGATTGTATTTCACTTGTTTCTTAGCAGGCAAAACAGTATGGAACAGGAGGAAAGCATTCAGACTGTTGAGCCTGTTCTACCATTCAGGAACTGAGCTGTATCTCACCTATCCATCTAACTTAGCTTTGTAACCATTGGTTTGTTTGCAAAAGTTTATGTTCATTCTCAGTTTAAAATTATGAATTGAACTAGCATCTACTGCTTTTTGTGAGTGAAACTTTCACACTTCCCCTGCCCTTTGTAGCATAGTTTTTAGGTTCCTGTGTATCCTATCAATTTCTTTTAAAATCTGAAGCCCAGTCAATTATTTATTACAAGTGCTGAGATAACAAAGTAGTTTTAATATGTAGCCACTAGTGTGATATAAGAAACACAGCAACCAATTTGTGTACAACAAACTGTCACAAATAGAAATAAATAAATGACCAAATAATCTGTTTTAACTATGTTGTATTGGCCAGTACACTTTCGCTGTTGGTATTCAAAATTGTACCATGAAATCCCAAATGTTCATATGAGGGAGGCTTGGTTTAAAGTCTCAACAGAGAGACTGCATCTCAGGGCATTACTCCTTCATCATTGGCCTAGTATGCATGCTCAGATCTCTAGGAACAGGCTTTTAAACAACAACTAACAATCTATGTTTAAAACAAAGGATATGGGGATATTGCAGAAAAATCACTTTGAAGTAGAATATCAGCCATGATCTCATTAACTTACGGAATGGTTTCAAACATCTGAATGACTTAATCCTGCTCCTCTTACTTAATTTCTTACATGACCGCTTGCATTTATGTAAGAACTGCAACACCAGTTAAACATCCAAGGTTCTTGACAAATGCATATCAAACTAAAGTTGACAGTCTGCTATATGCTTTATAAGGTAAGGTGATGAAAAGAGTATGCTTTAAGGAGCATTTTAAAGTAGAGGAGAGATCACAGAGCATTAGAGAAGGAATTTCTTGAGGTCTAGTATGGCGGCTACTGGCTAAGAAATAGCTGAGACTCGATAACAGCAATATGACAAATTCATATTAAGTTTGTACCATTTGTCACCAGCTCAATTTTCAGAAAAACAATGAATACCCTTACAGATGGGACTATGCTGTCATACAAAGCAACGGTGCTGCAGTTCAATAACCATGTAATGATTTTCAACACCGAAGTCAAGTCACATTTCATTTTACATTATTTATTGGCACAGTCTGAAACCTCACATTGAAAATGGCTGTTTGTTTCATAGTTTGATGGAAAATGTAATTTTATAGACTATGCAGTACAACAGTTTACATTTAATGGATTGCCATTTTGCAATTTAAATTTCAGAATTGAACACTGATTTTTTAAAAAATGGACTTGCTGCAGTTCTGCGGTGCCTTTCACCACCTCAGGACATTCTAAAACATTTTACAATTTAATACTTTCGAAGTGCCATCACTTATATTATAGGAAATTTGGTAGCCAATTTGTGCACTCAGAGTCCCGTTAGCAGCAATGTAGTAGTGACTAGATAATCTACTTTCGTGATGTTAAGGGAGAAATATTGGCCAAGACAACAGAGAGAACCTCCCTCCTCCTCTTTAAAGTAATGTTATTGAATTGTTTAAGATCAGAGTGGATAACGATGGAAATACATAGAGAAAGGCGCAAGATTAGAAAACCCTGGCTGGTGTTTCAGGTTAGCCTTTCACCCAGTTTTAATGAACGAACCCTGCTGAAACGTTCATTTCTCTTTCTCTACCAAAGACTAATACTTCCCCTCCAGAGTCAAAGGTAGATGCCATGTATTCTAGAGACTTTGCCTACATCTTCACTTTTAAACTAAGTCAGTGACTCAGTGAATGTTGGTTGATGTTTCTGTTGATGTACACAGCATTACATCTGAGAACCTGATCCTGCCCCATCCAGTTTCCACACGACTATATTTTTTCAAAAGAAATCACTAGATAATGATCAGGAACAGTGAATCTACCTGATTTATTTTCCATCCCTGTTATTTTCTGTTCATACGTCAGATTTCCAGTATTTGTCATTTTGTTCCCTGTCACTTCCAGAAGTAAATTGCTTCTTGGACTTTGATGCCTTGCCTAGTGTATAATGTTAAATTGTGTATTACGTACTGCTATTTGTAATATATTACAACCCTTGGCAGCAGGTCCCTCGTCCTCATGCCTAAAACTTGGATTTGTTTACTTGCATTCTTACAACTCAAGTACATCATCAATGGGGATATATATTCCACAGCAGTTGTTAAAAAACCCCTTTGAAAGAAATCTTGTAAAACCCTGCAATTTATGTTGTCGCAGGCTCCTCTGTTTTATCCAGCACCTCTGGCTTTAATTTGGGTGTGAGTCAACATGAGTGCTTGTGCCTGGAAATTTTGTGTTTTGCCAATCCACAATTTACAATCCTGAGCTGCAGTTTTACAGCTCCTTGAGGCCTACCCCTGCCTACCTCCCAGGCTGAAGAAAGACAGTTCTGAGGGAATTTATGTTTCCTTATTGTTCATTGGTAATCAAACTAACCTGGGAGTGATTTGATTTTAATATCAGTTAGTTGAATTTAATGACTTGATTGAAAAGGTTCTTTGGAGCTAACAGGATGTGGGCACAGCAAGGTTCCATTAGTGGTATTGCTTCATTTCTTAATGTGTGCAAGTGTCTCTGTAAACTTGGCCTGCTTTATGACAAGTCCCATTAGTCTAAACAGTCTTACTCTTGGACTCGACTAAACTGATGAGAGCACTGATAAGGAGAATGAATGGCGACATCGCTGGAATTTTTTTAAAGTGTCCTCAAGCCTCCTACACACACACACATACACACACGCATACACAGTTTTTGTTAATGTATGATGTTTGAAAATCTCTGCAAATTGATACGTTCCCATGCAGCAAAGTGATGCTGCATTCTGTGCTGGGAGAAGTGGAATTGATTGTATACTTCTGTGCCTTCAGAGACCAGATCTGTTCATGCGTCATTAGGTTCAGTCAACTTGGCTGCTACAAGGTTGGGGGCGGGATAGGTTGTGGGTTGTATTGAAGAATTCTAATAGTCTGGTCATCCTAAGTGATGACTGTTTTTTCTTCTAAATATTCATTTATCAGAAGTCCATAATGAAATGCCAGTGGAAATTAGAGCATTTGCAAAATTTCTTATAAATTTTAGGTTGTAAGAACTGTGAACGCTTCATTCTTTGTTTCCCTCCGATTTGATGGAATTTAGTACCAGCCCTGCCACATAAAATACATTGCAGGAAGTTGACAGTCAGATTTGAAAAGTGGTAGTTTAATTTTTTTGTAGCGTTGAGCCCCAGTATAAACAAGCTTGCCCATTGCAGGAAGTTAGCTGCTTTTCAGTCAAGTCAGCTGCTGAATCATCACAAACAGTTCAGGTGCCTGGACACAATGGAGAGAAGCAACCAAGATCTCTAGTCCTGACTGCTATCTGATGACTCTTACCAAAAGTAGAGGCAAAAAACCCTCTCACTGACTGTGGTGACAATTTGGGCAAAGAAATGGTGAGCTGCTCCAGTGCAATACAGGCCGTTGTCTGTGAGGCAACAATTGAAAAGATGTTGACAGCGTAAGACACTGACCTGCAATATTTATCCTTCTGCCAATATCATCTTTGCAGTTTGTGGAAGCTTGCTGTGTAAGAGTTGGTTACTGTATTTCCTTACTTATGCAAGTGACTACACTTTAAAAATATCCCAGTTGATTTAAGAGGAGTTTAATGACTATTAATTTAGCATAGTGGCTATTTTACTGGACTAGTAGTCTGGAGCTGTAGATTACTAATCCAGAGATGTGAATTTGAATCTCACCATGGCACAGCAATTTAAATTCACTGCACAAAATTAAGATTGTGACGGAGTTTTAATTTCACTGGTCTAACATTCTGGAGATGTGGGCCAACACTGTGGGGAACAGGTTCACATCCCATCTCGTCAACTGGTACAATTTAAATCAACTCTTAAATTGAAAGCTAGTTTCAATAATGCTGACATTTGGCCTCTTGAGCCTGCACTGCCATTTAGTAGGATTATGACCGATCTATTTGTGTTAAAAATTCCCCATTCATCTCTACTACTAGAAGTGTTTGATTCCTGACTAGCAAGAATCCATCCACCTCTGTCTTGAAACTGTTCAGTGTTGCTGTCTCCAATGCCTTCTGTGTTCCAAAATCTCTCAACCTTTTGAGAAGGGAAAAACAACCCTCGGTTTCTGTGTCCAAAAATAGTGACCCCTAATTTCCTAACAGGGCCCTCCAGTCCTGCATTCACACACCAGAAGAAATGTCCATGCCACATCCACCTTCTAAAGACTGTTCAGGGTCATACATTCTTCAATCAAATCAGTGCTCACTGTTCGAAATTCCGATGAATATAAGATCAGTCTACCCAACCTTCCCTCATAAAATCACCACTCATCCCAGGTATCAATTTATAAAAACGCCTCTGAACCATGTCCAATGCATTTATATTCTTATTCAAGATTAGATTAGATTCCCTACAGCATGGAAACAGGCCCCTCGGCCCAACAAGTCCACACCACCCCTGGATATACCCATCTCCCTCTAACCCACACACCCCTGAACACTCTAGCATTTAGCATTTAGCATGGCTGATCCACCTAGCCTGCACATCTTTGGACTGTGGGAGGAAACCGGAGCACCCGGAGGAAACCCACGCAGACACAGGGAGAATGTGCAAACTCCGCACAGACAGTTACCCGAGGCTGGAATCGAACCCAGGTCCCTGGTGCTATGAGACTGCAGTGCTAACCACTGAGCCATCATGCCACCCATTTGGGACCAAAATTTTCAGTGTATTCAAGGCATGGTTTCACCAATGCTGTATAACTGAAATGTAGCATCCTTCCATTATCAGCTAAATGATCATGAAACTACTCTTGATTATCATAAAATCACATCTGGATCACTCATATCTTTTAGATCTGGCCTACATTTGACTCTACATCACCACAGCGAAGTGATTGCTGTTGGACAATTAGGGTTAGCCTTGCTAGCAATAAGTACATCATATAAAGAACAAATTATCTAGAATAGAATTAGTAGCACCGTTTTTTGTTTAAATTATGGCTGACACTGACGTTGCCAGCATTTATTGACCATCCCTAATTGTACTTGAAACAGTGACTGTGAAAATGCTAGATTGTTGTGAAGAAGAAAAAGTTGAACTCACTTTGACTTCCAGGAAATGAATTCTGCAATCCTTATTTGGTCTAACCTGAATGTGACTATAGACCGATGGCAATTTGTTTGACTCTCTAGGCCATCCAAAATGGCTCAGCAAAACACTCAGTATCAAAAGGGCAACTCACCATCACTTCCTCAAAGGCAGTTAGTGATGGACAATAAATGCTGGAAATACAAGTGCCACTCTGATACTTGACCATGGTTGACTCCAGCAGCTGACATTGACAAATGCAACAAACCACAGATCCTGGAATTTCCCAATTAAATCTTTACTTTTGTAACAGCTAGTGGATTTATTACTAAAATTACAGACATACCCCAGGATTCCTTCAGGGTGTTTATAATGTAGACTAGGACATTCCAGAACTGTTGCATCTGCCATGTGGTCTACAACCTTCCTAGGCAAAAAAAAATTATTTGAAAGTAACCATTCCTTCTCTTTGACATCTGTGTTGTCCCTCATTCCATTTGTTTTCTTTGACGCAGTGTCAACAATTTGCGACAACTGCACGCCCATTTTTGATTGAGTTTAGCTAAATTTTACACAGTGTGCCAGAACATTTGAATCTGCGGCTTCATTCAACCAATTAATTAAGCTGAAAGTAGAATGGAAAACTGCAAATCTGGAATGAAATGGAAGCAATTGGAAAAACAAGGGTGGGCAAATTGAATTTGAAAGCAGATGATAGGTTGTGATGAAAGCTCCCACCTGAAACATTAACCTACTTCCTCTTTCAGGTATAAGAAGACCTTGTGTGCTTTCATTATTTTTGTTACTACTCTGTTTGTATTTCCTTCCTTTTTTCTCACTAGTTAATCCTTTGTGGTCCATGCTGGCAGTGTAATCTTCATGTGAAGTGCAGCAGGGGATAATTAGACCAGGGCCTGCAGGCATAATTAAATGCGTATTTTAAAGACGTATATTCCTGCATAAAACTTTGATCTCATCAATATTTATTATCAAAAAGCACTTTTTAAAATAGATAGAAATTTGAGAAACGTTATTGATTGGGACAGAAGGGTTTCTCTCTGGTTCAGGTTAAGGGGCTGAGAAGGAAACAAGGTGCTACAGCAAGGCCACTGGTAGAAGGGTGGAATTACAATGTGACATGTTTACATTATAGATGTATACAATGCACAGACACTAATGAGATACAACTGCATTTTTTAACATACTTTAGACTTGTATGTAATATACTTGTTTTACTTGGTTTTGTCACATCTTTATAAACATTATATTGTTTTTGCTTTCTTAGCTGACAGTGCAATCTGGCCGACACCCCACAGTCCTTCAGAAACTCTGCCAACTACCTTTTCAGTACTTCAGTGATCAACGGTTGATCAAAGTCCTGTTTCCAACATTGATAACCGCTTGTTACAACAACCCACAGAACAAAGTCATCTTGGAGCAGGAGATGAGTTGCATTTTACTAGCTACCTTTATTCAGGTAAATATGTGCGCATGACCCAACAATGCTCTATGCTGCCAGCTGGGCAGAACAGCAGTGGCCTGTGTGTATTTGTTCATTGTCTCACATCTACATCTGTAAGCCAACAAATGTTGTTTAAATTGCTGACAGAATAAGGTGGGTTTGGGGGTTTGTGGTGGAGGAATAGAGTTGCAGTATGTCTGCCACGGCTGGTCTTATAAACCTCACACAAATCAAAAAATTATTTCGGGCAACCATTTCCAATCACTGTCCTGTAACCCTTGCTATAGATGTAGATGTTAGACGAGGACAGGAGATGTTCAGCTGACACACCCACTGTGGTGTACAGCCTCTGCACTCTTGCTGTCTCGCCTGCCATTTGGTGATATTTTTGACAACTAACTCCTCTGGAGTCACACAGCAGAAAAGATAAAGGGGTGAAATTTAGCAAACAGAATGCAGAATTTTTGTAGTGTTTGGCAAGTTCTTCCTGTTTTTCTGCAAAATTGTCATTAACTGTGCAATGAATCAGCTAAGTTAGGCTCCTCCAACACCATTCAAACCCATGACCTTTACCACTTAGAAAGGTAAAGGCGATAGCTGCATGGGAGCACCATAACCCGCAAAATCCCCTCCAACTCATATACCATGCTAGGTTGAAAATGTACCACTATTCCAGTACTGTCACTGGATAAAAACCTGGAACTCCATTATTTATAGCACTGTAAGCATACACATCACAGTTCATCCCACTTTCTGAAAGGCAAGTAGAGGTGTGTCTTGCCAGCAGAGACCAGATGCCATGCACTTATCTGAGTAAGTCTTCCCAATACCAAAGATGACTGTCAAAGATAGCCACTGGAGCCTGCATATGCACACAGGGCCATGGAATGTCAGTTAGCCATGACTCTGTGCCAGTCACTTGTGGATGTGTCGATATGCAGATAATGTCAGCACCTATGCTATGACCGGTTCATTCTTGTTCATCAGTATCAATGAGAATCTAGGCAGTGTTATTGAATAGCGTGAAATTCAAACTTCCCCAACATAGTTCCTTTTCTGTTTCCATTTTGTGTCTAATTTTTATTTTTATGAAAGGCCAGGCATTAATCTTGTATACTTGTAACAATCACTTCTTGCCTCAATCTGATGCAGCAATTTATCAGGTTTTTTGACATTTGTGTAAATTTTGAAAAACTGCCTCATGATCTTTTATACATGTGGGAGCCAACCTCGTGAATTTGAATTTATTATGCCTGCTGGAATTGCATTGACTGATCTTGGTTGTTGTGCCCTGCATGACATGTAAGTGCTCTTCTGTCACTTTACAGTGAGTACATGCTGCACTGTTGTGCATCTGTGCATACGCAGTTGATGCAGCACTTAGCGGTGACGTTGATGGTAATCACAGACTTTTCCTATTTATTTTTGGGATGTCAGTGTCACTATTGTAACACTGATATTTATTGTAAATCACTAATTGCCTTCGAGCACATGATGATGAGCTACCTCCTTGAAGCACTGTTGTCTATCCACAGTGCTGTTGGAAGGGGCATTCCAGAATTCGAACCAAGCAACATTGAAGGATCAGTATAATTACAAGACAGGGTGGTGTGTGTAGCCTGCATTAATTCAGGCCTTGCTAAATGGGAGAGGCAATGGGATAGTAATAATTCCACTGCATTAATAATCCAGAGACACAAACTGTAAGGACATGGGTTTGAATCCCACCACGACAGCTGGTGAAATTTTAATTCAGCTAAATCTGTAATTAAAAAGCTAGTTCAATGGTTAACTTGCAACCATTGTCAGTTGTTGTAAAAACCCATCTGATTCAGTGATGTCCTTTTATGGAAGGAAGTCTGGGGCAGCACAGTTGCTGAGTGGTTAGCGCTGCAGCCCCACAGCGCCAGGGACCCAGGTTCGATTCCAGCCTCGATAACTGTCTGTGCGGAGTTTGCACATTCTCCCCGTGTCTGCATGGGTTTGCTCCGGTTTCCTCCCACAGTCCAAAGATGTGCAGGCTAGGTGGATCGGCCATGCTAAATTGCCCGTAGTGTTCAGGGGTGTGTGGGTTATAGGGAGATGGGTCTGGGTGGGATGCTGTAAGGGGCATTGTGGACTTGTTGGGCTGAAGGGCCTGTTTCCACACTGTAGGGAATCTAATCTAATCCTAATCTTATCTGACCAACAAATGACTGGAGGTTAAATCTTAGCTTCATTCTGAAACTGCCCAAAGATACAGTCAATACAAGGGCACCTAGGGATGAGCAACAATTGCTGGCTTTGCCAGCGACACCAATAACAAAAAAAAAACAAGGAAATTCTGATTAGAAAATGTTCAATCCACCAGTGCAAATATCTTTTGCCCGATCATCAGAAATTACACTGAATGATAGAGCTCAAAAGGGTAGATCATGAATGCTCGGCATTGTCCAAATGTCTAGTAAAGGAGACACCAGTGGACTAAAATTACAAACAACCAAAGCAAAAGTTACAATATAATTCATCTGTTTTCACGTACTGTTTCTTTTCTACTTTGGTCGTGGTATTTATAGATGACTATATCAAGAATGCACACAGCTGTATGGTTCTTTACATTTGGGGAACGAATGCGTTTTAACTTCGGATAGAGGTATATCCCTGTCAGAAAGCTTGAATTTGGACCCACAAAAGTAATGAGCCTGATAGAGGCAGGTTTCAGTTTGTTCAACTTGAAAATGCCTATGCCTGTGAGAATTTGGGGTTGAGATGGATGACTAGGTGAAACAGGGGTCATAATATTTTAAACCATCAGTCATGACAGATGAGACCTTATGTTGAACAAAAGCATGCTGGTAATACTCAGCATGGTAGGCAGCATCAGCGGAGAGAGAAACAGCTAACTTTTCAAGTCATTTGATGACTTTTCATTAGAAAGTTTGGTAATGTAGCAGGCTTTCACCAAGATGGGGTGGAAACAAATTGCAAGGTGTGTAATAGGGTGGAAGCAAGAGAGATAAGTAAATACTGGGGTGATGGTGCGAGGCAAAAGAAGATGGTAATGTAACAAATGACAAAACAATGGATGGATGTAAGGGGGACATAAATGACAACACCAATATTAATTTAAAAAGCTGCCAGTTGACAAAATGGCAACAATAGGCTATGATCTGAAAACATTGAACTCTGAATAGAGTCTGAAAAGCTGCAACTTGCCCAAGAAAATGATGAGGGTCTCAAGCTTTCATTGAACTTCAGTCAACAGTGTAGGAAGACTGAGGACTGAAGGGTCAGAATGGGACAGGCTATTGAAATGACAGATAACTTCAACCTTAGGGTCACACTTGCAGACTGAACAGAGAAGTTCTGCAAAATAGTGTGCATTTACTCCCTGCCTGATGTAGAAGGGACTGAATCATGAGCAGTGAATCAAGAGCAATGAGTTAATAGAAGTGCAAGTAATTTACTGTCTCATTGAAAGAACTGTTTGAATGCTGAGAAGGATGAAGCTAAAATGATAAGTAGGAAAGAGAAAAGAAAAAAGAATTCCCTTCACCTTTGTGTCTTTTGTGAGTTTGTGTCCTGCTGACATTATTCACTCGGTAAAGGTGGAGAGGATACCTGCATTCAGTCCACTCATGTTTCTAAATGTGAATCAGTATCATAGTGCCACTCAAGGAGTGGCCTAGCGAGGCTGAGTTCAGCAACAGCTTGGATAGTGGACCTTCAGACAGAAGTCTGCATCTTCAGTTCTTTTCGTAATTCACTAACATGGTTTTACAGTCACTTTACATGGCAAGTCTTTCGTTGGTATAACCCATTGCATTGAAGCAAAGTGTGTGGCATAAGTTGGTTGCAATGCTACCCATGACTAACTGACAAGCAAAGTGAGAATGCCTAGAAGAAGTAGTCTTTTGTTTTTCACCAGCTACAATATAAACTCATCTCTTTCAAACAGAACTTTAATAACTTTGACTATCATTAATGTAAGCAAAAAGCCAGCTGTCCACCTGACTCTTTCATGGCTTTAAAATATAACCTGTAATTTGAGTATTGATGAAAGCCACGCATGTGAGAGAATTCAGCTTGGGTTGGGCGAAGAGGGATGTTGCACCAGAAATCGAAATTTGTGCCAGTCATGGTAACTGCATAACTCCAATGCCACGACATGTATTATAGACCAAAATGTTGTAGGACTAGTACAGACATGAATCATACCAATACATGCTATGACATGCAAATGCAGAAAAGTAGCTGTGGGAACACTAACTATGACTGACATCATATTATGATCAAAAGAATGGGTGTTATCATCAAAACAAAACACTGAATTTGAACATTTAATTTTTCTCAACTTAGTTCAAATATTTAAAATGTTTTATGCCCCTCAAGTTGAGAAAAATGCTGGATAATGATCAGTTCCACTTGTACCCCGGAACAGAAATCATCATGGACGAAAATCTCCATCTTAGTCATAGATAACGGACTTTAAATTTCTGAATGTTCAATGTGTAAGAATGTTGTTAGGCAAGTTAGATGATGCACAATGCAAGCTAAATTAGTCTATGGGCACACTGACTCCCACAGCTGCCTTGCATTCACAGTGTCCCACCCTACTTCCTGGAAGGGCCTTTTCTATCTCCATAACTTTTATGTCTTCATCTGTTCTGACAATGCCAACCTTGTACTTTTGATACATCTTCCTTTTGACTCAAATTAAGCAGCTCCATTGTTGAGACAGGCCTTAATCATGTTCTGTACTTCTGCTCTCACTCCTTCCCATCATTCCCACAGCGCAATAGGGTTTCTCTCATCCTCACCTCCAACTTCACCAGCCTTCATATTCAACAGATCATTTTCTGTCATTTCAGTTCCCTGTAGCATGAATCCACCAAACCTATCCTCCCCTCTTCCTTCAGCATATTGAAGAAACCATAATCTTTGTGACGTCCTTGTTCACCCTAGCAACTCCCCTTTCAATTACATCTTCATCCAAATGTACAATGGCATATTGATCTAAAAAAATCAATTTACACTGTTAACACTGAGATGTTGATCAAGAGCAATAGCTGATACTTCTCTGACCACAAAGACCTATAACAAAATTTTTTTACATTAAACCACATTCTTCTGTAGTGTGTAGTACTGCATCAATACAGTGTTTGGCGTACAAAGTTGACATTTCATGTTGGGACCCTTCATCATGACTTAGGGGGCCCAGCCCTGATAAAGGGGCTTGACCTGAAACGTCGACTTTCCTGCTCCTCAGATGCCACCTGACCTGCTGTGTTCCTCCAGCTACACACTGTATTAACCCTGACACCAGCATCTGTGGTTTTTGCTGTCTCTATAGTACTGCATAGTATCTCTCAATCGAAAACTCTGTGTTACTTCATCACATAGGAGGTCTGTGTTCGTGAGTCGTCAAAACCTACTGTGGGGAACGTTAGAACCAAATTGAGCAGTAAAGAATTCATACAAAAACACTAAATTGATCAAATGACTAAATACCCTTCTGTTTTTAATTTTAGGATTTTGCACAGAGTTTGAGTCAGTCTGACAACAAATCTTCTCAACAAAAGGGTAAGTATTTCAGAATTGCTCTTTGTGCACTTGTCCTGAACAACAGTAGCATAAATGTTCTATTTAACTATTTATTGTTCTCCTCATTTCAGAGAAAATTCCTGGAGCTCAAGACTACCTAGATTTCTCCAACAGGTTCCCCAGGGAGATGTGGGAGGATGCCCGGAAATTTTTTTTAAACAAAGACACAGTTTGCTAAGGATAAAACAGAATTGGGAAAGGGTGGAAAATACTCAAAGCCTCAAAAAGTTGCTTGATTTATAAATTTGTCTTGTAATTCATTCATTGACATTATGTTCTAGAATGTTCTTATATATGATTTGCACAAATTGTATATAGTACCAACTGTACATACGATTTTCATTGTAATCACTTTTTGACAATTTTTTAATGTAATGCTTTCTAACGTATGAGTGTGTAGAATAATCCATTTGGTTCTTGTTGTTTAGAATGATCCAGCAGTCCCCTGTGGAATGCATGAATTAATTTTATTTATTAGCAGTGTATCGGTGGCTTAAGTACGCTGATGATGCAATAAAATTATTTATTTTCATCTGCATTCATGGAAAGTGTTGAATATGTGCTGAGGGAAAACTTAAGAATGTAAGAAATAGGAGCAGATATAGACCATCCACCCATTAAAGCTGTTTCACCATTCAGTGTGCTCATTGCTGACCTTGGGCTATAATTCGACTTTCCTACTCAACTCACGTGATCCCTTGATTACTTGGGGAGACCAAAAATCTGTCTCTTCAGCCTTCAATTATATTCAACATATGGAGCATCTCTGAGGTAGAGAATTCCAAAGATTCACAACTCTCGAGTGAAGAAGTTTCTTTTTATCTTGGCCCTAAACGATTAACTTTTTATCTGACACACTGCTCCCATGTTTTAGATTACCCAACCAGGCTGATTGCCTCTACGTGCATTATTGCCAAAATGTGGATGAACTCATGCTGATCTTAATGTTTTACTATGACATGGGAGTCTCTGGCAATGCACTTTTATTTACCTTTGCCAAGTAACCTTGAGAAATTGGTGGGTTTTGTGACTTGCAGGGTCACAAGGCTTCTTCAGAAGCATTAGAATTTCAAATTATGAGGCAAGGATTTAGTTGCATGGGCTGAAAAGGGATAGCAGATTCCTTCCATGAAAGATGTTTGTGAACAAGTTGGGTGTGAGCAGTCATCTAGCAGCTTTCATGGCCTTTTCCTTTGATGCCATCTAAAATTTATCATGTGGAATTTTAGTTTGCAACCTCTTCATTGTTGGTTGAGTACTATAACAGCCTTAAAGTGATAATGCATTTCATAACCAGCAAATGTCTCAAAGTGCTTTACAGTTAATTAAGTATTTTCTGATGTATACTGCTGTATTGTAGGACACACAACTGTTAATTTTGCACTCAGTAAGCTACTGCAAACAACAATTCAATTGCCAGATAATGCAATTTTTTTAGATCATTATCAGTGTCACAGTCTATAGTGCCAAAATACGTAGATTTGGTTACAAGGTCTGATATTTCAAAATCTCTACCAGTGCTTTTGGAAGATATTTCAAACTAGTGCCTGGATCTTTAATAATCAAGTCATATTTAGGATTCAAAATTATTCTCATTTGTTATTGCTGGGTTGTGAATTCTTTCCCTGCCAAGGAACCCTTTTATTGCATCTCTTCCCTACTGCTATCTCAGTGTGTCTTGGGTCTTGATCCTTCATCTAGGTCACCCAAATGTAACATTGCAATTGCAGTATATTCTGAGCCTGAAATCAGATTCCTCTCCAAAGTTGTAGCAGAGCGCTTTGGATCATGGTGGCATGTCATTCGGTATGATGCAGGATCATGTCTATAGTCTCCCTATGGTAGTGGCCAATCTCAGAGTTAGATAGGAAGCCCAAATCAGATTTCCCCAAAGTAAGGAAGCATAAGTCAGAATAACAACAAATGAGCTAGAATTCCAATCAGAATGGGGGAGAATAATCTAATGCAAGAACTATTTACAAACAGCACAAAATCCATTTGATCCTTTGAGCCTATTTTTTTGATTGAAATAAGGAGCATGGTCTTTGTGAAGGAGACTTCAGTTGACTGAGACAGAGGCCAAGTGAGTGAACTGAAAATGGAAATTTCGCACAAAGGGGACAAGAGAGATTTCAACTAAAAGAAGTATCCAGAGGTGAGTGAAAGAGGATAGAAAGCGTGGATCGAGAGGTCTATCTGTAGTCAGACCTGTGGTGGAGTGATGTCACAAACCACAGTGGGACAGAAGTACAGGGAAAGAATCTGATTGGATGAGGAGAATTGGTCAATCCTATAAGACTTTTAGTCTAATTCTAGTCTTTAAAGCAAAGTCTTCAATTTGTGTTTTGGTCTCTAGTGTTTTTATTCTCTCATTATTTTAGAAAAAGTAGCTGGTTAAGTATAAGATTCATATTGGTGATTTCTTTATATAGAAATCACCACAGTAAAGTGTTAAAGAATAGGGGAATTTTGAGAAGATTTGTAGCTCAGGTTGAGGTTCTGGATGTGAGTTTGCTCGCTGAGCTGGAAGGTTAGTTTTCAGACGTTTCGTCACCATTCTAGGTAACATCATCAATGAGCCTCCGACGAAGTGCTGGTGTTATGTCCCGCTTTCTATTTATCTGGTTAGGTTTCCTTGGGTTGGTGATGTCATTTCCTGTTCTTTTTCTCAGGCGATGGTAGATTGGCTCCAAGTCAATGTGCTTGTTGATGGAATTCCGGTTGGAATGCCATGCTTCTAGGAATTCTCGTGCATGTCTCTGTTTGGCTTGTCCTAGGATGGATGTGTTGTCCTAATCAAAAAGCGGTGTCCTTCCTTATCTGTATGTAAGGATACGAGTGATAGTGGGTCATGTCGTTTTGTGGCTCGTTGATGTTCATGTATCCAGGTGGCTAGCTTCCTGCCAGTTTGTCCAATGTAGTGTTTGTCACAGTTCTTGCAAGGTATTTTGTAGATAACGTTCGTTTTATTTGTTGTCTGTATAGGGGAATCCGGAATAATCAATGTATAATTTAAACCAATAAAATAGTGATAGTAGGACAGTTGAGATCTTGCTGCTACAGCATGTGGAAGTTGCTGGACACAACAGAATGATCACATTTGTAATAAATGTTGCAACTCAAAGAACTTCAGATAGGAGATGAGGAGCTGGAATCTGAACTGTTGACTTTGTGCCATATCAGTCAAGGGGAAATTTACCTGGGCACCTTGCACAGGAGGATGCTCACTGTGGTACAATGAGCCAAACAATTGAGGAGAAGAAATAAGATTGTAGCAATTGAAGGTACGGTATAATTAAGAGGATAGTACTTTGCAGCTGTGAGTGGGAGTCCCAAAGACTCTATTGCCTACCCAGTGCCAGGGTCAAGGATATCTCTTCAGTGTAAGAAAAAAACTTGGAGGGGGACAGGAGGGATACAGTAGTCATAATTCACATTGGTACCAATGTTATTTGTAGGACTAGAAAGGAGGTTCTGTTGAAATCTTTAGGAGTTAAATTGAAAAGCAGAACCTCCAAGTTAATAATCTCAGGATTACTACCTGTGCCATGGGGCAACTGGTAAAAAGTAAATTAAATCAAGGAATTAAATACAGCTCAAATTTTGGTAAGGGTAGAATGGGGCACTATTCTTGGGGCACTGGCCACCAGTACATGGGTAGAAGCAGCTTGTCCCCATGGGACACTTGAACCATACTATACTCATGTCCTCACAAGTTTAATAACCATGGCTGTTGTGAGAGGTTTAAATGATTGGGATGGGGAGGAAGAGAGAATTTGGGAGAAAGGAAATGTCAGCTAACAAAACAAGAGGACATAGCAGCATTATAGAACACGTATTCAGATAAAAATACCCAAAGGTAGGAACAGAACACATGAACATAAAAATTAAGGAGTACGTGGGGCCAGGGAGAGAAAATGGTTTTAAAAAAAAAACAAAATTAATAGCTCTTTATCTGGATGCAAGTAATGATTGTAACAAAATTAATGAATTAACAACACAACTAGAGGTTAAACTTGTCACAAGGAGATCAAAGTTGGGAACTAAATATTCAGAGGTATATGGCACATGGAATACTGTGACAGCTGATAAAATGTCATGGTTTATTGTGAGGGCATTGAATGCAAGAAGAGGGTGAATAATGCTTCAAGTATACAGGGAATTATAGAGTCATAGGGCACAGGCATGGACCATTTGGTCCAACTTGTCCATCCCAACCAAGTTTCCAAAACTGAACTAGTCCCATTTGCCTGCGTTTGGCCAATATCCCTCTAGCCCTTTCCTATTCATTCATGCGCGTGTCCAAATATCTGTTAAATGTTGTAACTGCATGTGAATGTACCACTTCCTGTGGTGATTCTTTCCACAAATGAACCACCATCTGAGGGATAAAGTTGCTCCTCAATCTTTTCTCTTAGTCTCCTTAAAATTATACCATATAGTTTGAACTCCCCACCCAATGGAAAAGACCTTTGCTATTCACCTTATCTGTGCCGTCCATGATTTTATAAACCTCTATAATGTCATCCCTCAATGTCCTATGTTCTGACTGGAAAAAGTCCCAGTCTATCCAGCCTCATTCTATAATTCAAACCCTTCAGTCTTGGCAACATCCTGGTAAATCTTTTCTGAACCTTCTCTGGCTTTGTAATATCATTTCTATAGTAGGGCAATAAGAACTGTACACTATACTCCAAAAGTGGCCTCACCAATGTCTTGTACAATCTCAAAATGACATCCCACCTCAATGGTCTGAGCCATGAAGGCAAGCATGCTAAATGCCTTCTTAACCACCCTGTCTACCTGTGACACAACTTTCATGGAATTATGTATCTGAATCCTTCAGTCTTCCTGTTCAGCAACACTCCCTAGGGTTCTACCATTAACTGTGTAAGTATTGCCCTTGCTCATTTTACCAAAATGCAATAGCTCACATTAATCCAAATTAAACTCCACCTGCCACTTTTCAGCCCATTGGCCCAATTGATTAAGATCCCTTTGTAATCTTAAATAATCTTCTTCACTGAAGACTACAGTACTAATTTTGGTGTCACCTACATACTTACTAAATTCTCCTGAATTCATACATGCCTCCTAAATTCTCATCCAACTGTGTACACTACTTATCACCGTACTTAACAGAAGGATGTGAATGCATTGCAAGTTCAGAAAAGGTCTGGAATGAGTGGATTATCTTATGAGGATACTATGATTAGTAGGCCTGTATCCTCTGGTATTTATAAGAGTCAGAGGTGACTTAATTCAAACAAATAAGATCCTGAAGAGACTTGACTAGATGGATATTGAAATTTTCTTTCTTGTGAGATAATCTAGAACCTGGGATCATAGTTTAAAAATAAGGAGATCCCCATTTTAGACAGATATGATAGAACTTTTCTCTGGAAGGGTAGTGAGTCTTTGGAAATCACTTCCTCTAAAAGCATTGAAATATTTAAATATTTTAAGGCAGAGGTAAATAGATTCTTGAGTATCATGGGGATGAAGATTATTAGTGGCTATGCAGGAATGTAGAGTTGAAGTCAAAATCAGATCAGACATCATCTTATTAAATGCCAGGGAACAAATGGAAGGTCTGACTTATGATGCGAGGTTGAATAGGTTGGGCTGATACTCATTGGAGTAAGAAAGATGAGGCGATCTTATCGAATCATACTAGCTTTGGTGACTTGACAAGGTATATGAGAGAGGTTGTTTCCTTTGTGGAGCAGTCTAGGAGCAGAAGGCATAATCTCAGAGTAAAGGGTTATCCATTAAGGAAGAGATGAGGTCAAATTTGAGAGAGAAAATTGCACTAAAATAGGAAATTAATCTTTTTTTGAAATATAAAATGTAAGAAGCAATACACCAGATTTCTCTCTGCACCAAGCAGCGCAGTACTGAGTAACACAGTCTTTGCATTTATGTAGTATCTTTCATAACCTCTAGATGTTCCAAATGCTTTACAGCCAGGGAAGGACTTTGAAGTCACTATTATAAGGTGAGGAATGGGCAATGTTTCACATACAATAATAAAGTGGAGGTATAAATACTAGGCTGGCCACAAGCAAGAACTCTTCTGGCCTTCTTTAAAATACTGCCATTAGATCTTTTACACCTACCTGAGAAGACAGATGGAGCCTCAGCTTAATATCTCATCCGAAATACAAGTGATTTCTCAGACCCATCCCGTAGATGTCAACTACTAATGGGCACTGTACACACAACTGAAGTTATTTGCTGGCTTCATCTCATCTGTACTAAGTTGGCTGTTCTCAGGCAAGGCAGAAGGGAGTGTCATGGTAATAAAGTTTGCCTTACTATTCTAAGAAGAGAAACATGAAGGGATGATAGTAGCTGAAATTGTTTCCCTTGAAGTAGGGATCACAGGGAGTTTTAAATGTGGTCTTCAAAGTCAAAACTGGGTTTGATTTTCCACTGGTAGATGATCAATAATGAAGCCTCACAAATATGAGATTGCTATCAAAGGAAGCAGAACAGGGCTGAGGTAAATCTGGAATGCAGTGCCTGAAAGCCTGCTAAAGGTTGTTCAGTGAGAGATTTCTAAAGTGAATTGAATAAACGTTTTAAAGGGAAAACTTTTGTCAGGCTATGGTATAGGACAGGGAGTGCAGTGAATTGCCTAGGTCTGTCAAAGGGACAAGGATATAATGGGCCAAACAGCCTCCTTGTGCATTGTCATGCTATAAGAAGGAAAATTACATAGTATTCTACCAATTGTTGCCTATGGATCCATCCAAGAAAGCAATTGTGTACGTTGAATTATGACAGTACTCAGGCTTGCTGGAATTTGGACGTAGCTGGATACCTTACCCACTGGTGACATATTGAAAGAGTGGGGTCATTGTATAAGGTTGTGCTCAAAAAACATTAACTGAGACAAGGTTCACCTATTGGAATATGATGGACAATTCCTGGGAGATGCTAATTAACGTGTGTGTGCTGTACCAGTTCATCATGTATTAATTGCTTTGTTCTAAAGTTGGGCCTTAAGCCAATAATACATATTATATGTAAAGCAGCCAGCTGGTAAGTAATATGTAATATACCTTTGCTGAATAATGAAGGCTATCTTCTTGGCCTAAAATGTTATGTGGACACCTTACCCACATGGTATCACTCGCTCAATCAATTCAAGCAGGAGGATTGGTGATGGTCTATCTACACAATATCCCAGATGCTTCCATCTAAAATCAGTATTTACAATATGTTGGCAAAACTGGCAGAAGAGTTTATAAATGTGTGGGAGAATGTTACAAGGCCAGTTAGGAAGTTACAGTCCAATTTTAAGGTTGATGTAGCTCTAAATGGTGTGTGAATTTTCCATTAATTCCTTTGATGATAAACTTTTCTAAGCTGTAATGAAGAGAATATGATATACTGGTGAATGATTATAGGAGTGTGGATGCTATGATCTACTTGAGTATAGCTTTGGAAATTTCAAGATATAGCTACTGTTTCACAGCTGAGTATTTGGTGGTAAAAATATTGTGCATGTCCACAAACCTGATTGTCATGAGCTGTGGTTGCAGTTTTGTGTTTTCATCCAACATTCAGATTGTCTATGTAAACATTTGGAGTGAAGATTTGATAACCGAATGTTGCAGCCTTTAGTCCTATAGAATGATCTTCAGTATGTCAGAATGATATGTCAGTATCTTGCAAGTACGATAGATAACTCAATGAGTTATTTTCTGGGATATGAAACAGTGTAGGATCTGCTGTTGAATCAACAGTTACTCCATGTTGAGAATTGCTTACCGCCATAACTCTTGCAATGGAGGCACGTGCTTGTCATGTCAAATAATTAAGTGGCTGACCAAAACCACTCAATTGTTCATTTTCCCTCCATTTTTAAAATTCATTCAGGGGATGTGGGCTTTAATGGTTGACCCATCATTAATTGCCCTGGAGAAAATTAGTGGTTGGCCATATTTTTGAACCACAGCAGTCTGAGAGATATAAGTACACTCAAAGTGCTATGAATGAAGGAATTCCAGGATTTTGATCCAGCATTGCTGAAGGTACAATGATATATTTCCAAATCAGGATGTTGAGTGTCTTGTAAAGGAACTTGCTGATGATGATATCCCAATACATCTGCTGCTCTTGTCTTTCTAGATATCGACATGGAAAATAGTATCAAGTAGGCCATTCAGGCTGTTGGGCAAGCTCTGTCATTCAACAATATCATGGCTGATTCTGTGTCCCAAAACCATACTTTCACTCCCCATGACCTTTTGCACCAAGAGCCTCCAGAAATCTACCTATTCCTTTACATGTGCACACACAGACAATAGTGGTCATGGATTTGGAAGGTGCGATTGGGCACTGGTAATGGAGGGAGTGAATATTTGTGGATGTGGTGCTGATCAAGTGCATGTTTTATCCTGGGCTGTATGATGCAGTGGTAGTGTCCATGCCTCTGAGCCAGAAGGCCTGCGTTCAAGTCCCACCTGTACAGAAAAGGTGTGTCATAGCTTTTCTGAACAGGCTGATTAATTATACATATCCTGGGTTGTGTTAAGTGTCTCAAGTGCTAGAATTGTTCTCATCCAGGCAAGAGGGGACAGAATACTCTTGCCACATTCCTGATTTGTGCTTTATGGACGGTAAACATGTTTTGAGGAGCCAGAGGGTGAGTTACTTGCTGCAGGATTCCAAGTCCCTCTTAGCCAGGGTACTTGTATAACTAGTCAGATCAGTTTCTGACCAATGGTAATCTCAATGATGTTGGTACAGGGGATTCAGGGATGGTAATGTCATTGAATGTCAAGGTGAGATGGTTAGATTCTGTCTTGTCAGTGATGGTCATTGCCTGGCAATTTTGTGATGATGGATCTCCTCTTCATTGGCAGCCTTTTGAAAACATTGGCTGCCAAAATTTGGGAAGTGCTCAAAATATTGAAGAGCCTCTTCTCCAACATATATTTGTGGTTGCAAGGGGATCAGAACTGGGAGCTAAATATGCAAGGATATACATGCTGTTGAAAAGAAAGGCAGGTGGACAGAGGGGGTGGGATTGCCTGATTAGTAAGAAATGAAATTAAATCAATAACAAGAAACAAAGTAAGGCCAGATGATGTTGAATCTGTTGGGTAGAGTTGAGGAACTGCAAAGGTGAGAAAACCATAATGAGAGTTACGTACAAGACCTCAAAACAGTAGTCAGGATTTGGGGCATAAGATACACCAGGAGGTAGAAAAGGTGTGTAAGAAAGCCATGGGTACAGTTATTAGAGGGCATTTCAAAATACAGGTGGACTGGAAAAATCAGATTGGTTAGTGGATTGCAAGAAAAGGAATTTGTGGAATGGCTACGAGATGGCATTTTTGAGCAGGTTGTAGTGGACCCCACTAGGGAACAGGCAAATCTGGATTTAGTGTTGTGCAATGAGGCAGACTTGGTAAGGGAGTTTGAGGTGAAGGAGCCCTTAGGAGGCAATGACCATAATACCATAGAATTTACTCTGCAATTTGGGAGGGAGAAGGTGGAACCAGATATAATGGTATTACAATTGAGAAAAGGCAACTACAGAGGCATGAGGGAGGAGCTGACCAAAATTGACAAGGAGAGGAGCCTAGCAGGAAGAACAGTGGAACAGCAATGGCAGAAGTTTCTGGGAGTAATTCAGGAGACACAATAAAAAATCATCCCTCGGAAAAAGAAGTATACCAAAGGAAAGATGAGGCAACCATGGCTGACAAAGGAAATCAGGGGCAACATAAAAGCAGAAGAGAGAGCATATAATGCAATAAAGGGCAGTGAGAAGCCAGAGGATTGGGAAGCTTATAAAAACCAACAGAGGACAATGAAAAAGAAATAAGGAGGGAGAAGATTAAATATGAGGGTAAATTAGCCAGTAATATAAAAGAAAACTGCAAAAGTTTCCTAAGATATATAAAGGGCAAAATAGGAACTTTGGGCCATTGGAAAATTATCCTGAAGAAGTAGTAATGGGGAACAAAGAACTGAACAAATAATTTGCATCAGTCTTCATGGTGGAAAACACAAGTAACATGCCAAAAGTTCAAAAGAGTCGGGGCAGAAGTGAGTTTGGTGGCCTTTACCAAAAAGAAGGTGCTAGAAAAACTGAAAGGTCTGGAGGTGGATAAATAACCTGAACCAAATGGACGACACCCAGAGTTCAGAAGGAGACAGCTGAAGAAACATTGAAGGCATTAGTGGTGATCTTACAAGAATCACTGGAGTCAGGGTCCCAGAAGACTGAAAAATCACTAATGTAAACCCCCCCTACCCCCCCCCAAAGAAGAGAGTATGGGAAATTATAGGCCGATTAGCCTGACCTCAGACGTTAGTCAGATTTTGGAGTCCATTGTGAAGGATCAGATTTCTGAATACTTGGAAGTGCATGGTAAAATAGGACAAAATCAGCATGATTTCATCAATGGGAGGCCATGCCTGACAAATCTGCTAAAATTCTTGAGGTAATGGGCAAGTTAGACCAAGGAGAGCCCATTGTTTTTATCCACCTGGACTTCCAGAAGGTGTTTGAAAAGATGCTGCATAGGAGGCTGCTGAGTAAGACTAGTGCCCATAGTGTTAGAGGCAATGCATAGATAGAAAATTGGCTGTCTGGCAGGAAGCAGAGGATGTGGATAAAAGGGTCTTTTTCAGGACGGCAGCCGGTGACAAGGGTCAGTGTTGAGACTACAAATTTTTATTTGATATATTAATGATCTAGATGAAGGAACTGATGGCATTCTGGCTAAACTCACAAATGATACAAAGATAAGTGGAGGGACAGGTGGTATTGAGGAAGCAGGGAGGCTGCAGAAGGATTTAGATATATTGGGAGAGTGGGCAAAGTGCTAGATCGAATACAATGTGGGAAGATGTGAAGTCACACGCTTTAGTAGGAAGATTAGAGGCATAGATTATTTTCTAAATGGGGAGAAAATTCAGAAATCTGAAGTGCAGAAGGACTTGGGAGTCCTCGACCAGGATTCTCTTGAGGCAAGCTGGCAGGGTGAGTTGGTAGTTAGGAAGGCAAATACAATGTTGGTATTTATTTCAAAAGATCTAGAGTATAAAAGCAGTATGTACTTCTGACAACATTTAGAGTATTGTGAGCAGTTTTGGGAAGGATAGACTGGCCATGGCACAGGTCCAGAGGCGGTTCACGAGAATGATCCCAGGAATGAAAGGCTTAACACATGAAGAATGATTGAGGATTCTGGATCTAGGTTCGATGAACTTTAGAAGGACGAGTGGGGGATCTAACTGAAACTTACAGAATACTGAATGAGCTGGATAGAGTGGACATTGGGAAGGTATTTCATTGGTAGGAGAGACTAGGACCTGAGGGCATATCCTTAGAGTAAAGGAAAGACCCTTTAGAATGGAGATAAGGAGAAACTTCAGCCAGAGAGTGGCGAGCCTATGGAATCCATCATCTCAGAAGGCTGTGGAGGCAGGTCATTGAGTATATTTAAGATAGAGATTAGCCTGGGTTTCTGGATGGCCAGCTCAGTGACATTATTGCTATGCCACAACATCTCCTTTACCCTGTTCCTGAGTGTTGATGGACAAAACTCACACCAAACTAGATCTGGTCACTCAAATATTTCACCTTCCATATAAGACAACAAGACACAGGAGCAGAAATTAGGCCATTCAGCCCTTCACGTGTGCTCTGTCATGGCAAATGATGAACTTTAAATTTAATAAAATCTGGAATAGTGGTGACCATTTCTCTATTGTTGTAAAAACCTGTCCAGCTCCCCTAATGCCCTTGGGAAAGAAAATTCTTGCCTGGCCTACATGGGTCTCCTGACCCACAGTAATGTTATTGACTCTTAACTGCTATCTTGATGACTAGAAATGAGCAATGAATGGTAGGTTAGCCAGTAAGGCTGAGGTGAAACTTTTACAGGCAGAATTCAATGGCTTATAAATCTGGTGCATAGTGGGCAATGACACCCTCTCTGATGAAGGGTCTAGGCCCGAAATATCAGCTTTTGTGCTCCTGAGATGCTGCTTGGCCTGCTGTGTTCATCCAGCCTCACACTTTGTTATCTTGGATTCTCCAGCATCTGCAGTTCCCATTATCAATGACACCACAGTGATCTTCAAACTGTATTTGACTTAGTAAATCAAGAGGCTTTTTGCAGATTGTGTCTCAGAGATACAGACATCCAAGAACTTTATCAGAATCCTGCAACTGCTTCATGAGGATATGAACAGCCATCGTAGGTAGGAGATCTGAAACAGCCACCTTCAAAATCCATCCAGTTGAAGTAAGCCTGTGTGGGAGCCCTAGACTATTTACAATCTATGTAACAGTATTCTTCATCCTGTTGAATGTCAACTGCCCTCTGTTGTGAGTATAAATACTGCCTAGATGGCAATATCACCTCAGTTGTCTATGTGCCAAAACTGAACTGACCACCACAGACAATTGTGTATTCCATAGTCAAATAAAATGCTGATGCAGAAATAATAGTCACTTGGTGGTGGAGAACTTGAATATGGTTGAAAAGAGATACATGCTACTGAAGCTCTTTGTCTTCCAATCATCAGAACAAATGTGAGAATGCCAAATTTCAAATGATCACAACAATTCATACTACTGGAGAAAAAGAGTGCTGATCGGCTAGCATATCAACTTTGATTAGCCAAGGCATTACTGTGGCAAAAGCAACAGGAAATGATAAGCTTCTCAAGCTCCAGGCTAATTCAAAAAATTTGCAAGGCTTAAGCATCTTATTCTTGTTTGCAGAGAATGGGCCTCAATGCACTAACGTGATCATTTCTAGCAAGTTTAAACATATCACATTGCAAGCTTAAACATTACCCTAAAAACTCGTCGCTATTGTAGCAAGTAGTGCGCCCAGTATTGTTTTCCAAGTACTGCTCAGTTGTGGAATCCAAAGTAATGGTAGACGTTCAGACCTCAGTTCTGAGGAAGTCATACTGGACTCCAAATGGTAACTTAGTCCACAGATGCTATCCTACTTGCTGAGTTTCTACAGCCTCTTCTGTTTATATTATTGTCTGTGGACACGATTTTCACTCACACATGAAAATGCCTGAAGGGTATTCAATGCCCTTCAACAACATGAGTCCAGAAAGGGCTGAGAAGCCAAAGGATTAAAAAAAAATGACTCTGAAGCTAAGCATCGTGACTGAGAGAAAGTATCGGTGGAGTTCACCTAAGCACCCAATATAACGAACAATATAAGACCTTTCAGCCTCTGGAGCCTAATTGACACACTTCTATTTTCCTCCCATCTGTCTGCAGTGTGGCATTTTCCCGTGGAGAAGGATAGTGACAAACTGGAGTATGTGAGACACCTTGTGAGGAGTGTGGCTTAGAAGCTAAACTGCTAGTCGTGGCACTTCTGCAGGACTGTCTCCCCCTTAATGCTGCAAATGAAGGAAAAAAAATTACAATTGATGACGGTGTATTTTCTAGCTGTAATAATTGTTTGGATTTTTATCCAAGTAGCTGACATTTCATGAGATGCTTGGAGCGGTTGATAGACTGAAGCTGTGTGACCGGGAGGAAGAGGTGCCCATTTCTGGTGATTTCAGGGACACGGTAAAATGAGAAGTTTCTCGGAATGGTCGCGGGTTTAAACAGAAGGTGAGAAAGCGACAAGCAAGCTGAAGTTTGAACCTGAGGGAAATGATGGCTAAGAAGAGTTTCAACAATGTTGAGTTTCCGGAGTTTTTTTTTTGTTTATTTGAATAAGAAAAAGGATCGTAAATGTCGACACAATGGGACCTTGTGCCGCGATGTTTGTAGTTTAAAGGGAGGGACCGAATGACTTTTTGTAGGGGAAGGGAAGGGAGAACTAAAATAACCTCAAGGCTGAGGGTCCCGTCAAAATCAGCACAAGCGGGGACACGACCACCCCCAACCCCTCCCCATAAATAGCAGAAATCTCCGGCTCTCTGAAAGACAAGGAAAACTAGGAAATGGAAGCAGGTTTGTGATCTAATCACTGCTGAGTGGCATCGGAAGTAACTCCCACCGAATGCAGCCTCGATCAATACAGAAGTTGCTAGAAAAGCTCAGCTGGTCTGGCAGCATCTGTAGAGAGAAATCAGTGTTAATGTTTCGGGTCCGGTGACCCTTCCTCAGCTCAGAATTGAGAACTCACAATGCAACCTGTCTAATTCACACTATCCACCTGAACACAACGTTTGAAGTGTGTGTGTGTGTGGGGTGTGTGTGTGTGTTGGGAGTGGGTGGGTAACAGATTTTGCAATTTGCCTTTTATACATTCGAAAAGGGGGTTTATAATGGACATCTTCAGTAAACCATAGTCTGACCAACTAGGCACAGCTGTCTGCGGGCTGTCGGTTTCAAAGTGTTTTGCTCAGAGCTGCCTCCGAATAAATGTCTCATTCCGAGAGTGTGCTAATTTACCAGGATGTTATAGGAATGGAAGCTTTGAGTTATAAAGGTTGGATAGGCTGGGACTGTTTTCATTGGAGTGTAGGAGATGGAGAAGCTTTTAAAATCATGAGGGATGTAGATACGGTGAATGGTAGCTGTCATTTTCCTCGGATGGGGGATTGCCACACTCGGGTCAAATTTTTAAAGGTGCATAGAGTGGTTAGAGTGAAGCGTCTGCTTCCAGGCTCTATGACTCTGTGAGAGGAGAGATATTTTAAAAAGATATGAGGGACTTTTTTATATACATATGGTGCTTCGCATGCGGAACGAACTTCCTGAGGAAGTGGTGCACATGGGCATAATTACAACATTTGAAAGAATTTTGGAAAAGTACATAGGATAGGAAAGTTTTGGAAGGATATGAACCAGGAGCGGGCAGGAGGGATTAGTTTAGTTTGGGATTATGTTTTGCATGGGCTGGTTGGACTGAGGGGCCTGTTTCCCTGCTGTATCACTGAATGGAGCAGATCAAAATTTTAAAGCAGAGCGTAATGGACCCTATCTGCCCGCTACTGCGGTGGGTTCACTTGCCTTTAGTTTGACCTCGGGCAATGTGTGTGTGTGTTTGCAGAGAACGTTGTTACATTGAAGATAACACAGTGTAGAGCTGGATGAACACAGCAGACCAAGCAGCATCAGAGGAGCAGGAAAGCTGACATTTCGGGCGTGTATTGTAGCACTCTCGCTTCCCAAAAACTGCCTGGACTCTGGTCCCATGGAGCTCCAGCCCCCTCCCCCCTTGTTGTAACTGCTAGGTTACCCTGGGGCTATGTATTAGCGCCGGGGAGCTCCAGAACTTCCCAAAGTTCAGGAAAAGAGACAGGAACTGAAACACCGGCTGGAGGTAGGGTTCCGGCTGTAGGTCCTAGTGCCCGCCATCTATTCCTGTACAACTCTGCAACGCTGATTAAATCAGGTTCCTGTTGGAAAGTGAAGGGGGAAGGTGGGTCGTGACTTGTTAGTTTGTAAAGTGGACTGCAATGTATGTCAGTATGTCTAGATAAAGTGCTCAGGTTTGGATTTATCCTTTTGGTTTTAAAATGTGAAAGCAGCGCTAACTCCAAGACCTGCCGGCCGTTTCAGAGACATAGGCTGCTTGAATAGTTTGTGACATCTCAGCTTTTCAAGCTTTGTTTTGTCTTTGTAACCCTTAAATATAAGGGGCCAGCCGCGCTGGAATGAAGGGGTGATTTGTTTGTCTATAATTCTAAACAATCTCAAAATTACTGGAGCGTGTGGCTTGAAACTGCACCGGGGACATTCCCGGGAGAGAAAAAGAAAACAGATTTTCGGGAATAAGATAATAAAATGTGAGGCTGGATGAACACAGCAGGCCCAGCAGCATCTCAGGAGCACAAAAGCTGACGTTTCGGGCCTAGACCCTTCATCAGACCCTTCCTCTCTGATGAAGGGTCTAGGCCCGAAACGTCAGCTTTTGTGCTCCTGAGATGCTGCTGGGCCTGCTGTGTTCATCCAGCCTCACATTTCATTATCTTGGATTCTCCAGCATCTGCAGTTCCCATTATCACAGATTTTCGGGAAATCAGGTTTGCAATTTCAATAATCTGCGGGAGTTGTCATCGATATTTTCCCCTTGCTGCCTCGCTCGCACTTTCTTCCTGAAAACATCTGCTGTGCGGATTTGGCGGTGGCAAGGAATTTTGCAATTTATTCTACTGAAGTTGAAAAAGGGTTTTGCAACCAGCTTCTTCAGTGGCCCACAGTGTGCAGTCAAACACCTGTAAATGAAGAAGTTTGCAGGTTGTCGGTTTTAAAATGTTTTCCTCAGTTCGGCCTCCGAATAAATGCCCCATTCTAAGAGTGACTGCGCTGGAGCGAACCACACACATCTTTGCAGCAGGGAGTGGCAGCAGTCACCGCGAAGTTAGCATCGAGAGATTCCCTGGGGGGAAAAAAATGGCAGTTTGACCCGGAATAATTCCTTGGAGTTGCCTCTGGCACATTCTGCACCCCCCCCCTCCCCACCACCACCAGCCCCCAGCAGGAGCTCTGAGAGATTTATATACAACCAGTAGAAAATCTATCCCCTAAAAACACAAAGCTTAAATGAGCTTTGTGGATTCCAAAGGAAACATTTGTATTTCTGTAGCGCCTTTCCCGACTTCTCCCCATGCTGGAGGGATCAATGACGGGGCTGGGGGGGGATGGGTGTGGTGGAGGTGGTGGCACAGGCTTAGAGGAGGGTAAGGGTTAAGAGAGTCTGGAGAGGTATGAGGGAGAATGTTTTCACTCAGGATGGTGGGAATCTCGACCCTTCTGCCGGTAAGGGTGATAGAGGCAGAAACTCTTATCACATTTAAAAAGTATTTAGATGTGCACGTGCCGAGGCGTACATAGCCATGGATTAAGTGCGGGGAAATGGAGCTAGAATATTTATCTGGGTATTTGTGACCAGTACAGACCCGATGGGCCAAAGGGCCTTTTACTGTACTCTGTGACTCCCCACTGAGAAGATGTAGTCACTTCTGTAAAGTGAGAAGCATTTTTGTAACAAATCCATTGGATTAAAATTTAAGCTTGTTGGCGATCCATTGTTCATGTGACAACGGATCAACGCCCACTTTTCAAATTGAATGTGAAGTGGGACAATTATAAATCGCCGGCTTCCCCCTCCAGAGTTTACAGCTAGGAGTTCGAGCCCCTTTTCGAGACTGCTTCTCGACGTCAGTTTCTCGGCTTGGATTAAGGACACGTGTAAATCGGTTCCGATTCCGGTTAAAAGGGCATTGGAGTCCTTTAAAGAATAAAGTAACTCTTTCTTCGCAGTTTGTGACTTGTAAAAAAAGCAAGTGGTGGAGAAGCAGATGTGAGGCTTAAGTGTTTGGGATCTGACTGCGACATTAGGTTTGTCTCTCGGGCTGCTGCTTTACAAAATGGCCAGAGTCCCCAGGCGAGCTGAACCTCCGGTGTTCTGAGGACGCCGAGAGATCCCGGCCCGGATCAAGTCCGTTTGGAAGAGAAGAGGTCGGATTTGGGATTCAAGGGCTGCCAGTGCAGTGGTTGGAGAAAGCGATACAACAGGATGCAAAGCAACAAGAGAGAGAGAGAGAGAGAGTTAGCGTGTGGATAATTTACGGCGGTGAGTTTCAGCGCAGCTTCCGGACCGCGGAGGGAAAATTGACCTATCTTTACATACAAAGCACCTTCCAAGGTGGTGGGGTCCGGGGGTGGGGCGCGGAATGCTGTTGCTTCAGATTTACTGTATGGGTTTTGATTAGTATTTGACACAGATGACGCGAAAATCGTTGATATGGTAATTAGCGAGGAGGAAAGCCTCAGGCTAGTGGCCGATATAGACTGACCGTTCAGATGAATGGGGCAGTGGCAAGTGGAATTCAATGCTGAAAAGTGCACGATAAATGGGAAGACCCTGGGCAGCGCAGAGAATCAGAGGCGCCTTGGTGAGCATGTCCTTAGATGTTTTAAGGCAGGAGTACTTGTAGATAAGACGGTTTAGAAGACATAAACTCCCCCTCCCATTCCTTAGACGACATGTCCATCCTGGGCCTCCTGCAGTGCCATAATGATGCCACCGGAAGGTTGCAGGAAGAGCACCTCATATTCCGCATGGGAACCCTGGATTTCACCAGCTTCAATAACTCCCCTCCCCCTACAGCATCCCAAAACTAGCCCAGCTCCTCCCTGCCTCCCTAACCCGTTCTTCCTCTCGCCTAACCCCATCTCCCACCTCAAGCCGCACCTCCATTCCTACCTACTAACCTCATCCCACCCCCTTGATCTGTCCGTCCTCCCGGGACTGACCTATCCTCTCCCTACCTCCCCACCTACACTCACCTCTACTGGCTCCATCCCCGCCTCTTTAACTTGCCTGTCTCCTCTCCACCTATCTTCTCCTCTATCCATCTTCCATCCGCCTCCCCCTCTCTCCCTATTTTTTCCCCTCCCCATCTGATGGATACAGGAACAAAGGCGGATGGAGCCCGGTCGATGGGTCTTGGAGTTTTCCCAGACCTGGGCGTGGGGAATAGCTCAACCCCAGCAGCCTCCAGACCCCAGGGAGCTGCCAGCACCAACTGATGGTCACATCGCAGACAAGTGCCATCCCAGCTGAAGATTGAACCAGCTAAGGAGTTCACTGCTTCTTAAAGAAGGCAGAACCTTGAGGATATATAATGTTTTAAAAGATAATAATTAACTGGAATGCAGGAAGCGAAACTGAAGGATGTGCGAGAAAGCGTTAAAAACCCTCTCCCCATCCCCCTTTTCTGATGAAGGGTCCAGGCCCGAAATGTCAGCTTTTGTGCTCCTAAGATGCTGCTTGGCCTGCTGTGTTCATCCAGCTCCACACTTTGTTATCTCGGATTCTCCAGCATCTGCAGTTCCCATTATGTCTGATACGAAATACTTGCCTTTTTCAACAAGCCACAGATTACCGGAGACTATGATGGATCTGTGGGTAACGTTGGTTAGCCTACAGCTGCTGTATTGTACGCAGTTCATCCGCTGTATAGGATGGATGTGATTGCACAGGAGGGAGCGCAGAGGAGATTCACCAGGATACCACGTGGGCTGGAGATCCAGCTATTAAAAACAAGCTGGATAGACTGCGGTTATTTTCCTTACAGCAGGCTGAGGTGGTGGTGTAGCACTTGATTGAGATGTTACACAAATATGAGGGGCACGAATGGGCTAGGCAGGAGAAAAAAAAGCTTTCCCCTTAGTCTGGGAGCTCAATAACCAGGATCTATAGAGTTAAGGCAGAGGACAGGAAGTTGAGAGACGATTTGAAAAGAAGATGTTTATTTGCTCCCAGAGGGTGGTTGGTAGCTGGAACTCATTGCCTGAAAAGCTGCTGGAGGCAGGAACAGTCCGAACATTTAAGACATATTCAGGTGATCACTTAAGTCGCCAGTGAGACGATATATTCCTTTTAGCGTAAAAGGCAAGGCTAGTGGGTGTAGGGAACGCTGGATGAGTAGAGAACTTGAGGCTCTGGTCAAAAAAAATGAGGCATATAATGGGTATAGACGCTACAAGGTGCGTTTTCTGAAGAAGGGTCCAGACCCGAAAAGTCAACTTTCCTGTTCCTCCGATGCTGCCTGGCCTGCTGCGTTCCTCCAGCTTTACACTGTGTCATCTCTGACTCCAGCATCGGCAGTTCTTACTATTTTACAATATTGGTATATTGTCCAGACCACAGGGATCACTCCTCTGTACTTAAAAATAAACCATCCCGCTTCTTTTACAGCTTGACAGAGGCAGTGGAAGTGACCGACACAAGATCACAGCCAAATAATGCGGCCATTCCCCTCGACCTGTGGCGGGAGTCTCAGCCTGAACAAGAAACCGAAAGCAACCGTGGGTGCTGGAAATCAGAAACAAAAAGCAGAAACTGCTAGAAGAACTCAGCAAGTCTGACAGCATCTGTGGAAAGACAGCGAAGTTAACATTTTGGGTCCAGCGACCCTTCAGAATTGAAGTCTGCTTTCTCTGCGCAGATGCTGCCAGACCTGCTGAGTTTTTCCAGCAACTACTGTTTTACTCTCAGCCTCAGTTCGTTAATGCCCGTGACTTTGCAAAGGGATTTGAACCCAGGGGTGTAGCCCAGGGGGCGCTGAGTGCTCTTTCACTGGAAATCCTTGTCGAATCTGCAGCTCCCGTTACTGGCGGATCCAGTGTGTGTTTTCTGGTTTGACTTTCGATAACTTTAACGCATCCAAATTATAATCGGAATGAATTCGGCCGTAACGTTTCAGTGAAGCTGTAAACATTTGTATGGAGCTGGAGCTTTTTCGTTTTCCAAGCTCGAAGAAAAATGCACAACCTCTCCCTGTATCTCTCCCGCTTATTTTCCATTCACAAGATGCGGGCACCATTTGGAGGGCCAAGACTTACTTGCCCAGAAGGTAAACAAAAGTCAAACACAACTTTGTAAACGGCAGGTCAAAAATATAGAGATTTAGAATACTTTTTTAAAAAATGTGCAGTTCACATCGTAAAAAGGAATATTTGCAAATAAGATTGCAAAATAACGTCATGTTGCAATTTGGTAATATTTTAATTGCAAACTTCAATATAAATGCACCGGAATCTGACGGATACAGGAACAAAGGCGGATGGAGCCCGGTCGATGGGTCTCGGAGACCTGGGCGTGGGGAATAGCTCAACCCCAGCAGCCTCCAGACCCCAGGGAGCTGCCAGCACCAACTGATGGTCGCATCGCAGACAAGTGCCATCCCAGCTGAAGATTGAACCAGCTAAGGAGTTCACTGCTTCTTAAAGAAGGCAGAGCCTTGAGGATATATAATGTTTTAAAAGATAATAATTAACTGGAATGCAGGAAGTGAAACTGAAGGATGTGCGAGAAAGCGTTTAAAAAAACAGGAAAATACATTAAAAGGGCGTTTCATTGTCTCTCTCGGACGCGGGGTTCTAATCAGTGCTGCCTGCGGCGGTGTCGGGGCTGGGGATGTTAATGTAAACATCTAACTGGAGGTTTTGTGGAGATTTTCTATCACAGAGAAAATCACAGAGCCCAGCGTGTTCATTATTCCCTAGGAGGAGATACCCAGGCCCATTCGAACACATCCGGACTTAAATCCTCCCCAACAATTCCTGACGCTTCTAAAGCCTGCCGTGCTATCAGGTTTTCTACTGGCGCCATTTCTGGAGGACCAGGGGAAGTGTTATAACAGAAATGTTCCTTTCCCTTGTCCTTACATTATCCCTTGGCACGCCTCTCAAAGGGTTTGAGTTAGATGGAAAACGGCTCTATATAATTAGCGAAACGTTACTCCTCTCTGTGCCCCCCCCCCCCACGTAAAACTGAACAAAGCAGATCACGAGACATTAGATCCGGATCGCATCCAAGCTGGGACCAGCGCCCATCGTCCATTACATTGCACCATTCCAAAGGTCGAAGTGAAAATCTGAATTCCTGAGTTATTTTTGCGTTTGGATATTCTCTGCAACATCCCAGGGCACAGGTTTAAAACATCCCTCTGCCATCATCACAAGAACAGGTTACCTGGAGCCTACCAGGTTACCTCCGTGCTCTCTGCGGGATCTTGCTATGCTCAGACTGCCCATGTCCTACGAAAGAATAAAACTTTTAAAAAGCTTTCTCAACTTGTGGAATCCCTGTAGGTCAAACTTCAAAGCTAATGCTAGATGTGGCGCTTTACACAAAAGCAGGAATCTACAAGTTGAGAGATAGCAGGAACTGCCGATGCTGGAGTCAGCGATAACACAGTGTGGAGCTGGAGGAACACAGCAGGCCAGGCAGCATCAGAGGGGCAGGGAAGTTAAAGCAGGGTTCCGACCCGAAACGTCAGCTTTCCTGCTCCTCTGATGCCGCCTGTCCTGCTGCGTTCCTCCAGCTCCACACTGCGTTATCTGAAAGTTGAGAGTTTTGTTTTATATTCTTCTTTCATAGGAAATGGGTGTCCCTGGCAAGACCATCTTTTGTTGCACTTGAACTTTGTGTAGGCGTTATTTAACACGGCAGTTACATATCATGCCCAATGTAAACTGAAGGGTCAGCCACGTTGGTGGGGGCTTGGAGTCACATGTAGGCCAGACCAGGTGAGGATGGCGGATTTACTAAGGGCATTAGTGAACCAGATGGGTTTTTACACCAATCCACTTGCTCACTGTCGTTGACACCAGCTTTATGTTTCAGATATGTAAACATTTCCATTTAAATGGCAGGAAATCTGCCGCCCCTTATCTGGTCTGGTCTAAATCCAGCCCCACAGTAACGCTATTCTTAACTACCCTCTGAAATAGCTCAGCAACCCACTCAGTTCAGAAGCAGTGAGGGATGGGCAAGAAATGCTGGCCCGGCAGTGACATCCCGCGAACGAATAACGAGCGGCCCCGACGGGATTTGAATCTGTGCGCCTGGACCGTTAGCCCGTGCCCAGGATTGTACAGCCGAGGACGTTATCACAAGTGGCAGCTCCTGTGAATTTAATCTCCTCACATCGGGAAAGTGTTTTGTTTCTCACTCGTTTTATGTGGTAGGTAGTTCGAAAGCAGGTTTTTAAGAAATCGAGTTTTGGTTCTTGGACCGCGCGTACAGTCCACCCAGCCACCTGTCCCCGGCTCTGAGTCCCCTGCCTCCGCCTTGTGTCTGCGTGAGTGGTCAAGGTCCACCTTAAACCGTGTGCGCGGTTTGTCCCGACAGAAAGTTGTAGCATCTTGTTCTAACTCACTCAGAGATAGTAGGCGTTGCCGATGCTGGAGTCAGAGATAACACAGTGTGGAGCTGGATGAACACAGCAGGCCAGGCAGCATCAGAGGAGCAGGAAGGCTCTCGTTTCGGACCTAGACCCTTCTTCAGAAAACGCATCTTGTTCCGTCTGGTCAATGAGACAGTTTCGTTTGATTTTGAGAAGCCGAATAAAACGGGATATAGTTAATAATTTACTGTAATCGAGCCGTCGTTGACAAAACGCAGTGGTTAGAATACAATAATGAACAAGTAATTTTGATGGATTTTACTGCGTAAGGCACTAGTTGCTGCTTTCTAACGGTGTGTGCAAACAAAAACAAACTCATGAAAATTCATAAGTGATTTGCTGGGCGACAGATGCAGATTTTTCCGATAGGAGTGGGATGGGGTTGGATGGAATACAAACGGAGATTCGGATTGAACGAGCAAAGTCTTAGAAAAATTGGCTTTACTGAGATGCCGGCGGCAATGGCTCCCATCTTTAAAGGAGGCGAATAGAGGCCAGCTCGGCTCTCCCCGAGGCACTGCAAGATCCCGGCGCACTGTCTTGTCACATCCCTCAGTCATCATCATCACAAGGGCCGGTTACCTGGTCCTTACCTGGTGCTCTCTGTGGGATCTTGCTGTGCTCAAACAGGCCCCAAATTTTCCAGTGTGCGCTTGGGGCTTATGTGACCGGCTGTAAGGCGCTTTGGGACTTCCCGGTGGTGCTATACAAATGCACATTCTTCCTCCCATCCAGTCGTGGGTCTCTAACACTTGACGGGGGTGCAATATTGGAGCGCAGCGTGGTCTGCGGGGAAAACTTTGGATTCTCACCTGGTTTCAAAACACAACGCTGTGTTCATCCAACTCTACACCTTGTTCTCACAGACTCCAGCATCAGCAGCTCCTATTAACCCTGGACTGTATGAAATGATTACTGTTGTAAAATGTAAGTCATACTTTGTCGCTGTGGCCTTTGTATTTGGATTAGACCCAGACCCCTGTGGGTGCACATTACCTACACCCTGGGAACCGTCCCCTTCAAATAAAACCTTATTATGTGGTACCGCTGTCTCCCGCAATTAGAATTTAATCAGCTAAGTTCAAGTTAAAGGGGACGCAGGAAGGTGTTTCAGAGTCTCTGGGCTGGCTCCACACTCGATTCAATATGCTCTCCCCCTTTTTAAAACTACACCCACCCTCCCTCCGGCCATATGCCCGGTAAAGTTTCCCAGTGACCTTTTAAACAAAAGTCACGAGTCCTTCAGCAAAACCCAAGAGACTCTCCTGTGCAGCCAAAAAATCAACGATGAGGTTGCAAGAAAGTATTTAAAGTCCCGAGTTGAAAGCTTACTGAAGAACACGATTGTATCTCCCGATTTCACAGTGCAATTAAGCTCCTATAAACCGGAAACCTGGCTGGAAGATAACAACGTGTGGAGCTGGCCAGGCAGCATCTTAGGAGCGGACAAGCTGACGTTTTGGGCCTAGACCCTTCATCATATGTCAGCTTTTGTGCTCCTGAGATGCTGCTTGGCCTGCTGTGTTCATCCAGCCCCACACTTTGTTATCTCGGATTCTCCAGCATCTGCAGTTCCCGTTGTCTCTGGTATAATTTTAACCTGGGTTGGAGTGGTTACTGAGTTACATTGTATGGGCTGCAACGCTGAGGGAGCCAATACTGAACACCCCTGCACTTGTTGGAGTGTGTGTGAATATTCAGTCTGTGCGTGTGTGAATTTTTTGTATGGCCGAATAATCTGTGTATTTGTGTGTGAATATTTTGTGTGTATGCGAATATTGACTGTGTGTACGTATTTGAATGTTCTGTGTGTGTGACTGCAGTGTGTATCTACGTAAACATTCTGTCCATATGTGTATGCTGTGTGTGTGTGTGTGTGTGAATGCCGTGTGCGCTGGCAATAGGTGTACGCTACGAAGGAATACAGACTGATATATTTTGGTACAACGTGACCCCTCCAATCTCACTCCTCTGCACCATTCTTGTGTTTAACCGACCCTTAAAGCCGACGCCTGTTAGGCACTGCCTCCTTACCACGTGTTGTTTGAAAATTAAGCGTCCAGAAGGATGACTTAATACCCGAAAGGCGCTACACAAATGCAAGTTTCTGCTAGACTGATATGACCACGCGATCTCCACCGGTTCCACACACGCAGTTACATTCGGTTCGTGTTTCCAAGTATATATACGCATAAGGACCTGCATTTAATACCGGAAGAAGCACAATCACAATTGAGCACTGTTTAAGAAACCAATCTTAATATGCCTCTTCGCTTCAATTTTGTTAACGCTTTCGTGTTTCACTCGCCTTGATATTATTGGAAGAGAGCGAGATATAAAGTACAGGGCATGGTTATACGCGGTAAGACTTCACGTATTAAACCCCGGTTTTAACAGTGTTTATAATTAGCGCTTCGAAACGTTTAAAGTATCCAGCAACATGACAAAGGTTATGCACTAACTACAGTCAGGGAGACAACAGCCGTGTGCTCTGAGCTGATTTTAAAACGTGACTCTCACCATTGAAATGGTTTCAAAACGGTTTGCAATTGGGACTGAGCAAATTCGAATCTCCTGCTGTATTTTGGGCAATATGTTGACTTTGACTGAACCTAAACTCGAACTAACGAGAGTGCAGCCTCTCCGCATCGACCCTGTTGTGGGAGTCTTTCAAAAAAATGTATATAATTGGTTATTTCACTCTGAGACATTACATTTGAAACAAACGCCATGTGTCTGACATCACATTCGGCCCATCTTGTGCTGGGGTTGTACAGGACACCAAATCCGCCAACTCCCGGGAATGTGGAGATCCCGCATGGAGTCGCGGAGGCCAATTTAGAAGATGCGTTTATGTAGAAGTTAGGAAAATACACGATGGTGAGAGAAGGATGGCAAGTGTATTGTCTGAGGGCCCGAATGGCCTGCCTCTCTGTTGTAAATTATGTCCAGTTCTTCAGTCAAACACGTCAGATTCGTAAGGCCGTCTCCACATGCAATGTATTCAGATTCCAAAAATCACCAGCTTCAAATATCCGCTATTTAGTTAAACACAATTACAATTTATTTATTTTTCCACCATTTGGGATAATTGACATTAAACAGCCGCAGCAGCGGTGAAGGAGAGAGATTTCAGTAGATAGGCCGCAATCTAAAACATGTTTGTCTTGAATAGATGCAGCATCTAGGAGAGTTTATTTAAAGTGCTTGTGGTTTACTCCACACGCAGAAAGTATTACATTCCAGTTAACCTCTGCAAAAAATTATTAAACCGGTCTTGAACGTTTGTAAGCTGGCCTGAGCAGGGAGAGTTTTTGGTCAATTTCACGTCACTTTTAGTGACTTCCAATTAGGTTTAAGCGGTAAATTACCCCGGGCCAGGTTAAGAAACTGACAATCAAATTGTGTGTTGTAAAAATACACAATTCAAGATTGTAGGAGGGATTGAACACACTACAATGCAGCTCTTAATTTCGTAACAAATATGCTGGCCAGACAGTGAAAGGCGATGAGTACAAGGCAGGATGACAGAAATCTCTCGAGTTCAGGTGTCTTAATCGTTTCTGCCTCCTTCCCCATCTCGGCCTGACCCTGGCGAACAATTTGCCGAAGTTTAAAATGTCAAACTCTGAAGCTTTGACAGGCTGACCGGGTCAGCTCGTGTCCAGGAGCAATCCAGAGGCTCTCGAATTCTCCAGCGGTCAATATCAGCATCAAGAGCCCACTTTCAGGAGAGAGCTGGACTTGCAGATCTCTCTTGCTCTCCCGCTCTCTCTCAAAGCAAAATAAACCAGGACACGCTAGGCTGGCTCGGTGGCACCCTCAGCTAACAGACGGTGTTTTGTTCTGGTCCTGATTCAATGTATCGTTTGCAGGTGATGCCAGAAAGAGATAAGAAGCCGCCAATCGCTTTACTTTGTCTAGACTTAGATTTAACAAGTCAAACTCTACAGACGACCAAGTCACAAGTACAGAAGCTCTCTCTCTCTCCCTCACACACAGATAAATGGAATTTACGAGTTCACAGAGCAACACAATCCGGAAGTCAAAAAGTCGTTGAAAACATAGACATTTTAGTTGTACAAACAGATAAATAGTTGAATCAATAGAGGGTGTCCCAAATACTGAGTACCTAGAGCTGTCAAAACCAGTTCTAAATTATTTGTCTCTCTTTTTCACTATTTGATACATTTTTAAAAATTCAAGTATCTGCCGGAAATTATCAGTAAATGCTTAGATTTTCGTAATGAATCTCATACTTAGAACGTTTTTTTTCCCCCTGAGACACAATATTTGCAGCTTAGTGAGTGTCTGGCTTGACCCGCCGTCATCATAGGGCTCTGCCGTGATTTACGTAAGACGAGTCATTCAGGCCCGAAACGTTAATTCTCTCTCTCCCCACACACAGATGGTTTCAGACCTGCTGAGTTTCTCCGGCACTTTCTGTCCTTATGTCAGATTTCCAGGATCCGCGGTAATTTTGCTTTAATTTGGAAACTGAACGGATCTGAGTTTAAATTTTGATGCACAGCAGCTCTCTACAGAAGGGCATTTAATAACCAGCCCTTTCGCCCCATTCCCTCAATATTCCTTGCTGTAATATACTCGAGATAGTTTAAGATCGTTCACAAGTCTTCTGTATCTTTTTAGGTTGCTTGTTTGTTATCGGATGCGGTTGTTTACCACCCTTTCGTAATGTATAAATTTATAATCAGTACGGAAGACATTGGATGTCACAATATAGTGGAAAATGTCACCCTAATCGAGTAGACCAGTAACACAAACTGAGCTGTCTACCACGGAGATCAGCTCCAAATTCCACTCTATTTGTTTAAACTGAGGGGATATTAACGTCTGGGAGCGGGCTGGACCGTTTGCTGAAGACGACATTATCGCTAACAAACCCTCCTTGAGCATGAGAATAAACAGGCCGTCACAGACTAGGTGAAGGTTGGAAAATAAAACGGAAAAGTTACGGAGGAATCGGGATACGCGCCACCTCGGGTTTATATCTCAGAAGACAAAAACAAAGTTGCTGGAAAAGCTCAGCAGTTCTGGCAGCATCCGTGAAGGAATAAGCAGAGTTAATGTTACGGACCTTTCCTCACAATCACAATAGGATCTGTATAGAATCTAATACAGAGATTCCAAACATCACCTGGGGTCACACAGACAGACCTGAACGTCCTGTCGGAGATAATAAAATGTGAGGCTGGATGAACACAGCAGGCCGAGCAGCATCTCAGGAGCACAAAAGCTGACGTTTCGGGCCTAGACCCTTGAATCGCGTTTTACATTTTATTTCAACTGGTGCGGGAGCCCTGCGTTTCCCTGCATACCCCATTTGTTACAATTGTAACTGAGATGAAGGAAATTCCAACTCGGCCAACGCGGGGGAGAGAGAAGTTAATGGTTAAAACAGCGGCGTCTAGGAAGTTACGGATAACGGAGTATTTTTCTCCGAGCCAGGTTAGTGCTGGTTTCTGTCATAATCACTGCCAACTTTGAGCAGTTTACTTCGCCCGCAGCCACGCTGCGACAGACTGCAAAGCCTTTCTCGAGTCTCCTCACCCACCATTTCTGGTCGCTCGCTCGCTGGAGTTTAACAGTTCCTTGACGAGTCCGACATATCGTGTCAAGTGTCCAGCCTGGTCGGTTAAAACAAACTCGTCGCATTGTCCAAAAGAGTGGGTGCTCATAATAATTATTGTCAAGAGAACGCGATTCACAACACACTTAGACGATAGCATCTGTCTGAATGCCCTTATGTGGGGCCAACGAAGGGAATTTAATAGTCCTATTCGCCATTTCAGTTGGGAAGGAAGGGGGAATTGCATTAAATCTCATTCTTCAAATTCGGACGGTTGAAAAATTCGAGGTAATTCGTTCTTTTATGGAATTTTACTCTCTGACAATGAACGGTGCAGCCGGAGGCCCGCTCAGCCTGAAATGTGCCAAAACAAAATCAAAGCAATTCTGTCGTTGTGTCAGATTGTATGATTTTTTTGTAATATTTAGACCTGTTAGTGTCCCACGTCTCAGCTAATTTGAAAGTGATGTGACTGTCAATTTGGTACAGGTGGTATTTGAGAAGTTTGCGTCCGCTATCCTTAATAAACAGCTCGTTATAAATATATCGTATTCCTGTTATTAAACAACAATAAAAATAGGCTCTTCAAATTACAAGGTGTAGCGACTGAGATTAATTCCCATTAAATTTCCCCAGAACCTTTCAAGGTAAGGCGTCAACAAACCAATGAGTTAAGTACCGGAAGTGGCATTGTAAAACACGGGCGGGCGCTGTTGTAAACGAAATTCAAAGCTGTGTTTTCTGTTTCAAACTGTACTGTTAGGTTTAACCCAATCAAAAGAATCCTTTCGAAAACCAGTATATTTCCTGCACGTTTGTTGAAGATCCGAACTGACAGTCAACAATTAATATCACTGTTATATTTGAGATGAATTGCTTCTGATTTTGACCCTTCCAGTCCAGCCAGGCATTTACTGGGAAACCGGTTCGTTATCAATGAACGTCAGATCTACAGAATGGCGGTATCTGGCCCCAGCTTCCTTCTCATTCAAATATAGCATTCCAAAATAACTCAGCCTCAACCGTTTCCACAACCCAGGAACGAACGTTCGTTCCCATGTGGACGGCCTGAATCAAAACTAGATGTAATCAATTTATAGAGATAACAAGGTTGTAGAGCTGGATGAACACAGCAGGCCAAGCAGCATCAGAGGAGCAGGAAAGCTGACGTTTCGGGCCTAGACCCTTTTTCCGAAATCTCTTCAGAAAAGAAGGGTCTAGGCCCGAAACGTCAGCTATCCTCTTGTCATCTCAGATTCTCCAGCATCTGCAGCTCCTACTATCTCTAATCAATTTGAAGTTTGCCTCTATCTATCTACAGACCTATCTATCTATTCATCTATCTATCTAACAACCAAAGCAAACATTTGTTCCCACAGATCTAGTTAGAAGTACATACTTTCATGCTGGTAGTTGTATAATTATTGATATGACTGATATTCCCCACTGGTGTGCTTGGCAGCCTCTGCTATTCTGGCTCCGTGTGTGTGGTACTTGGATCCCTTCAACATTCCCTTCCCCTCCGCCCCACCCCTACCCTCATTAATCTCAGCATATTAATGACTCTGAGCTGATGCGAGAGGGCGAGCCTCTGTCGATCCAGATCTGGAGGATTGCATTGACCCCACCGAGCTGTCACTCGTTCCTTGGTAATTTATATCTCTGGGTATATACACACAGATATAAATATTTCCCGAGAAATCGCACTTTCAGTTCTCAAAACCTTCTCAGTTGTTGTCGTTTCCGATTGGCCGTATAAATTCGCCACACAATTTGGATCTTAATTTCACATCCCATACAGCTACAATACTCGCCTGTATTTTATCGCTGGGGTTATCCTATGTTTGTTTTAATATCCACGTATACCCTGAGGTCAGGTTTCACTGTCATTGACCACACTGCCATGTTAATATGACGAGCCCAGGAGCTGTACAGATACATTCATGTCGCGATCAAACCCCAGAGGTTGATTTCCACAATTTCTTCCCACCTGAAATGTGAGCGGTCTGTTTTTATTTTCAGTCTTCTGATGTTTTCTTAACAACAAAACTAATCGTCAGATGTCAGAACCGTTAACATTTGAGATTCCTCTGGCCTCGTAAGAAAGAGGCTGTGAGCGAAATCTCTTTTCCCGTTGCTTTTATCAGTACTTTTGCCGGAATATGGCGTGTCCATCTCAATGTGTCGATTCCCTGTGCCCTGCGGCCCACAATATGGGGCTGCAGCAATGCTGAACCTCCCTGGATTAACCAGCCAAAACTAGACCAGAAACTGATAAATCGGTACATTTGAATCTGTCCCCACCCCGTCCCCTTCCTTCCTCTTACTGTCCGCTGGTAGTTTGAAGTGAGTTGAAAACGCTTCAAAACAGAATTGGACACTCTCCCTATCCAGCCCTTTCACAACCAGGAGGTGCTTAATCAGATAAAAAAACCCTCGAGCACTTTTTACAGAACTGATCCAATGCAGAACTGATACCTTTCTCTTTATTAAGAGCAAATATTTAATCTCAGTATCAACTGCGACTCTTACAATAAATAGCAATAACTTACTTCGTTCCTTTAAGAGGTTCACATCGTCTTTCGCCGGCCCATTTGGTACATACATACTTTACAACTCGTGTGTTAAAAAACAACAAAAACTTCCGCACGGTAAACGATTTTCTTCTCCAAGTGATCATGAAGCCGATTGCTTCTGTCTTTCTTTCTTTGAAACAGCGAACGGGGCGGGGATTAGTTTCTGAAATGAACTGGGCACCTTTTAGAATTGAAGGGGAACACTGCCAGTGTTAACTTGAAGAAATGGTGTGAGATGCAATATTTTTCCAGCTGATTTCATGAAGCACTTCTTTTCTTAAAAAAAAACAAAAAGAATAATTTTCAGTCCTTGCGCATTAGAGCATAATCCTCAGGCGGTAACCATCCATCCCCCTCTCGGGGATAAGGAATTTGGCCTCCGTGAAAATCTATTTACAACGAGTAGATTCAAGGACAAATTCTGTGGTGGCAGTTTTTTTGTTCAGAAAAACTTCCATGTGCATTTCGGTTTTTGGCAGTCATCGCGAGTCTCTGTGATATATTTTATATGTTTGGCGATAGATATAAAACCGGTAGCGAGGGAGCGTCGTGTTGCTTGGAGCAGCGCTTTGATCATGCGGGTTTTCGGGGGCATGCGGTAGCCGGCTCTGTAAACGTCTCGGTCTCACGCCTCACGTCTCCACGGGGCTTGGCACCATGCTGTTCGGGGTGTCGGGCAACTGAGAGGACAGAGAGGTCACATCACTTCCAGAGGAGTTGGGCAGAGAACCGGATTCTGAGAAAGTTACCTGCAGCGCCCAGAGAGTATGGGGGGGGGGGGGGGGGGTTGGAAGAAAGAAAAGATACGAATAGAGTTCTTTCATTACTCAGCGTGGTCTGTGGCTTGTAAATCATATAACATGTGTTTCTATAAAAAGAACAACGGCTAATGTTCACAGGTAGTTTAACAAGGAGAGCACAGAATATTGAGCTGTGTTCTTAACGGATCATTTCTCTTTGTTAGAGCGGAGAGCTAAAATCACAAGTGAGACAATTAACACTCATTGGGTTCCACAATAAAACCCAGCTTGTGACCGTTTAACAGCACGGAACCAGGAGTATGCCAATCGATAAGCCTGGGCACTTGCAAACTGACTATTCGTTTCCACCCAAAGCCTGTTCTAATGAAATAAGCAGAGGGATCAAATTTATTTATGGTTACCTAGCCCAGTAAGGATGGGTGAATAGTTGGCAGCATAAGTCAATAATAAAGGACCATAATTTTAAAGTGAAAGGCGGAAGGTCTAGAGGGGATTTGAGAAAAAAAACCTTTTGTAGCCAGAGGGCGATGGGGGTCTGGAATGCACCGCCCGGGGGGGGGGGGGGCGATAGTTGAGGCGGGAAACCTCACAGCCTTTAAAATGTACTTGGAAGAGCACTTAAAGTGTCACAACATCCAAGGCAAGTGAGGGAAAGTGGGACCAGTGTGGGTAATGTGCATTTTGGGTGTTACAGGCTCGATGGGTTGATTCCGTGAGTTTATTATCCTAAGCAAAGGATACCATCTCGGAACCTCCTCCCGTTTCCTAATTCCTCCCGTTACTGAAACGGTTTGAAATTGGACTCTCACCGAACCTACTAATTCTTGATAAATTATTCCCCACTAGCAGCACTCCTGGAAGCGTCATCTTGTCAAAAGGGAAAGCTGTGTGGTTTGGAGTTCCTTGCAAGACTCCAAAATTGCGCCACATTTGCCCACGGTTGGTCAAGGGCGCATTTGCCTTTACCGCCTACGGGCTTTTGCGCTGGATGTTCCTGTCGGCGCAAATAGGAAGGGAACTGAGGCCTAAGTGAGCAGAGTTCAACAACAGTACGCCTCATTAACCAAGCCGTTTGAATTGATGAGCCCGACAGAATCGAAGTAGGAAGTGCCAGTGAGAATAGGAAACTCAATGTTAATTTTGGTGGAGAAAGTGAGACACCGCGAAGCAAATAAATGCTAGTTTGAAGAAGTAAGATAACCCAGCGTGTTAGAGCCTGTTTTAGATTTTGTGTCTTGAAAATAGGCGGTATTTGAAAGAATGATACTCCCTGTGTTAAAAATTAATTTTCAAAACCAGAGACGCTATAATAGTAATAATTAACAACGAGCAGCTGTTAGCAGGTTGGATACAGTGGAATTGTCAAACTCTAACTTTGTTTTGGAAGTACAGCAATTCCTGGTCTTTTGTTATAATTTGAGGTGTTATTTTGTTACAGTGCAGATTTTGGAGGAGATCAAATCTTGGTCCAACTGCTGGATTGTCCTATTTAATTGCACTTGAGCACTTGCAGAATTTACTAATCTACTGCAGGCTCTGGCCCACTAATCGGGCCGACACTCCAGCGCAGTTACTGAAGGAGTGCCGCATTGCCTAAGGTGACTCTTTTGGGTGCCGTGTTAAACCGAGGCTTTTGACTGAGCACTCAGAAGCATCTAACTAGTTCTCCGAAGAAAAAGAAACAAGGGGATTCTTCCCTTGGAGCTGGTCAGTAGCTCTTTTATTCATTCACCGAATGAGGGCGTCGCTGGCCAGGCAGCATTTATTGCCCATCACGAATAGCCCAGCCGGCAGTTAAGAGTCAACCACATTGCTGTGGGTCTGGAGTCACATGCAGGCCAGACTAGGTAGGGATGGCAGTTTCCTTCCCTAAAGGGCATTAGTGAGCCTGATGGGTCTCTCCACAACAATCACAACGGATTCACGGTCATCATTAGATTCTTAATTCCAGATATTTATTGAATTCAAACTCCACCATCTACCATGGCAGCATTCGAACCTGGGTCCCCAGAATATTGTCTACTCTCTGGATTAACAGTCCAGCGATAATACCCACAGGCCATCGCCTCCCCGAAACTAAAACCACCTAAATAAAGAGATTGACCGTTCAACTGGCTGTGGGGTCTTGTGGTACATAATTTGGCAGTGGTGTGAACTTCAGAAAGAATTCACTACCTGTAAAGCATTTTGGAAGATCCAGGAACTCGAGGAACAGAGGGGATACTCTACCAACGAATATCCATTGGTTGGTGCAGATTCAAGGTTAAAATGTTGATCAGTACAATACATAACAAGCAAAAACTGAAAGTGCTGGAGAAACTCAGCAGGTCCTGGCATATCTGTGCTAATGAAGAAGGGTCTCTGGACTCAAAATGTTACCTTTATTTTTCTCTCTCCACAGATGCTGCCAGGATTGCTGAGCTTCTCCAGCAATTTCTGTTTTTCTTTCTTTCAGATCTCCAGCATTTGCAATTAAAAAAAAACACGCTGGACTTGCAAACCCTGCAGCAGACAATGTATACAGTATCTCACTGAACGTAATTATAGACGATGCAATTACTTTCTGCATAACTATTTACTGTATGTGAATGCATGTTGTATCTGGTGCATAGTGTCTAAATATCCCGTACTACATATCTTGACGCATACAGCCAAGTCTATTTATGATTGAAGACCGTCAGGAAACGTAAACATTTCATTGAATTTAGTGACGACTCCTGTGTTTTCGTTTTAATCCCCTTCCCCACCCCGCTCTGGCACATCAGTTACTGTTTCGCAATCAGTGAATGTGAGAGATATGTAGTTTCGAGGGTCAGGGGACGCTTGTGCGTGTTAGGTGTCACTTTCTAGCTCTTAATCGGCAGTTGTCATCCCACCAGACACACCAACCACTAATTTTAACCCATCGTGTCCATCAGAGCGCAGCGCATGTATCTAATGAGGACTGAATCTAGCTCCCAGTGCCAACCGCGCCCCCCCCCCCCCGAGTACAATAGGGTACACGGGCAGAGTTAATTTTTCGCACTGTTGGTATGCTTCTTCCTAATAAGTATTTCTAGGACAATCCGCATTGAGAGGAGGCCTATTATTCAAATACTTCCAGCCCAGGACACGATGATGTCACTGCTCGGTTCTTCAGTGGGTTGTGGACTGGGGATAACGTGAAATTGCACTCGACAATACTGCTATTTCGGTGAGTGAGCCCTGCATCTAGATCCAACCAGCGGGAGACCATTCCGCCCCTCACCGGGTGCCTGATACCGGGATGAAGCCTCTGTCTCCGGTGTCACATCAAAAGCACACCTGAGCGGGTCGTGAAAATGAGTTCACAGGCACGGAATTGTTCCCAGAAAACTGCACGTCTAACAAAATCAGCGGAGGATCAGGTCTCCGCCCAATTGCTACCACTGTATTTTGGAGACACATGTCAGAAGTCGAAGGGGAGTGTTCTCAATATTTGAGTAAAACGTTCCTTGGTTTCTTTCAAGGCCTGTTTTTGGGATATTTCCTTTTCGCAGTTACTTTCATAGTTACTTTTCATGGTACTGTCATATCACTGCCACCCAGGTTTTATACCTGGTTGAATGTCTCCTCGCCTAACTCTTTAACGCTCCAGTGTAGCCTCGGGATATATCTTATTGAAGGCGCTTCGGAATGGACATTATGGCTGTACTTATAAACCAGTTCGGAATTTAACTTCGCACCATTGGAGAAGGCGACGCTGTAAGCTACATGTAACTTAATAAATGTACATTTTAGCTGGACGTAACCCCACTTCCCAGCCACTGAGGAGACAATGGGAGCCCCGAGCACCGAGCGCCCCCGGCTTGCGACACTGTGCCGGTTCGTGCCGGCGCCTCTTACATCGGTTAGCCCACCCTCTCCATCCCCATCTCCCCCACTCACCAGCTGCTGGAAGGCCGGCTGGTCCAGTTCACTCTGAAGTGCAAACTCACTGAGCGCTTTCCAGGGCGCTTGGTAGGACTGGACTTCCACCGCGTTGCCTTGGGCATCGTGTCGGATAGGGCTGCCCGCTACCATCGGCGTCCCCGTCAAACCTTGCAGGCTCTGTACAGGGTGTGTGGGGAGAGAGGTGAAGAGAGACAGGGAGAGCGTGTGTGGTAAATTCTTCCATTCTCCAGCCTCACAGTGAGTTTCAAAGCGGCTCGCTGGGCTGATGGATAGTAATCAGTCAGCGAATAAATTCATCAGACTCAATTTAACACAAGAGGTTGGGGTGGTCGGGGAGCGTGGGGACTGGGGGAGCGGTCTGAATCATTTGTGGTAGTATCCTTTTGGCCAAAAGCACAAATCAGAGAGTTTGAAAATAGCTACTGGTCTGTTAATAATCTTATGCAAACAAACCACCTCCCTAGGCCGTTAAACTGAGCTTGCAATTGTCATCTTCGTACACATCTTGAAATAAAACACGCATCCCCGGAAATACGCGGGTTAAATTTAACATTGATTGGACTGTTATATAAACAATGGGGCGTTAGTTTGCCCTGCTATATTGTGTTCAAACATAAACATAGCTTTCTGCTTGCACAGAAAGCGGTCTCCGCCGTCACCACCGTATAAAAGCACTGCTCTGTAACATGGATTGCTCACAGGCAAGGCCAGAAAGTTTCTACTTTCGGATATAAGCGTCCTCTACATACAGGAGGGCACGAAACAACAAAATGACATTTCCTGCTTATTTCTAACGAAACCGTCTACTCGCAGCAACACTATGCCACTGCCTTAACCAGGCAGTGGAAATAGAGACGCTGTATGTAGAAGGAAAGAGGGACATTGTTGTCTGGCCCTTCCTTCATCCCTTACCAGGCATATAATCTATCTACCACACCATGTCCTTCTCTGGGCCGAGACTTCTACTGCTCTCGGTTCCTTCGCCAAGTCCTCTCTCCCCAGTGCTGCATTCACCGCTGCCAGTTCACTCTGATTCCCTCCTGTAAACCCCGCATGAATCTGTACATTAATAAAGCTAATGTAACAAAGTGCGGTGCTAATTGGTGACTGATTGGTGAGCGCTTTGCCGGCTGAAGTTTTGGAGACTGAGAAGTTGTGATTTTGATTTTGTTTTTGTTTCAGGGAGAGATGAAGCTCCCCTCGGCGCACTAAAGGTTGCTCTAATAACCAAGCCACCAAGCTGCTCTGTCAGGTGGTGTAATCTTTGCCACAAGAGCTTTGGGATTATTAAAGACAACCTTGGATGTATTGACACACGTAACTTCCATCACACTTCCATCTGTCCCTCCTCAACCTCTCGCTACTCTGAATTACACAGCGCCCTACCCCCACCCTCACAAACATCTCTGGGTCCCGTCAACCCTTGAATTCCTGTGTCTACATTTTACCAGAAGACTTCGTTGACTTTCTCCTTGGCCAGCAGAAATTTCCCTTTCAACTCGCTTGAAAATAAACATGCGAGCCTTCGTCCTTGCTGCCGCTTCGTTGGGACATCCTTTTAAACCAGGAACAAGACTGAGCTCAAATCTCTTTCTTTCGTAGATTATAAGATGAAACATTTTAGAACATAGAACATTACAGCACAGTACAGGCCCTTCGGCCCTCGATGTTGTGCCGACCTGTCATACCGATCTCAAGCCCATCTAACCTACACTATTCCATGTACATCCATATGCTTGTCCAATAACGACTTAAATGTACCTAAAGTTGGCGAATCTACTACCGTTGCAGGAAAAGCGTTCCATTCCCTTACTACTCTCTGAGTAGTAAGTTGTCTGCAAATCCTACTTTAAGGTTATCAACGAACGTTTTCGATTTATTCTGTGATATTTTCGGCAATTTTAAGTATTTCATAATTTCAAAAGAATCCAACAAAACCACTGCCAATGGAAAACAAAGCGGTGAGCCTTCAGGGTTAGATCCTTATCGCGCTGGAGGGTTTACTTGAATGTTTGAAAACTTTATTTTAGTTGATGCAGCTCCAAGAGTGCTCTGTAATGCGCGTTTTACTGACTGGCATTCAGAAACACAGCCCCAATTGTATAATGTTTTAGAAAGTGTGTTTCTTCGGTGATTACATTTTGATATCATCTGCCCTCGGTACATGCAATTTCTGAAGATATTTAACATCCGTTTCGCACTTAAAGTAAAAATTAATTCTGTGCCTTCAATGAAGCTGGGGCTCTGGTCTACTCACAGTTTTATCGCTGTGTTGCTGTTGCTGAATTTGCTTCATGAGGGTGATTTTCTTTTTGTCCTTACAACGTTTGTTTTGAAACCAAACCCGGATGACCCTGGGACTGAGGCCGGTCATTTCCACCAGCTGCTCCTTCATCAGAGCGTCCGGCCTGGGGTTGGCTGCGTAGCAGGTCCGTAATGTGTGCAGTTGCTTCTCGTTCAGAACCGTCCTTACCCGCGTTGTCTTCTCTTGTTGCTTGTGAACATGAGGCCTCAGGGATGGCTGCCGAGCCGAAATGGGTTCCGCTGCAAAGCAGCAATTTAAAAGAAAAATACACACAAAAAAGATAAGACACACACACACACACACACACACATACACACACACACACACACACACACAGAGAGAAAGGGGGGGGGGAGAGAGAGAGAGAGGGAGTGAGAGAAACATAGCATTTAATCCCCACTTCTCTTGTTTCTAAAATCAAATCCTTTGGAAAACACATGTGGAGAAAGTTTATAGTAAACGCTCCCGTTTGCAGACAGGTTTTAATTCGGATTCTGCTACTTAAGTGAAATGCCTGTGCTCTAACATTCAAAGTACACCCGAAAACGAAAGCGGGGCGTATCTTTTATAATGTAATTTTCACCCATTCCCATTTCGGTTTACACACCAGACCTCCTCCCGTTTTATTTTGTCGCACACAGAGATTAAACTAAAGCTGCTGCGCCTTGCACGAGGTTATTTGTCTGATTGCTCTCATTTTTATTATTTATCTGGTTAAAGATAGCGAGATCGGTCAGCGAGCTAACCTTGATATCAAATCCAAACCCAAATCTCAGATTTCCAGCGCCCTTATTTATTTCCACCTTAAACCAAGTCTCAACCAGTTAAATTTGTTATATTTATCACTGATATACACTGAACAGGCACAATATTTTGCAGGTTTAAATTCAGTTCTCTTTGAGATTTGCAAGAAATTGGAAGTAAACGCCACCGAAAATGATCCAACGTGTGAATAGTACATTTCAAAATCTTATTTTTTTTTGCACGCTAGTTTCTGCGGCAGTTTCCACCAGGCCGTAATATTTATAGGATTCAGTGCAAAAATATTTGAACTGCAAGAGTGGTGATAAATGAGGGATTGATATAGATATTATAATGGGAGACAATAAACGCCGGCACAGTTGTTAAATGCTACATTTCTAAATTGATACACGGATCCTGAATATAGTTAAGTCCGGATACAGCTGGAACAGCCTGATAGACATGGGTTGGATTTATTTGTGCTGCAGTATTGTTGAGTTGCCTCTACACTCCTCCTCCCTTCAAATATTGCTATTTACTAATTGAAAAATGTGCATATTAGATTGAGGTTGGAGCTCCCGCCTGCCTGCAGCTGGTTCCTTCTCTTTTACCTGCCATCTGGAGGGATCTGCTGTTTGGGACAGGGCTAAGTGGGTCGCCCCCGGCCGAGGCCCTCTCCACCACGTCATGATCGGCCCGGCAGAAAAGCTCATCCTCCCTGAGGGCGAACTCATCGCCGGGGATGAGCTGCCTGCTGCAGGCTACGCAGCGGAAACAGTCGATGTGGTAGACACGGCTCCGGGCTTTCATCACAAAATCGCTCTTGCTGAAAGTCAGATTACACTTGGTACACCTGGTACTGAATAACCTGCACGGGGAGAGGGGAGAGCAAATTAAAAACGCAATTTCATCTGGATCGAACTTCCTTGCGGTGTCTGAGGCATTTATTTGACACCAGCATTTCTTTTCCCCTCTACACTGTCAATAAATAATTCACAGTAAAAAAAATTGAAATCCATCATCAAACAAAATAACATTTCAGCTGAGATTTACCAGAGAAAATAAAATCACTGATTTAATCTCTGAGCTGGCGCTTGTTTCATGAGATGACAATGATGCGGCTGACTTTTCATGACCTGCAAAAACCATCTGGATGGCCCATTTAGCCGTTGGATTTGCATTATTGTTTTATGGTCTCATGTTCTGTTAGGATTTCTTTCCCCAGCCCGCACCCACCCCCTCAAAGACCCAAGCTTTTTTTCTTGCCTCACCTAATGTAATCCCTCTTGCAGTAAGTCTTGCCGTCCCTCACAAAACAAGTGCAAGTTTCATCCAGGTACTGGCTGCACTCGGCGCATTTCAGACAGGCGGCATGCCACTCCAAATCGGGGGAGACCCGCAGGATGAACTGGTCATGGATCTGGCTCCCACACCCTACACACATGGCAACTCCGTGCTTCTCTGACAGGACAAAACATGGACTGAGCATTACCTTGGAAACAAATCGGTTGCACTTTACGCTTCGCGTTAGACTTGTATCTAAACAACGAGAAGAAAAGGTGAGCAGCGGGTACCTGCAGGCTAAAGCAGCCGCTGAACATTTCTGCGAGCACTGATACTATTTGCTATTATTATTTGTAGGAGAAACTAGTCCAATGGAATAAATAAATCTAGATTTTATTGTTGCTGGAAATGTACTTACTTTTGCAATGATCCCCCATAGCACCAAGGAAAGGTGTGTTGCAAATAATATCCACCATGCAGAACCAGAGAAGGACCGGTCCCATCCAACAGAAGTGTTAAAACTGCGGTGAAAGATCAGCTGCGAGCTGTCGGGATGTCTAATAACAAATATTTGGGGTTAACTGCTGGACTGCACGTTGAGAAATTCCCCTCCCCCTTTCTCATTCTCTCCCCCCTCCCCACTAGCCCATCGACGTCCCCGTGACGCCAGGACGCTGGGGGTTTGAGTCACATGATTAGTGACCTAACAACGAGGGGGCGGGCTGAGCGTCGGGCTCCCATTGGTTGCAGGCACCAAAAAAAGTATCAATTCCACCAAAGAAATTGACAAGAGGCTGCAATCATTTCTTCTAGTTTGTTACATTGAGCAGAGTGTCGCTGCAGGAACACTACTGCATGGATTTTAATTTCTTTTTATAGTTTGTAAGCAGTAGTTTCTAAAACGCTCAGTATCCCAATGCCGGCAAATAAGAAATCGCGCCGTTTAGTCATTACGTTAACAAAACAAAAATACCAACAGCGCAAAGGAGGGAAGAAAAAAAGTCTTTGCAGATGTAGGTGTTCAGGAAAAGATTATTGCACCCTCTCCCCTCAAAATGTTTTGCTTTTAAATTGTATTTGCAACTGCATTTTCCTGTTGGGTGGCTGTGATTTGCATCATAATGGCAATTTCAGTTATTGATACTGTTTAGCTTGAGGATAAAGCGAATAGATGTGAGTTTCTTCGAATGTGACATGTATGAATCCCTTGGAATTGTTGCATTTAATATGCGAACAGTGTATAAATATATTTTATTACTCAGGAGCAAATATAGAATTGTAGTCAAATACTTAAGCGGCAACATTTGATTGAAATAGTATCACACAATCATTGCTAATTGTATGCAAGTAGGAGGTGCGCCTAGAGAATATATTAAATTACTGGAAATGATGCAAATAAGTTCGGACATTTTAAAAAATGCAAATTCAGATGGTGATAAGTTAATGTAATTGACCAAAGAATTGCAAGGAACATTTATACAGCGATTTGTTGAGATCTGGAATCCATGAGAGTATTGCGAGCGGGTTCAGTAATATCTGTTAAAGGAGATTTAGTTAAGTAATCGAAGCTGATTTTGTTTGGGACAGCTATGATGAAAAAGCAGAAGAGCAGGACTAATTGCCTGCCTCTTTCAAAGGGCCGGCTCAAGCTTGATGGGCCGATTGTTTTCCTCTATACCATTTCACAGTATTTTTCTTGTTGACAAGGGTGCGTAATTGGTTAAATATTTGTTGTATTGTTTCCTTAAAGTTTCGACTTTTTCTGAGATTCGCTCCTTCATTTTCCATCGCCGGACGCATAGACAAATCAGTCCACCACCTAATTAATCACTTTTTAAATTATTATTTGAAACATTTTATTATGCGGTGAAAGTGACTTGCAGACTCTCGCTTAAAACAATTGCTAGAAGTCTCGGTCGTCTAAAAGTTTTAATGCGTATCGTGGAAACTTTTAAACAACCGTGGCAGGATTTTCGCTTCGATTTTAATCAGATTTTATAATTATTGAAATATGCACACGTTTGTTAACGACGGGTTTTCTCGAATCTTGGTACAGATATTTTAATTTTTTTCGCTGGAAGAACTTTCGTGCCTGAAAACAAGGATAGATACGAAAAAAAAGAAATGCGATTTATGAAAATAAGCGAAGAGAATGTTCTGTGTAATTTCAAATCCCGGGTATGTGAACGCATTTTTAAAAAGTTACTTTGGCTCATGGGGAAAATAGATCACTGTAACTAACTGTATTGCAAAACCAAACATGAAGACAAATAAATACAATTCTTGCACAATTTGTGTCTCGAAGACTTTGCAAATGTTTATTGTTATTCCTGTTCTTGTTCAGTCTTTATATTTGCAGAACTGTATTTTGGTTGTGACTTCATTTTAACTGTCTCTTGAGAAAGATATAGTGGAGGACTAATTAGGATCTAAAAGCTGTTAAAATCTGTTCGTCCTGCGACTCTTATAAAATATTTACCGCCTAAAGATAGGCAAAAAGCTTTGTGCGGTGAGCTGAAATGAAGGCTCTTGCAGTTTGAATACATTTGCTAAAAAATAGACTTAATAGGTTTGAATTTTTAATAGTTTCCCCGGAACAGTTTCTGTGTGGGATTTGTGGGGGCCGGGATGGAGGTGGCGAGAGGTTTATAAGGAGGGATAATGTGATCACTGGCAAATCGAGATTACAATGGTCCTTTTAACTATAGTTAAACAAATCTATAACGCGGTCTGCCTTGTTAATAGCAGCCAGTGAAATTTACACCAGTTCAGCAAGATAGCTCGGCGTTTTTATTTAGCTTGAAGCTGCTATCTTGAGTCTCTGCAGAGGCGACAGAACACTGGAGACGCTGTTGCGGTCAGCCGTGCTTGCGCGCCCTCTGGTGTGAGTCGCAAAAAAAACGAGCAATTCCAACTCTCGCCCGGACACCTGCAATTTGCTGTGCTAAGAACGGGTCAAAGAGTCATAGAGTTACACAGCACCCTTTGGTTCGCGCCGACCAGATATCCCATTCTGACCTAGCACAATTTGCCAAAATTTGACCCAAATGTTTTCACACGATTTCCAACTGAACTATCAATGGTACAATATGTTAGAATGTGGGAGCAAATTAGTGAAAATGCTGGAATCTGTGCTGATAACATTAAAAAAAGTTGGAAATCACAGTAGATCAGGCAGCATCCTCGGAGAGAGAGCACGCTAACCTTGGCATTCTGCATGACCCCCTGTGATTTCCAGCATATTTTGTTTTGTGTAAACTGGAATGGCCCCGCAAATCGGATTTACTTGTCGCAATGAATTTCCTGTTTAGCGTCTGTTATTTTGCCCAGTCAACTTATTCCCGGAAAATTGGGAGAATCTGAATTATTGTTTCTTAGGCTTTACGTTCAAATTATGGTAATGTGAATTGGGAAGGAGATTAGTGTAAATACGCGCCTTCTTTCTAAAATACTCTTTGATTGGGAGCCACGAAGCCGACCGAGAAATAAAGAGTGCTGAAAAAAAAACAAAATGCTGGAGAAACCCAGCATCAGACGACGCAGTCATTAATGGTAAATAATCTCGATGTTCTGAATAAGAGCATACCTGGGCTCGAAATGTTAACTTCATACTTCCTTCCACAGATGCTGCCAGACCTGCAGAGTTTCTCCACCAATTTGCCTTTATGTTTCAGATCTGCAACATCCGAAGTTTTCCTTACGGTGACAACACTTTCGCAAAAGAGATTTGATTAAACGAACATTTCCCTGCGCACCAAATTCTGTCCTTCTTGGTTTCACATTATTTGTATTATAATTTCTAATGATTACAGGCCTGAGGGGAAAGACAGCCATTTACATCTATGGAGTAAATAAGGCATTGCTGGACACACGGACTAAAGAAACCGCTTTCTCACATGACCTAAAATTGAACTTCCTCGCGGACGGCAGCGTTTGTTGGGATTTGAGCAGTGTCAGCGGATGAATTTGGGTTCCGGCCCAGCGGGCAGATTATCAAACCAAGGAGGAAGACGAAGCAACGGAGTGAGTCTAGACTCAGGTCCTCAAAGATTAGGTCCACATTAGATAGATTTTTGTTTAAGCAACCTGGACAGAAATGTTGTGGCTCAGCCCTGGAACAGATGGGACTGAAACCCGAGTCTTCTGACCCAGAGATAGTGACGCTAACTCAAAAAACCCTCGACTGGCGTGTGCAAATTGCTAAGAAGTAACGAGGCGCTCTCAGTTTATTGCCTAACATGTCAAACAGACCCGAGTAGCAGCAGGAAATCAACTGAAACTGCCTCCACTACATTTCCAGGTAGTGCATTCCAGACTCTTGTGTGAAAATTAGTTTTATCATTGCACATTTGTTTCTTTTGCAAATCAATTAAATCAATGCTCTTTGGTTCTTGTTCCTGTTACAAGTGAGAAATTTCTCCTTATCTACCCTATTCAGCTCATTCATAATTTGAAAATCTGCCTTAGTTCTGCTCTTATTCTTCTTCTGTCCAAGAATAACACTCTCGCCTCTCCGATTCATTTTCATAGCTGAAATTTCAAATCCCTGACAATAGTCTTGTAAATCTGTTTGCGCTTTGTCCAATGCCTTCGAGTTTTTCCTCTAACGTGGCTCCCAGAGCTGTACACAATACTCCAGCTGAGGTCAAGCCAGTGTTTTTTACAGTATTAACTCCAGTATACCCATCCAACAACAAGTCTGAATCCAACAGCTGCCGTTTTCCCCAAACCCCTGCCCTCTATCTAACCGGCTCTGATGCTGCCTGGCGTACTGTGTTCCTCCTGCTCCACATTTTGCTACCTTAATCTATCCAACTATTTCAATTTGTCACTTACATGTCCCTGTCGGACTTGACTGCAATTCCAAATGTTTTGCAACTTGGACACCTCCCACAAGGTTATTGCACCTAGCTTTTTTAAAAAAAAAATTCTTGTGGGACGTGGGCGTTACTTGCTTTGTCAACATGAACGATCCATTCCAAGTTGCCTTTGACAAGGCCTTGGCGATCTGCCTTCTAGAACTGCTGCTGTCCATGTCCTGTTGTTAGGCCCACAATGCCACTACGGAGGGAGTTTCAGGATTTGACTCAGCTACACTAAAGGAACAGCAATATATTTTCAAGCCAGGAGGGTGAGTAACTCGGAAGGTAGTTTGCAGGTGGTAGTGCTCCCACGTATCTGCCAACGCGTTCTCCATCCTTACCTGGAGATGGTTAGATGAATTTACATGGGTTGCGGACACGTAGATCCTTGAAAGTGGTGGACAGGGTAGTGTAGAAGGTATTTGGCACGCTTGCCTTCATGGATCAGAGCATTGACTATTTGAGTTATGCCGAGGCTGTACAGGACATGGGCGAGGCCATTTTTGGAGTACTGTGTAAAATTCTGGCCGCCCTGCTAACCGGAAGGATGTTAATAAACTGGAAAGGGTGCAAAAAAAAGATTTACAAGAATGTTCCTGACATCGGAGAGTTTGAGTTGTAAGGAGAGGCTGGAAAGGATGGGACATTTTTTCCCTATACCGTAGGAGGTTGAGTTGGGCAGAAGGGTCTGTTTCCGTGCTTTCTGACTCTACAATTCCACCACTCCTTAGAGAGAGGTGGAGAGCGAGACAGAGCGAGGGAAATAGAGCTGGAGACAGAATCAGAGAGATAGATAGAGAGAAACAGAGTTAGAGAGAGATTGACAGAGAGAGAGAGACGGAGAGAGAGAAAAACAGAAAGAGAGGGAGAGCATATGGCTTCCAACAGACATTCAGTGACAACTGAGCCCGGCCGGGGTTGGTTATACCTCATTATCCTCCAGAGTGACACATCAGTTTACAATTTATAGATTTCTCTTGTGATTTCGGCATTTGTTACAGCTGCCTTTAGAGGCCGACAGCCTCAATTTTGACTAATTTTATAGGTTTGTTACATTAACATGATAGATACCGCCTACTCCATCACAGAGTCTCCCGGGAGGGCTTCGAAAAAAGGACCTGGAGCTAAACAAAATCGGGCCGATTGGAAAACAAACTGGATCTTTCCTCGCCGACTGCCTTAAGCCTGCCCGGATCTAGTTGATGTTGTTAAGTCCCCGCCAGCCAGAAATAAGTCAAGCCATAGAAAGAGACAAAACAAAGCTCTTATCAACTAAAGTAACCGGTGTCAAATACATTTTACTAACTTTTTAAACGAAAATAGCAAAGTTTCGTCAAGTTCTATGATAAATTCAAAGCGGTATCTTGACAGCACGAGCCTCGCAACGCGACAGGGAATAGGGAGAATATTCTGACTATCAACCGCTCTAAACCCTTGAACGGGTCGTCTCTCGGACAGTCTCTGGTGTGTGTGAATTCTGCGGGAGTAAAGCTTAAAACTCCTGGAACGCGGCGTCTTACCTACTGTCGCCTTCCATTTTTCTATTAGGAACAGGCCAAAAAAAAGTTACTTGGTCAAAGTTTATTGCATCCCCGCCCCGCATTCAATAACATTCGTTTATATTTTTTTTCTTCCAGTTTTCACGACAAATCGCTACTGGAAACCTTTCTTTTCTCTGGAACATTGGTCTAGTTCACGTGTATGTAAATATTGCAGGGATATAGGTAACTCACTTCACATTAATGACCAAATCTATGTGCGTTTCCAGTTGAAATCTAGAGCTCCCCTTAAGCTGCTTTTTATAAATGTCCCACAAAATGAGGTGGAACGAGCCAGTTCGCTTACAAAATCGGGTGCATGTGTCTCCCGGAATAGGTATCATTTGGTTCGAATGGGATGTTTGATGCTATATAAACTGTGGTTTAAATTTGAGATTAAATGGCCATTTGGCTAGATCGAGACCACTTCCAATCGTCCCCAGTTGGTATCAAATTGCCAAGTTTCGGGTTTCACATTTGGAATTTATTTTAGAGACGAGTTCAACAGAGGTCCACGGAAGATGGGGGATTAAATACACGGGAAGCGCGCAACAAAACCGACCTCGAGTTAATTGAAGTAAATCAAACTGCGGGTGCTGGAAGCAAAGACAGACGTTGCTGGGGAAGCTCAGCAGGTCTGGCTGCATCTGAATGTGGTGGAATCGAAACAATTGACTCTGCTTTTTCTCCACAAATGCTGCCAGGCCTGCTAGTTTCTCCAGGAATTTCTGTTCCTGTTTCTACTTTCAATGGACTGCCTCCGACTCTTACAGATTCGACATAAAACAAATACTCTTGTTTGTAGCTAAGGAGGAAGAGGCGGCGTTAGCGATTCCACCGGGCTGCTTTTGATGGAAGAGAAACCAATTTTGAACTACTGCAGTCATCAGACAGACGCCCATTCAGCATCTACAGTTTCATTGAGCAGGGCACCGAACTCAGCCTGAAGGAGACAACGAGGTGTGGGCGCAATTTCCAAATGATTTCTCTGTGAGGTTTGTGAAATTCCGTTAGACGGCCTTATCGTTCCGACAAGTCGATGCGCAGTGCAGCATTATGAGGCACTACCAAAATTTTTTGGCGAGGAATTGCAAATTGGTCAAGATAATGCCAACGAGAAAAGATTCTGCCATTGCTCAGTCACTACTTCCCCGCATCCATTTCTGTACCGATGTCAAAACTTGTGTCAATGCAGTTTACTCAGTTCTGAAGAAGGGTTACTGGAGTCGAAGCTTTAACATGGCTTTCTCTGCACAGATGCTGCCGGACCTACTGAGTTTTTCCAGCAATTTCTGCTCTTGTTTCAGCCGTGATCCTTGAGTATTGACTGGCGGTGCCCTGCCGTCTATTGGTTCTGCTCATTTACACGTTTACCTCTTTGTATGTCAACAAACTAAAACATGCCAAAGTGCGCGCTGAGGATGTTACCAAACAATATTAGACACTGAATCATATGAGAGGATTATTAGGGCAGGTATTACCTACTGATCCAAGGCTGGCATGTTATATTAGTAGGGAACCATTTCCAAATTGCTTATTCCAATAGGAAGCCCTTTGTACTTGACTGAAGTCCTGACCAAAACCTTAGCCCACACTTCAACACTCACACTAAAGCTAAGGCTTCTGAAACGACGGTGACATAAATGCCCACGTTTCAAAGACATTTCTTCCACTACAGGTATTGTGTTGCAGAATCCACGTTAAGTGTGAATCATCCTTGGTATAAAGAATTTCAGATCCTTTGCCCAAACTCGCTCTTACTTCACCTATGCACTCTCGTGCAACTGCCATCATTTAATTTGAAGTTTATGGGTGTCTGAGACTTCAAATTGGAAACAAAATCAAAATACTGAAATTGGAACAGGGAAAGGATACAGAGGAATCACATTTGTAGTGGGTTCAGAATAATTTTTCAATTCTTAGTGTGACAATACAATGACTTTATTTTGTCTTTTTTTAATGGTCAAGGCGGAAGAACCCATTGTCTACTCAGAGCCGATACAGTAAACAATTTGTGAAGCCTTGGTTTTTTTTTAAAGTTGGAACAATAGAAGCAGCTTGAATGGGTGAGGTCAGGCTCCCACAGAACCAGGCTTTCTAGTTTTAGTTTTTCAGAAGCAGTTGTTGCTAGTATTTTAAAGCTGTGTTTGGAAGCGGCAGTACATCTCTCCCTGCTACTCTCTCTCTGAGAGTTTTCTGTTTCCCTTTCCTGGTGTGGAGAATTACATGTGAGACAATTCATTTTACTGAATTTGCCTTTGCCAAGGATACATTTATAGGGTGTTACTATTTTTTGGAACAGTGAAATAGTTAACTAATCTATAATTCTGTTAACCTTTCCAATAGAATTAAGTTATTCCAATTTCTTCTTTCTTTTGTTGTATTTTAACTATAATGTATGAATAAAAGTGTGTTTTGCTTCAAGACTGGTAGTTTGACCAATCAAACTACACCCAGAATGCCTTGCCTTGCCTTGGTTTGCCTGGTCGATAACATCGGTTTTGGTAGACTTCACAAGGACTAGGTCCCTTTTGAACCCTCAATTCTAATAATCAGCAATATTGTTACAATCATAGAGACATCACAATGAAACTGCCAAAGATATTGTATCAATCTTAAGCAGGCTACAAACATAAACTCACACGTGAATTGCTTATTGTTAGAATGCCACACTCTGAAGCTCTCATTGGAGCAAGAGAATAATTGGGAGGAGCTTGGTACTAACTTTTCAAAATTATGACAACTAATTCTTTAGAGCTGGATCATCCTTTGAGTCCCAAAGTGTTAATTACCAAGTAGAGCACTGGCAGAGAAGGAAAGAAAAAAGAATCTAGCCCTGCTTTCCAGATTCCACTATCGCATATTCCACTGCCCCATGTGCTAAAGATGGTGCAAGTCGAGAAACAGCCCTTTGCAGTTATATCTAGATCTGTTGTAGAGACAGATGGATCAAGGACAGCCAACAAGCCGCTGACCTGTGATATTTCTGATTGTGAATCACCTACAGACAAAAGATCCCATGAAGTGTGCCTTGGGTATTCCTGCACTTGTTTAGAGCGAAGCATAAAAATGTTTCAGGAACCCTGAGGCAAATGTAGATGAGAAGACACACCTGTACTTTAAGCCAAGCCCTGCTTTAAATCACACTTTGAAAAAGTCAACCTGGATTATGGAGTAGAGTAAAAAAATACTATTGATTTTAGTAAGATCAATTATGCCATGTGTAGGGCCATTTTTACAAGCTAGCTGTCCAGTTTTATTCTCATCTGTATGAGATGATTTTATTCAACAACATTGTCATTAAATTGCACTGGTTAAATTATATGTTAAATAACTAAAAAAAAAGGGATAGGATAATATTTTATAAAACTGTTCATTTTTTAAGAAGAGAAGTAGAAGTGGTATGTACATATCTGGGGTTTAGGCTAATGTATTTTCAAGTTTTATTTTTTATCCCTCCAATATACTTTCAAAAGCCCTATAACCACTGACATACTCAACAAACCTGCTGCAGTACTGAAGAAAGAACAACTCACAAATTACCTACACACTGCAACAGCAAATATTGACACAGGACCCCAAAAATTAGCAAGTGTTCCTTAACAGCATATTTGGAAATGCACAATCTCCACCAATTGCAAGGACAAAGACAGCAGATACTTGGGAACAGCACCACCTACAAGATCCTCTCAAGTTCTGCATCATCCTAACTCGGAAAGGTATCACAGAACCTTCACTGTCAATGGATCAAGGTGCTGGAACTGCCTCCCTCACAGCACTGTGGCTATTTCTGCACCAAATGGACTGCAGTGATTCCTAACAGCAGCTAACCGTCATCTTGTCAAGAGCAGTTTGAACGGATCCATGCCAATAATGCTCACATCAAATGAAATCCTTTTCTGAATGTTGTGTTACTTACACAAAGGAGTGCAATGATTTTTAAAACTATGACACAATCACAGAGATAATGTGTTAGCAAATGAATGATTGTAGAGTACAACTAGCAGAATGCTCACAAACCCTGTGCTCCTAATATACATGATTCCCAGCTCCAGAATGACAAGAATCAACTAAATATGAAGGTTCTTGGGTATCAGTAGACTCTAATGTGAATATCTTTGATCTAGGTATGAAAGTTGGTAGATATAGTGCTGTCAATGTCAGGAACATAAGATTTAAGATCAAAGGGAGGGAGAAGAGACCCTGAAGTAATTTAAACATATGGAGCTGGGTTCTTTCAGTGGTGTTAGCTTTAGGGAAAAAATCTTGAGTGGTATTTATGATCAGCAATAGTGTCACAATTTGCAAATCCATTTCAAAATATAAAGCTTTGTTTATTTTTGAGAGTGAAATACATCAAATGAAATCAAAATTTGAGAGGAAAATGATTTATTACTACTCCTACTGGATGACATTTAGTAAGGTCTGTTTTTGGTTTTCAGAGTGAGGTGGACGGGCAAACTTTTGGAACCAAATTGACCAAGGCATTTTTAAAAAATCTCATATTGAAAACCCCTGGGCTATGCAGAATAGCACTAGAGTTGAAAATAGTAATAACAGAATGAATAAATCAGAAAGATATATCTAGGTTGGAACAAGTAAGTACTGTCAAAATCTGTTGATTGCAGCTGAAAGAATAAAGTAATGTAGAATAATTTATTTCATATCTTCCCTAATGAGAGAAAGTCCATGTGGTTTTGAATTGGCGAAGCTGTTATTGTTGTCTTTGAAGCAAAGGAAATTGAGGAGAAATTTTGTAGAAGTAACCTGTATTATCACAAGTTAGGTGAAGGTGGACAAGGAAGAACCATTTCTATTAGCTAATGTTATAAGGACCAGGCAACAATGGTTTAAGGTTTAGGGCAAGTGATCAAAATACAAGGAAGAACATTTTATGCAAAACAGTACTAATAATCAGGAACTTGCTGGCCACAAGGGAGTTGGAAGTAGGGATGACCAATCTTTTCAAAAGGCAATTAATTGGCCAGTTTGAGGGAAATGAACTTATTTGGCTATTAGCATAGGGAAAGGGAAAGGGACTGACTATTTCTCTGCAGCAAGTCAGCGTGGACTTGATATGCTGAGTGGTCTTCTTCTGAGCTGTATTTGACAGTGGCCAGTGGCTCCATGAACCAGGCACTGCTGTTTTGTATGAGTTGTCTATAAGTTCAATTGGAGGGAATTCTCATTATATTTATGTCCATCCAGATCGGATCCATCAGGATTTCAGTCAGCCACAATTTTCCTTTGAGTAATAAAATCGTTGTTTTTATTTGAACTTTGCTATTCTTGCATACAGTCTAGATGAGTGCCTGATGAAAAGTTTTGACACAGTGTCTTTTTTTTTGCAGCAACAACCGATACCTCTTCAAACTTCCTAATGACATTTTGAAGCTGAACGATATGCATAAATATGCTGTACTTGATCAAAGAAAGCTATTTCCCTGAGGTGTCACTTGGCAGCATTATTAACAACCAAATTCAAAGAATGTGTACTTCAATGAATAAACAAGGCTCACAGACTGACATCCAGAATTCCTTGTTGCAACTGATTTATTTCCCCTTCATAATGTTTATATGATCACAACCTTGACCATTAAATTTTCAAAAAGGCAATTACATCTTTTCTATTTGATGAAGGACAGTGGTCGCCATGCCAGCAGATGTGGTCTCCTAATGGCACAAATCCTGAGAAATGTTCTTGTGTGCACACAAGCTCGCAATCATCAATATCTGAAGTTATGTCTACAAGGCAAAGGACCATGGTCACTTACTCAACATTGCCTACATCTTGTGTACTGTCTACAATGACTGAAATGTACTATGCATCATGAGCTTTGATGGTACTTGGATAAGAACTGAATCACCATCACCTCCCAAATCATCCATAATCTCATCACGTCAGGTGACCTCCCACTCACAGCCTCTAACCTCACCATTCCCCAACCCTGCACCGCCTGCTTCTATCTCCTTCCCAAAATCCACAAACCTGACGGCCCTGGTCGACCCATTGTCTCTGCCTGCTCCTGCCCCACCGAATTTATCTCCACCTATCTGGACTCCATTTTCTCCCCAATGGTCCAGGAACTCCCTACCTACCTCCTCCAGAACTTCCAACTCCCCGGTCCACAACACCTCAGTTTCACCATGGATGTCCAGTCCCTATACACCTGCATTCCCCATGAAGATAGCCTAAAGGCCCTCCGCTCCTCCTGACCCACAGGCCCAACCAGTCCCCCTCCACTGACACCTTCATCTGCTTATCCGAACTTGTCCTCACCCTCAACAACTTCTCATTTAATTCCTCCCACTTCCTACAGACAAAGTGGGTGGCCACGGGTACCCACATGGGCCCAAGCTATGCCTGCCTCTTTGTGGGATATGTGGAGCAATCCCTCTTCCAAAGCTACACTGGCCCTATCCCGATCTCTTCCTCCATTACATTGATGACTGTTTCGGCGCTGCCTTGTGTTCCCACGAGAAGATCAAACAGTTCATCCACTTCACTAACACCTTCCACCCCCAACCTTAAGTTTACCTGGAGGTCTCTGACACCTCTCTCTCCTTCCTGAACCTCTCTGTCTCCATCTCTGGCATCCACCTGGAAACCGATATCCATTTCAAGGCTACCGACTCGTACAACTACTTAGAATACTCCTCCTTTCCTGTAAAAAGGTCACCCCCTGTTTCCAATTCCTTTGCTTCCACCACATCTGCTCCTCAGATGAAGCATTATACTCCCGAACATCCCAGATGTCCTCTTTTTTCAAGGGCTGCAACTTCCCCTCCAGTGATCGAAAATGCCCTCAACCATGTCTCCTGCATTTCCCGCAACTCATCCCTCACACCCGCTATCTGCAATAATAACCAAAAACAGAATTCCACTTGTCTTCACATCCCACCCCACCAACCTCCAAATCCAACACATCATCCTCTGACACTTCCGCCATCTGCAGTCTGACCCCACTGCCAAAGACATTTTGCCCCTCCCTACCCTTATGTGCTTTCCGGAGGGACCACTCTCTCCGTGACTCCCTTATCCGCTCCACACACCCCTCCAGCGCCCCCACCCCCGGCACCTTTCCCTGCAAACGAAGCAAGTGCTACAGCTGCCCCTATACCCCCCTGCTCACCCCCATCCCAGGCCCGAAAAAGACCCTCCACATCAAACAGATGTTCACCTGCACATCTGTCAATGTGATATACTGTATCCGCTGTTCCTGTTGTGGCCTCCTCTACATCGGGGAAACCAAGCGGAGGCTTGGGGACAACTGTGCGGAACACCTACGCTCTGTTCACAACAAACAACAACCCCTCCCAGTCGCGAACCATTTCAACTCCCTGCCCCACTTCTTGGACGACATGTCCATCCTGGGCCTCCTGCATTGCCATGATGACGCCACCCAAAAGATGCAGTAACAGCATCTCATATTTCACTAGGGAACCCTGCAGCCCAAGGGTCTTGACAAGCTTCAAAGTCTCCCCTCCCCCGACCACATCCGAAATCCAGCCCAGCTAGTCCCCGCCTCCCTAATCAAGCCCCATCCACATCTCCTACTCACTAACCTCATCCCACCTCCTTGACCTGACCATCCTCCCTGGACCGACCTATCCCCTCCCTAACTCCTCACTTACATTCACCTTCACTGGCTCTAACTGCGCTTCTTTGACCTGTGTGTCTCCTCTCACCCTATCTTCTCCTTTATCCGTCTTCTATCCACCTCCCCATCTCTCACTATTTATTTCAGAATCCCCTTCCCCTCCCCCATTTCTGAAGAAGGGTCTTGACCCGAAACGTCAGCTTTCCTGCTCCTCTGCTGCTCCTTGGTCTGCTGTGTTCATCCAGCTTCACGCTGTGTTTTCTCAGATTCTCCAGCATTGGCAGTTCCTACTATCTCAGTTCTTTTTACATCTCTTTCCCCAGAAATTGTACCAGTTTCTCATTGTGTTTTATCTTATGAAGACTTTTGTAACTGCATTAAACATAACACTTTTTATTCATTTGGGGATTTGGGAATCCTTGGCTGGGTCAAAATGTACTACCCAACTCTAATTGCCCAGGAGAAGGTGGGGCTGAGCTGCTTTCTTGAACTACTGTGGTCTATTTGGTGTATTTACATCTACAATATCATCAGGAAGGGAGTTCCAGGATTTTGATGCAGTGACACTGAAGGAATGGTGATACACTTCCCGGCCAGGATGGTCAGTAACTTGAATTGGAACTTGCAGAAGGTGATATTCCCATGTACCTCCTTCCATTGCCCTTTTGGATGGCAGTGGTTGTGGGTTTGGAAGGTGGTAAGACGCCTTGGAGGAAGTTTATAGTGCACCTTGTAGATGCTACACACTGCTGTTAGTGAGTTTCGGTAGTTGATGAAGTAGACGTGGTGCCAGTTAGAGGAGTTACTTTGTCCTGGATGGCATCAAGCTTCTTGAGTGTTGGTGGAGCTGCACTCATCCAGGCTGACTTGCTGCAGGATTCCTATCCTCTGGCATGCTTACGTGGTCCCAGTATTTGCGTAGTCCATATGGTTCAACGGGTCCAGTTCAGTTTCTGGTTAATGGCAACCCTCAGGATGTTGGAAGGATCACAGAATTGTTGCAGTGCCATTGTTGGAGGCCATTGACCTATCGCATTTGCACTGATTCTGTTATCTGGTGCCAGTCTCCTGCCTTTAGCCTGTATTGCTGCGAACCATTTCAGTCTAAGTGGGGGATTCAGGGATGGTGATGCCATTGAATGTCATTCAGCAATAGTTAGAATATTTCTAGTCAAACTGTTCAGAGATGTCCATGGCGCACCTCAGAGGCAGGTGAGTCTCCCGGCTTAGAGATGGTGACAGTTCCACTGCCCCACAAGTATCCTGATGCATGCATTACAGACATTTTCATAATCAACCTGTTCAGAGATGTTTATTACACGCCTCAGAGTTTGGTGGGCCAGAACCCTGGTCTCCTGGCTCAGAGGTCGAGACACTACTCCTGTCTCTACGATGGCAACGGTAGCGCTGGACAACGGTGGGGGGGGGGGGGGGGGGTGTGGAGAAGAGAAGTTCTCGCGAGATTGTGTGGTGGGGCGGAGAATTCTCGCGAGATCGCCGGGTCGTGGAAGATTCTGGAAGATGTTGCGATTCTTTTCTGCAACCGGGCGGCGGATTCCGGCGGCGGTGGTGAGTGAGGAAGGAGTCGGCAAACCGACTCCGGTCAGCGGGCAGGTTGGCGAAGGTCTGGCTTGCTCTTGCTGAGGGCTATGACAGGCCGGAGACAGTAGGCCTCATTCGGAGCCTCGGGGTCGGAGTCCGAGTTCCCCCCACCCGAGCGTAGTGAGTTCCCTCTCCCCACGGGCAGAACCTGGGACTCTACATGGCGTGGAAATTGTGGAGAGAGGTGTTGGGAAAGAGGAGGAACGGACGGTCGGTCAAAGTCCAGCCTTACATCAACAACTAACTTGAAAAGATACAGCTCCCAAATGGCACTCCTTTACAAAGAAAACTTACATTGACAGAGCGCCCCTTTCACAGCAGTCAGGGGATCCAAAAGGTTCCTTTGCAAGCAACAAAAGACATTGGAGGCACTTTTATTATTGTCATGCTGTGTATGACGACAAACCAATTTGTGCACAGCAAGCTCCTGCATGAGCAATATGGTGATACTGGCAAGATGCACTTTTCTGTTGGCACTTTTAGCTGTACCATAAACATTGGCCGGGATGTCAGTCCCCTGTCCGTCTTCAATTTGTGCTGAAATGTTTTTTGTGCCCGCCTCCAGGATGTCTGTGGAGTGCTTTAGAACTGGTGTTGATTGTTTTGAGTTGTAGTCACCATTGTATATAGATTTTGTTTATGCGCATTAAGATTCTGTCAGTACTAAGCAACTGACTCTGTAATTTATTTTGGCAGTGAACAGCAATCTACCTGACAGACAGCTGCTCTCAAAGGTGCTTTCCTAGTGAAGTATCAATGTAGAGTATGTGGGAAGGATTGAATGCTGAAAATTTCAAGTACGGAGGATTTGTTCTTTGAGTCATCTAAGTGTCAGTTTGAGAAGGAAACACATGTCTTCTGTTGGGAGTTTGTGAATCGTTCTGTGTATGCATTCAAGGCATGAATCTGTGTTGACTTTGTTAACTCAAACCTGTCACATTGAAGATAGTTCAGTGAGTTCACTGCTCAAAGGACAAATGGGTTACTGATCTTTTTTTAGATCTGACATCACAATTCAGTGGAATTTAGCTTCATGTGATGTGCTGTTAAGCCCAGTGAAGCACTTTGCTATGTCTTGGAGCCTGTTTGGGAGAGAGATGCTGCTTCTGTATCAATATTTCTTATGTTACCTTGAACGTGGTAGTGCTTAAGCTAAATCTATGCATGTATGCATCTCTTTTGCTTTTGTATTTTTAATTTGTTCACCAAGATGTATTAATGACTTAATAATATTAAAGCAGAGAATTTCTGAATATTGCTGCACTGTGAGGCATTTCTGTTCCCAATTCTCTTTGGGTAGGGAGTGCTGGTCGTGTCAAATGTAGAAAACAGTTATGGAATTTGTCCTTCCAAATGAGTACTGTGCAGAACAATCACTTGGCACCAGCAGTAAAAAACAGTACCATGTTTTCAAATATGTAAATTTCACCCTGTGAGAGCCCTGATATGACTTGCATATGCTGTGTCACCCTGTACTGGGCAACAGTTCCTGATTTTATCGAGAAGCCGCTGGATCTGTCAGCTACGTTGCTATCTGATGAAGTGGAGCCGGAGCTGGCATGTGATCTAGATCTCCCATTGAGTTGTATGTCGTGATGAAGGAAATGCATAACTCGCAACACTTGCCCTGACAAATCTAGACTTGGAGACTTTTCCACATCCACTGATGTATGGCAGCTATTGTGCATATGCTGATGTCTGTTACTGGAGGTTGCCAGATTGCCACCAGTGGCTGTAGTTTGGTTGTGGGGGGGATACTCCACATCGAGCATGGCTGACGTCCTTAACTACCTGTCATTGGACTGTGTTGGAAGCATTTGCAAGCTGATAGAGAACCTCTTTCGCTGTGTTATAGATGCATCTTCCTTGGCTATGAAGCCCTGGAAAGGAATACAAACCTGGAGCTTCTGGCTCAGAAGAAGGAATATTCACTGTGCCACAAGGCAATGCTGTCCTTCTAAACAAGGAGTGCATAATTGGTGAATGGGGGACAGTTCAGAGAATACTTGAGTGGTTTGTGTGTGTGGTTTTAAGATTATGATCGTCCATTGGTAATTAACTTGCATTAGGTAATTCTTTTCTTCCCTTCCCTAATCAACACCACCACCACACCACCCCCCCAACCCATTCAGACTGAGAACAAATGGAAAATAAAACCTTGTCCCCAGTGACAAATGGAAAGGACTCCTGCCAATATCCCCCGAGAGCAGATCACTTGTAAGAAAAGCAAATGACAAAGTTGCAAACCTATTGACCTAAATAAACCTGGGTTACATGGGCAAATGCACAGAGGTTATGACTTTTTCACTTTTATAAGTCTTGTTGCAAATATGAGTCACCTAATGGACAATTTTGTCTGTGTAACATGAGTACAGTGCACAGTGGCTGTAGTAGATGACTTGCACAACAGGGTTTGAGTGATAAATCCTGACCTGGCAAGTTCTGATTGTGTTTGAGGGAATCTGGTCATTTGTGTGGGAGTACCAATAAACACAATCTTGTAAGTTTTGATGGGTTGTCAAACACTAACGTCCATCAATGGATTAGCTATGAGAAATGCAGAGTTACAGGGAAGTAGGGTAGTGGTTTGGCTCATGGTGGGATGCTCTTTGGAAGGTCTTTGTGTACTCGATGGGTCAAATAGCCAACTTCCACATTGGAGGGATTCTGAGATTCTATGATCAGAGGTAAAAATCTATGCTCTGGCTTGTATGTGACTCCTGTCCCATGTTCTCTCGTTGACACTGAGGCCTCTGAAGTAGTTTGGCAGGAAAACAAAATTGGGGACAAGTTTAAAAATAAACATTGGTTAATGCTCAGTTCTGTTCTTGATCAATTACGAAACGTTTCCAAAGAGTAGTATGACTACAGATAATTGCAATTTATGTTTTTGTATGTTTTATAATTTCCTCATTTCTTTGGTACTTCAGTATACTGAGCCAAAGAAAATATAGCATAGAAGGAGACTGGCCTTACGTCCTGGCCGCAGTGTTCGTCATAATAATAGTTCATTGATAATAAATTCTTAAAGCAAACAGTAGCTCCCATCCTGTGACCCACTAAATTTCCTTATCTCTTTTTTCTCTTTTAGCCACCTAGCTAAACTCTTTTGAAGTGAGGATTTGGTCACTAGGTCTGACACTGTATTCTGCACCCTTACATTGTTGTGTTCTAAGTTTCGTATTTATTCTTATGTCACCTTGTTCTCGATGCCATAATTGCTGGCAGAAGTCCTTCTATTCAAGCTGTGCCAACTTTTCATATTTCCTCTAATCTGTCTCAATTTTCTGATCCTCTTTGTTCTCACTTGTTACTGCTGATTAAACTTTATTAGCAAAGGAAAGTAACTAACATAAAAGTTTTCAGGAACTCAGACTGCATCATGAAATATGATAGTGATACTCGAAGTAAACAGCCTGTAATTGTAGGCCACTCTTCAAGACAGTGATGCATGCCAGAGAGTCATTCTGTAGATACGAGCCACTGTCTTGTGATGGTATATGTTGTATGTTTCCTAGGGCTAACTGCACTTCAGACATCAGGACCTGTTTTGAATGGTGAAGCATCTCATAAGCTATCCCAGCTAATGGGTAACACCGAGCAGCGAAATCGCAGAACAATGGGGAAACTGCAGGAAAGTGGGACTAATTGGATTGCTGTTTAAAACATTGTCATGGGCATGATGGGCTGAATAGCTTTCTGTATTGTATAATTCTGTTACTGTTGTGGGGGATCCTACTTGAAGGTGTTGTGTACAACACTGGTTACAACACTTCAGAAACCAGATAAATTTATCACGTGACTGTTAGCTTCTATTTGTGAATCTTTGGAATTCTGTACATGTCATGGTTTTGAGGGAGGCACAGTTGTTGAATATATTCGTGAAAGACATTGATACGTTTCTTGGTTTGGGGATGGTGTAAAATGGGATTGACGTAGAGAAGATCAACCATAATCTAATTGAATGGAGCAGGATCAGTGGGCTGAATGGACTACTCTTGCTCCTATTTTATATATTTCTGTTTGAAAATGAAGTCGTCTACATTAAGGTTATCCAACCTCCATTAGTATTTTACAAACACTGCCTTATATTTTGAAATATAATAACAGACCATCGAGACCTACAGTCAAATTGCATCATTTGATCTGAAAATGTGATTTTGAGTGGTAGTGATATTTGGCTTATGTGTTTGCAATTTATGAGGTGCACTGGGACTCTGCTATCATGAAGTCCATAGGGATTCTGTTTTGAGACTGTTACAAATGAGAGTTTGTTGCTTTAGTTTCCTCGTCAGTCAGCATTTCTTCTAAGGCTGGGAAAGTTGCATCCATATCCCAAAAGCATTGAATCTTTGTAATCCAAAACAAATGATTAAAGTAAGTGCTAGATCAACCAAATAATTATATAACATCCTTTCAATTTACCTTATTAAAGTGGATGTACATTGTCCGCACTGTAAGTGTGATGTGGATGTTTGTTATTGAATTTTCAGAAGGAAGGGAATTGGGGAAAAGGGGTGGCATATGGCAGCATAATCGGGGTGACTGATTAGATTAATCATATTTAGGTAAAACAAAATATGACTGTTCTGAGTAATAAATGTCTGCAGGACCTGTAAGCTTGTGGGCCGTCACAACTTGGTTCACTCATTCTCTTACCCTGTGCTTACGCATATATATGAAGCATTCATTCTACACAAGTGCCGTGCAATTACCATCTCTATCAGAGAGCATCTCGTACCTTCCCTTGACATCCAATGCCACGACCATTGCTGAAACTTGTACCATCAACATTCTAGCCAATTACCATTGACCAGAGACTGAGCAGAACCATCCATATAAACATTGTGATAGCAATAGGAGGTCAGAAACTGGAATTTCTGCAGCAAGTAATTTGCTTCTTGACTCCTCAAAGCCTGTCCACCATCTACAAGACACATGATTCTATGCTTCGCACAAAAAGCTGAACGTCATCCAAGATAGATCAACCTGACATCACCAACACAGGAAGTGACATCACCAACCCAAGGAAACCTAAACAGATAAATAGAAAGCAGGACATAACCCCAGCGCTTCGTCGGAGGCTCACTGATGATGTTACCTAGAATGGTGACGAAACGTCTGAAAACTAACCTTCCAGCTCAGCGAGCAAACTCACATCCAGAACCTCAACCTGAACTACAAATCTTCTCAAAACTCGCTAATAGATCAACCTGCTTGATTGGCAATCTTACAACCCCTGACACACATTGGTGTCTCAGAGGAAGTTGGTTACTAAGCTAGAAGCCTTTCTGACGTGGTTTAATACCATACAGGTCAAATTCAATTTAAATGAAAGTTTGAGGGGCCAAGACTTGGATTGTGCTGATCTCTACACAATAGTGGATAGCACTGCCTGGTATAATTGATAAACAATTGTTTGAATTAGGAAGGGATAATCTGTTAATTTTCAGTAAAAGTTTGAGTAATTAACTTGCCAGTTATTTCAAAGCCTGCAGTAATGATGCCATAGTCATTAATCATTGAGCCTGAATGTCCTTGTGTTTCAACAACGCATACTTGGTATTGACAATGACATCAGCTGCTGGCTCAACAACACTGAAACATGATGTTGACAATAAGCGCTGGTGTTTGCTCAAGTACTGACCTTGAGTTTTTCTGTATCCTGAGATAGGATGCTGAACTGAAGCCCCTTTCGTTTTCTCAGGTGTAAAATCGTCCATGACACTGTTGAAAAAGAGTAGAAGCTTATGTTCAATATGTACAGTTTCATTATGCCAGACAGCTTCAACTCGAGGTTTCCTCTGTCCAAATTTCTGTTGTGTTTGGTGAGAGTACTTTGAGCTATACAGTACTGGTTACAAGTCTGTGGTTGCTATGAGCAGTTTCGAGGTGATTATCACGTGGGAATATTGTTCAATATTAAAATGTATCCACTGAATTACCTATATTTTTGCCTTTATGTACTAGTGCCAATGTTGAGTAACCTTGTGGTAGCTCAAGGTTGCCTAATCTTAAATATGAGGTTCCTGAAAGTATCATAATTACATGATTTTATTGCTTTTCAGTTTTTCTTTGTTTGATTTGGGCAGCATATCCAAAATATTAAGGGGAACAGAAAGCATTAGCTGAGGGGAGAGGCAAGTTTTATTTATGAGAGAGTCTAAGGCTAGAACCAGATATTTCAAAAGTGAAATCGGAAAATTGTAGAATGGTAGAAGTTTGGACTTTATTCCACAAATGGCAGTTGATATTAGGTCGGTTCATCTTAGATCTAAAATTAGTAGAACTTTGTTAGCAAGCTATGAAGGGTAATGGGATGATGGTGGTTTATCTGGAATTGTTACCACTTTGTCACAATCTCATTGAATAGTAAGTGCCATCAGTAAGTTAAATGGCCTCCTCCTATTCTGTGTTCTAACCAAAAATGACAATTTTGTAAGACTGTTATTTTCTTTATTTTCTAGACTTGCTACCTGCAACGATTTCAGAGCACTCTTGTACTAACAGAGCATAATAATGAGAAGCTGACTCCCATTACCCTCAATGCCATCACTGCAGCCAAACAGCTGGGTGGAGAGGTTTGTTGCTTGATTGCTGGCACAAATTGTGGCAAGGTAAAATGTTTTTGCTATATTTGTGTTTGTGTCAAATTTTCAAGCAGTTTAGAATTGCTAGCATATTATTTGCCATTACTTCTAGGACTTTACCGACTGCAACAATAACTTGCATTTATATAATGCATTAATTGTAGTGAAATGTCCCAAGGCCTTTCACAGATGTAATCAATTAGATAAAATTTTAACCAAAGTAAAGAAGACGTTGTGACAAGTGCCAGAAAACTTGGACAAAGGGGTAGAAGTAAGGACTATCTTTAAGGAAGAGAGAGAGAGATGGGAAGTATTTATAAGTCACAGAGGCACTCTTAATTTTCTAAAGATATTCTTCAGTGGGACGTAGGGATCTCTAGACAGACCTGCATTTGTTGACCCGTCCAAATTGCCCATGAGCCAAGTGGCTTGCTCAGCCATTTTAGAGAGGCAGTTTAGAGTTAATTTCATTGCTGTGAATCCAGAGTCACATGTTGGTCGTACTAGTGAACAAGGTGGATTTTCGCCACCATGGTGATGGTTTCATTGGTGACATTACAGAAGCTAACTTTCAATTCCCAGGTAAAATTTGTAGACTTTTCTTGCCAATCTTATCCTATTTAACAGACCTCTTTCTAAAGCTGATATTTACTTGTTACAGGTTACGGAAGAGGTCAGTAAAGTGCAAGGTGTGAAGAAGGTTCTAGTGGCTGAGAATGACATATTTAAAGGTTTTCTACCAGGTAGGCATAGATACCACAATTGGATGGTTCTTCTCTCCACAGATGCTGCCAGGCTTCCTGAGTGCTCCAGCATTTTCTGTATTGATTGGTGATTTTGAGCATCCACAATATATTGCTTTTGCAATTCTAGATTTTAAAAAAAATGAGTTGGATACTATTACTAAATAAAAACAGAAACAACTGCGGTTGCTGTAAATCAGGAACAAAAACAAAGTTGCTGGAAAAGCTCAGCAGGTTTGGCAGCATCAGTGAAGAATAAAACACAGTTAACGTTTTGGGCCCAGTAACCCTTCCTCAGAACAGGACAAAAACAAAATTGCTGGAAAAGCTCAGCAGGTCTGGCAGCATCTGTGAAGGAAAAAACAGTTAATGTTTCGAGTCTAGTAACCCTTACTCAGAACATTATCGTTGTTGGATATTAATACTATATCTTTCGTGATTTGGGAATAAATCGTTTACTATATCCTAAAGTGTGATGAGAATAAGACGTGGCTAGGAAGTTCTATTCTGTGGCAAAATAACTAAACTAACATGGTTGCTTTTCAAAATTATAGAATTACGGCAAGGTTAAGTGCATTTCGTGTATAGAATGTAATTAAAGTATCTTATAGAATCCTTAGGTACAACAATTTAATTAAACTTGAATCTGTAAGTTACAAAGGAATAGTCTTGAAGAAGCACATTTTTATTGGAGAAAGAGGATTTGAATAGCAGAACAGGTCAAATCTTTAAAACTCACGAAACCCAGTAACAGAGTATTTGGGGTTCTCACTGTACAACTGGAACATATAGGTCCAAGATGGGGTCTTATGACTAGAGATTGCCTGAGAATCCATTTCAAGCCACACATTTTTCCTCTTTCCAGACCCACTTCTATAAAACAGAAAACCCAGTTTTTGTTGAATGCATTTAAATAAATGTCAGGTTGAGAATGATCTTGATGGTTTTATAACTAAGTAAAAATTAGTGTGTTCATTTGTGACAGGCTTCTGCTGAGGGTAGAAAAGGATGCAGTCTGTGAATGACACTTTCTTAAATGATTCATATGACTCAGTTATTTGGTGCTTAGTAATGAACTTTAGGAAGTGAATCATTTGAGGGAGAGTATAGTTCACTTCACTGTGATAGGTTGTGCATGGTATTTAGAAGTTGCAGACTTGAGAGGCTTTTGTTCAACTCCTTTCTTGCGACGTTCAGCTTTTGTACTGTACTTGCAAAGCCAGCGAGTGTTTTCATAATTTAAGTAACCCTGCCTGAAGTAATATTGAATATCACAAATGTTGATGACAGCTTTCTAGTTTGCAATGGTTTGCATCATGGTAAATACGTATATGTTGACTGGTACGGCAGGAACCCCATTGTTGCATGGCCGCCCCTGCCGCATTTGGTGTGCAAGAAGGCAGTGGTCTGAGAAGTCAGCTGAACTTATAATTTCTGATGGCTTCTTTCAGTGCCTTTCAAACAGATATCTTCTGGAATTCATGCCTGCCAGTCACTGTGTCCCAGTTAACAATGTCAGTATCCATCTTCATAATCTCACTGCAGGCATCATTTTAGTGGAAATTTGGAAGCCCAAGTCGTTATGAGCTATTAACCATTCACAGCTCAGCAGATCTTTGGTATACAGCAGTCATCCATCTGATGAACGTAACTCAGGTAGTGGAGATGTCATTAGTTTGGCTATGAGTATATGGTGATGGAACTAGCGTGATCAGGACCTTTTGAGTTGGTGATCTTGTCCTGCCAACAAAGGCTAAAGATACTGCATAGGACAGTGAAGGTGAAATCTGCCAAAAATATTTTGTCCCTGTCTTACCATTGTGAAGGAATGAACGGGTACTCTCCATTAACTTCCTATTGTTCCACATACTCCGACACAGCATGGACATTAACAGCTGCGGCTTTTATGATTCGTGTGTTGATTTCAACATCAAGTAGCAGATTGCTGGTGATTGTGTCGCCTGAATATGTGAAGCTTTCAACAACTGCCAGTGTTAATATTATTAGTGCTGATAGATGGTGATGTGGCAACGTTCTATATCATAGCTTCTCTTTCTGATGCTGTGTTATTTTCTGTCAATCTACCCAGATTAGATTAGATTAAATTAGATTACCTACAGTCTGGAAACAGGCCCTTTGGCCCAACAAGTCCACACCGCCCCTTGAAGCATCCCATCCAGACCTATTTCCCTATAACCCACACACCCCTGAACACTGCGGGCAATTTAGCATGGCCGATCCACCTAGCCTGCACATCTTTGCACTATGGGAGGAAACCGGAGCATCTGGAGGAAACCCACGCAGACACGGGGAGAATGTGCAAACCCCACACAGACAGTCACCCGAGGCTGGAATCGAACCTGGATCCCTGGTGCTGTGAGGTTGCAGTGCTAACCACCGAGCCACTGTGCTGCCCGTGTTATTATGTTATTATGTCCCTCTGGAGCAGATGGGACTTGGAACCCGGTCTCCCTGCTCAGAAGTAGGAACACTACCTTATGCCACAAGAGCTTTTCAGCCTTTCTAGTGCTGGTGGTCAAACCAAACTCTTTGTAGCTGTGAGCGAATATGTTCATTTACTGCTGCAGCTATGGAACATTGGTTGTTGCATCATTATCATAAAGTAAATCTGATGAGGATCTGCTGCACCTTTGTCTTAGCTCAGGCAAGCAAGACCAAACAGTTTGCCATTACATTTGGTACATACATATGTTGTAGATGACTCGAAGACGTAACACATAATGAGTAATCTAGTGATAACATTTACTGCGCATTTAAGTACTTTAATAGTACTAAATTTGTCTGCCATAACATTAAGTAGCAAGAAGTATCAAAACTGTACAACAATGATTGAGGAAAGGGAAGAAACCAAATGAATAGAAGACTACTAAGCTACTGTAAGCATGTTCAGGTTCAACTTTATCTAAGTGAACATTGCCTCACTTGATGACATATGAACTCCAAATGCTTAGTTTTTCATACTTTTTGATGTGCATGCTTCTTGTCTGCTTATTTGTGTTTTTAATACTCTGCTTTCTGTATCATTGACAGAGGAGCTGACACCGCTGGTGCTGGCTGCACATAAGGAATTTAAATTCACACACATATGTGCAGGGGCTTCTGCCTTTGGAAAGGTGAGGAAAGTACTATTAGCAAGACATATTACAAAGAGCTTACCACGATAGGCTGTTTGGTTATGAAGGCCAATGCTAGAGCTTATCCTTCTCACACACCACTTACCACCATTTTTTACCTAATCCTGTGTTTCTTTTTTCTGTGATGTGTACTTATGTAGATTTTTCCTTTAACGTATCTATGCTATTTATTACCCAACTACTCCATGTGGTAGCAAGTTCCCCATTCTAATCACATTACGTCAGGCAGTTCTTCTAAAGTCATTTCATGTTACTTGGAATTTCAACTCAACCTGACTTGTCAGTGAAACACAAATGTACAAGGAGCTTTGTAGTGCAGTGGGTAGTTAGTAGTCTACCTCTGGGCCTGAAGCTCTGCATTCAGATATCACCTCATAAAATGACGACGATGGAGGGTGACCCAAAGAGATTGCTCATCTATCTGTAAAGCCTTTTGATACACCAAAGGCTGATGGTAAGAACGGAGTGGCGCATCAGACTCCCCCACATTAAAAGACTCCATGTGCAGGAGTGCATGTTAAAATACTCCATGCGAGGAAGCGCCATTGGCGGCATGGTGGCTCAGTTGTTATCACTGCTGCCTCAGAATGCCAGGGACCCAGGTTTGATTCCAGTCTCAAGCAACTATGTGCATTTTTCACATGCTCCTTGTGTCTGCGTAGGTTTCCTCTGGGTGCTTCGTTTTTCTACCACAGTCCAAAGATGTGCAGGTTAGGTGGATCAGACAAGGAATTGCAAGGTTACAGGGATAGGGTAAGGTGTTGGGTTTAGGTGGGGTGCACTTCATATTGGTGGTGTGGACTTGATGGGCCAAATGGCCTTCTTCCACATTGTAGGGATTCTATGATTCTGTGATCTTCATGCCAAGGGTTCACTCCCCCACCCTACTCGTGCGCACACAAGATGTACTTTGAACAAAATTTTGCTTCGGGAGTAAATTAGTTTACTCTCCATTCTACTAGGAGAAATACTGTTTCTGAAGCATAAATAAAATCACTGTTTTAAAAAAAACTCATCAGTGAATTTGTTTTTGTAATGTTACAGGTTTGTTGGGCTTAACATGTGTATTCAGTTACCTTGAAAATCTGGTAGGCTTGCGAAATTTAACTACTCGTGATCTTTCACATGAAGTGCCATCATATACTTCTGAGCAGGCACCTCATTTAGTAAATTAGATAACTGCATCAGAGTTCTTCGCATTTTTAAACAGTGAGATTTAATCCGGTTATCTTTTCAGAGTGACAGATTATTCCTTGTATTGAATATCTAAAGTTGTAGGTGGATTAAACCAATAATCTGTTGCTATTTCCATATTTAATGTGTCCAGTGACACATTTTTCCTCTTTCTTTCATCCTAAGCCACAACTGTTGAGAACAAATGCCGCATTCCAACTAAACTAGCCAAGTCCAGGAATCAACACATATTGTGGATCCGACCTGGTAACCTGCATACCTGAACAATTCGTTATCTTTAACTAGTTCAGTCAAGGAACATGAAAAGGCCAGTTGTTAAGATGTCACTAAAAAATAAAATTAGAATTATTCATTATTAGAGATGACAAGGTCCTGGAACTTGCTCTTAAATTTGCTTATTTAATAAGATTAAAACATACACTACACTTGTATTCTTTGTTATACATGTATTTATATATTTACATAACGTAAATCTTTAACTCCTATCAGTTTGAGTAGCTGAAAGTATTTTCTACAGAATGAATGCAAGTTAATCTGTTCCCTGAAAACATTTTCCTAGTTGACTGGCTTAATACTTTACATCTTGAAGGTTATGTGCCAAAAATTTGAACCGCCCATATCAGGTATTCACTGCTATGTTAAGTAGGTTTAAACCCATAAAATTGGATTATGCTGTGCCAGATAACCAGTTTGTTTGTTTGTGTTCTAAAATGCACTGCCTGTAAGAAACCACATTCATTCATAACATTCAAAATAGAATTGGATAAATAGAATCCATTGAACTTCCATAGAATCCCCACAGTATGGAAACAGGTCTTGTGGCCCAACAAGCCCACACCAGCTCTGCAAAGAGTGTCCCACACAGACACACTCACCACTACTCCCTCCATTCGATCTATATGAATCAGTGCTCATTCAAAAAGAGTACTTAGCCTAACCTGCCTTCCTAGACCATTGCCCCATAGGTACTGCACTTCCACTGCATATCCAAGTACTTCTTAAAAATTGCAGTGTAGATTCTGATTCTATAATTACCTTTTTAGGAGGCGAGTTCCAGATTACTACCGTACTCTGGGTGAAAACTTTTCTAGATTTCTCTCTAATCCTTTTATGTATTATTTTTACCTCTGATCTGACAGATATTTACAGAGAAGAAATGCTCACATTTGTTCGTACACAATATAGTTTCATGATGCAAGTGGTTTACCAGGTTCTCTAACTCTTTAACTGAGCCACTTGAATTGCTATAACACTTCCTACAACATTTTCCTGCAATATTTCATGTTGTCTTGGAGCTGTCAACTCACTGGCTTAATGGCATTCCAATTGAATTACAATGCATTACACAGTGCATTATATTTCATAAGTTGTATTTTATTGAATTAGTTCTGCCCTTTTCCCTGGATGCATTTCATCATTTTCTGTGTTTCCTGGCAATATCCTAATTAACTGCCCCTTTCCCACTTGAAAATTACTTTGTACTCAGGTTTGCAATGTAACATTTATAATGTAACATAGGAAGTGGCGATAAACTGAGATTGCATTTTTATTTAAGAACATAAAGCATTTGTGAGAATCAAGACCAAAATGAAGTGCAAGCTATGAAGATTTAGTAAGTGTAAACAAAAATGTGTGAGCTTTTGTGTTGGGACCCAATATAAACAGGAACTCTGTATTGCTTCAAAGAACACTCATTTAAAATAAAAACAATCCGTTAGTAGCTTTTCCGAAGAAGGACCCAGACCCGAAATGTCTGCTTTCCTGCTCATCTGATGCTGCCTGATCTGCTGTGTTCATCTAGCTGTACACCTTGTTATCTTAGACTCCAGCAGCTCCTACTATCTCTCAGTTCGTAACTTGCTGTTTAAAGTGTACTAAACAGTAAGAATCAACCCGAAACCATTAAGCAGAGAATGGAAGGTTTTGAGTACTTCTTATTAGCCACGATGGTGGCTATTTTGCATGCAGCAAGACCCCATTAACATAAATTGCCAACTAATTTTTATTGGTGCTGGCTGAAGCCAGCATACTGCCCATAGATATACAATGGAATTGGACAATAGTTCCCTGCCTTCCAGTGCGTAGCAACCTGTAAGCAAATGATGATGCATAAGTTGGCAGGGTGGGGATGTGCATGATGGGGTTGGGGGCTTAGTGAGGGGTGCCGCAGTTTGATTCCCATCAACAGTCGTTCTATGAAGTTTTTTTGTACAGTCTTTCCTTGTAGTAAGAAATGTATCAAAATACATTCAGTTTAATATCTTAAAAGGAAAGTATCACACGTCTGATGAGCGTACTTTATCCTAGAATGTTTATTTGTAACCTTTCCTTTTTTCAGAACATTATACCTCGAATAGCTGCTAAACTTGATGTTGCTGCAATCTCTGATATCACTGAGATTAAAACCCCAGATACATTTGTCAGAACGATCTATGCAGGTCAGTACAAGATGAACTCTGTGGCTGAACTGATGCTTTCAGGGTACAAGTGATTTATAGTTAGTTACTATGTCTCTACAGAATGTAAAATCTAACCTATTTTCAATGTGCTCTAGTGCATTGTAGATAGGAAACTGGCATGTTACCAAAGAAGCATTCACTTGAGGTTATTGCCTCATTCCTTTCACTGTTACTCCCAGGCTTATTTTTAGATTGTAGCAATGCCTGGTATTAGAACATGGTAGCAGCTGTCTATGGTTAGTTGCATACTAAAGCTAGGCTGATATGTTTCATACTTCATTTGCATTAGTTATCATTGTCACTATGAATACAGTGACAACTCTGGATCTATGGGTGTAGAGTACATGGAGAGAAGCATTTGGGCATTGGATTAGGTACTCAGATCTTAGGAGATGGAGCTGAAGGTGAGGTGGAACAGGTGGGCTTTCTACAGTTTGAACATGGGGTGGAAAAAAACAAAGTTGAGTATCTTTGAAAAAACACTGAAATGGTCTATTAAAGCTGAAAGTTTTCCACTGCTAGTTTAGGTTAGTAGCTTTGTTTCATGCAGTTTGGGTTTAGAAGAGTGAGAGATGGGATATAGATTTAAAAGAAGTGATGGATGAGTCAGCGGTGGATTTGTAAAAGGTGAAACCAATTGTGGATGATTAGTTAGGGAGCTTTGTGCACAATAGGATGTGAGTAACCAGGTGAGTTGAAGTTTGTGAAACATGAATGTTAGAAAGGGTGAACGTAAAGCTGTTTTTGAGGCTTTTCAGAAGGGGAGAGAGACAGAGAGGAATTGTTCATGATGATATCATGATGGGGCAAATAAACATTTTCAATAATAACTGTTCATTGGGAGGTAGTTAACAATCAGTTCATTCTTATACAGGGCAGTTTCTGCAATATTGGGTTTATATTGCAGACCAAGAAAGTGGGTAAGTGGTGGTAAAGATTATTTGGTGAGAAATGAATGGAATATATTTGGTCTTGATGCTAGCTAGAAAAGTTGAACCTGGCTTTACAGGCAGAGTTGTAATGTATCTTTCCAGAAGCAGGGCAGTGCCACTTCATGAGGTGGTTTTGTGCTATAAGACCTTAAAATGTAGAAGCAGAAGTAGATCATCTGGCTTATGTTGTCTGTTCTGCTATTTATTCAGAGTATGATTGATCTGATAATCCTCATTTTCTTGTATTTTCCTCATAATTCTTGATTGTCTTACTGATTTAAAGCAGTCTATTTTCGGCCTTGAATATAATTAACAACTCAGCCTCTGTAGCCCTTTGCAATGAGGAATTCCATGGATTTATCACCCTTAGAGAGGAAATTTCTCTTCATCTCTGTCCTAAATGAGTGACTCTTACTTGAGATCATGTTCTGTGTGACTGTATCTTCAACTTGCACTTGTACAAATTGCTGTACATTTTCTGTTTTTATTTCACTTCCTGTGCTGTTGATGGTTAGAAAGACAAAATTGAAGATATAATTTTTGATTTAAAGCACATGCACAGTCTTTCAAGTGAATGCTGCCAGGATGGGATAAGTCTCTTAAGTTAGGTTGTCACATGTACCTACTAGAAGTGTTAAAAAAAATCTGAACTCAGAAAGAAAAGCAGAAGTTCTTGGAAGAACTCAACCGGTTTCTCCAGCAATTTGTTTTTATTTCAATCAAAGTATTTCTTGATTAAAATATGCATCAGTGGAAAGACGTTTGAGTGTTTTACTCAATGATTAGAGACCTGCTGTGATCTTTGCATTTGACAGAAAGAGTATCTCTTTACGTCAAAGATAAAATATTTCCCATTAGTATTGAGAGAAATACATCTATTACTGTCTTCTGCCTTGAGATAATTTGCCACAACTGGATTTTGAAGAAAATAGGTGGTCTGAGGCTATTGCTGGCAATTTGGAGCAATTTCAAAACTCTGGTGACTAGAAACTCTTTATTGACTACTGTTTGAGCTCAATAGATACCACGCATGCCATTATTACTTTGCTTTTTGTGTTGTACAGTAATGTTACTTCTGTATTCAAAATGATTTAACTACATAATCTTATGTAAAATTCCATGAAGCCACACCTGATCAATTATTGAACTATACCATTTGGAGTTTGGAATATGAGTTTGATTTAATTTAGTGAGAGACCAGTTTTCTTGAGGGTGCATTCTTAAACGTGAGCTTGGGTTTAATAGTAATTTAGTAGTGGTTTTTAGGAGTTTTGAAGGATTCTGGTTCCAAACTGCCTTGAAGTCTGAACCTTCTCTCTTTAGTCAAATTGGTCTTTCAGTTTTTAATGCTTGACTTTTTGTAGGGAATGCTTTGTGCACAGTGAAATCTGAAGATGATGTCAAAGTGTTCTCTGTAAGAGGCACATCATTTGAAGCTGCTTCTGTGAATGGAGGAAATGCAAGTTCTGAAAAAGGTAAACGACGTGCACTTTACTATTAGAATACTTTATCAGGGTAAAAAAAACTACCTGCTGGATTTCAGTGAAGTGAAATCCATCAACTGAGCCAACAATTGCACTAATTGATTAGAAGCTGGTGATCTGATGGTTATGTTCTCTGAAACAATAGTGAACCTGGTACTCTGCCCTGATTTAATCATCTTGGTGTTAAGAATAAGTAAAACATGTTATACTCTCTCCTTGGCTTGAAGAACACATAATTCTCTCAAATCTAAATGTATATGACCTTGAGTTGTATTGTTTTAGGAAACAATTTTGTGTATAGAATAGGTCAACTAGTTTTACTTGTCAATATTTAAGTTTTTGCGTGACTAGTCTTCTACAGTCAGTAACACTAGAGGATGGAGGGCTAGTAATAGTATTAAATTTGAAATGCTGTACAAGTAGATATTAGCACCTATGTGCTAATAGCTTTCATATGTGAAAACCAGTCATTGGAGGGAGGTGATATTTGTAGTTTCTGCTAAGTTGGCCCTCCATCCTTTATAACTTGACACCGGTCTTGTCTCTGAATCAGGTGTTTGTGGAATCAAGCCCAACTCTGAGATTTAAACACAGAATCTGAGCTGACACCCTGCAGTGCTGAGAAGGTGCTGCATTGGTAGAGGCTAGTTCTTGTGAAATAGATTTTGGTTGAGAACTGGAGGTTGATCAGAAGAAACCCTGGCCTACGTTGAACAAGGGCCTAAGGTGGTTTACAGTTGGGGACTATATTGCTGTATAAAGGATGTAAAGGCAAAAGGACTAAATATTGAATTTGTTGTCTCCCATTAATTTCTGAATTTCACCATATTAAAGGATGTACCCATTTAGCGAATTTTCTTTGCAGAGGCTTGTTGTGGCAAAGTGCTTGCTTACACAGTAGTAATTAATATAGTTCATAAGTATATGATTTTGGAAAACTTTGGGATGTTTTAAGAAGTGAGGCACTGTATTAGAACAGACTATTTATTTTGGATAAATAACAATTGCTTTCTGTGTGTTTTTGACTAGACTACCTTCCAACAAAGTTGTTTATCTGAGAAGATATAATGCTTTATGTCCTTTCTAAAATTCAACACTGTCCTCCACTTTTTATTTGTGATTAGTTTCAGCTCCATCTGCAGCTGGCGTGTCTGAGTGGATTGGACAAAGCTTGACCAAAAGTGACCGTCCGGAGCTGACTAGTGCGAGAGTTGTTATATCTGGGGGTGAGTAGGTGATATATTGCCTGATATTTTAATCTTTCCAGTGTAATCCTTGCATTTAATACCCAGGGAACAATGAAAGCAAGTTACACTTTGTAATGAATCTAGGGTTTCTTGTAACACAAAAGCCAAAATTGGATTTGTGTTGCTAATTGTGGTATCCCAGCAAAAATCTTACATAATATACAAATTTGAGAGATCTAAAGGTGTTTGTTCTCCTGGGAGCAGTTCTTTTGTATCATAGTAGATTTTCACCTTCCCCATCACCCAAATCCTTGGTTGTGGGCTCAGCTAAGAGCTCTAACTGCAGAGTTCGAGGTTGTGTTATCAGATAAATAATTTTATTTCAAATAGATGAATAATAGGCAAAGAACATTTAGATATAACCTGCACCCATTCTTGCTCTTCAGTTCACTTCTCTGTAAAATAAATAGATAATTACAGCAAAGTGAAATGTTTCATGTGCTGGTTGATTGAAATAAAGACTGGAAACCCTCCGCATGTCAGACAGCATCTATGGAGAGAAGAGCAGTGGTAATGTTTCAGATTGATGAACCTTATTTCTCTACCCCCACTGTGAATATTTTCAGTAATTTCTCTTTTAACATCAACTCATTAGCATCTCCTGAAGGGCAACTAAGAACAGGCAATAAATGTTGGCCCAGTCAGCGAGGCCCACATTCCATAAGTGAATAAAAATAAATGAGCAGCAGTGTGAAATGTCTTTGGGGTTAAATGTATCTTGAGTGTTTTGTTTTGTTTCCATCACTAGTATAATAGTGTTTTATTTGTTGTGGATAAGTTTACTAAAAGTTTCTTTAACAATTAAGTGGCTTGCAAGGCTGTTTCCAGGGAGCATTAGATATCAGCCAAATAATGTGGAACCAGAGTTATATCAGGGCTAACTCAAGCAAGGGGTACAGCTTGCTTTCTTTGAAAGCAAAATGCGCCAGATGTTGGAAATCCGAAATAAAAACAGTGCTGGAAATTATTTGCACACCGTTTGTGGAGAGAAATGGAGTTAGCATTTCTGTGCTCCCCTGCTGAGGATTTCTTGCATTTTCTATTTTTGTCCTTTCACTGAAAAGTCTTGCAAACCAAATTGTTTTGGACAATCAGAGATAATAGGAGCTGCAGATACTGGAGAATCCAAGATAACAAAGTGTGAAGCTGGATGAACACAGCAGGCCAAGCAACATCTCAGGAGCACAAAAGCTGATGTCTCGGGCCTAGACCCTTCATCAAGTGATGACCCTCTGATGAAGGGTCTAGGCCTGAAACGTCAGCTTTTACACTCCTGAGATGCTGCTTGGTCTGCTGTGTTCATCCAGCTTCACACTTTGTTGTTTTGGACAATCATATCATTTTCAAGGCCATCATTTCTAATTCAAGTCTATTGGCTAACAAATGTCTTGAATTCAGTTTCACAGTGGTAAGGAATGGCACCTTAATGGTTCTGGTTCTGGGCAAGTACCTCTGACTAGTTGAGAAGTTGAACCTAATAGCTCTAGTTATTTGTGGTCTAACATCAGAAAAAAGATTAATACAAAATTTGATGGATTGCTATAAATTCCAAAATCATTTCAACAACCTACTTCAGAGAGAATAATTACTTCATCATTCCCAGTATAGTGTGTGACTCCAGTCCCATATTATGCAATTCACCCTTAGTACACTCAGGATAGCCAGGTACTGTTCGACCATTGACAATTAAAGCTGAATAGCAACTCTTTATAGACTGTCTATAGTCTCTTTAAATAGCTGATAACATTGTTATTGTGTTCATTAGGCCGTGGTTTAAGAAGTGGAGAAAACTTCAAGTTGTTGTACGACCTCGCGGATAAGATGCATGCTGCAGGTGGGTGCTTTGTTTGACAGGCTTTTTATTCTTCTTTTGTTTCATTAACTTAATTTCTCATTATTGGTAGTTATTGATTTTGAAAGATATAGCGTTCAAAAATTATTGGGTAAAGCTACTCCTTGCTAGTTCATAGTTTTTCTCAGTTAATATAATTGGGTGTTCCAATAACTTGTTATAATTATTGACCAGCAAAGGTGAAAGCAAGGAGAGCAGGTAGATTGCTTCATCTCACAGTGCTAAGTTGTATCATTCACTGGTTGAGACAGGTGAATCATTGTGTGCTTTTATAGCAGTACTAAAATAGCTACTTAGCCTACAAGTGGCGTAAGAATCCTGAGGCTTGTGATGGCTCATGCTATTTGACTGACAGTTACTGTAGCATGATGCTTATCCCTTTTCTTTCTTCTGAGTTTGGAGATAGATTAATTTGTTTTTGACACCACTGTAAGTTTTGAATCTTGTTTTCTTATTCACATATTTTTGAGAGTTGATACAAAATTTTGAGGGTATTTTAATCATCCACACATCAGATTTTAAGGCCTGAAATAAAGTACTTAAGTTCATACCTGTCACATTTGTTGCAGTTGGTGCTTCTCGAGCAGCAGTAGATGCTGGATTTGTACCCAACGATTTGCAGGTTGGACAGACTGGAAAGATTGTAGCACCTGTAAGTACAGTAGTTGGGATCCATTAAACTGTTTTAGCCGTTGTTATGGTTATGCAGAGCATAAGTATAGATTGACAACATGGGAGAATCTATTGACTGTAAAGTTATGGAGTTATAGATGTTTAGAGCACAGAAAAAGCACCTTAGGCCTATTGCGTCTGTGCCATTGATTCATGCCTGAGATCTTCTGTACTAATATAGATTTCCAAACGTAACTTTTCTTTCCCAGTGGTTTGCATAATGAATGCTGTGTGCATTGTTGAATGCAATTTTAATTAGAAGTATTTACATTTTTGAAAAATACATAGACCTGAATATTTGACCTTTGCACTGCTGACTTAGTCAGCAATCCATCAGATTTTTGCTGCAATTAATGCTATTTGCTGCAGCAGGTTTTTTTCGTTTAACAGAGGTGTAGAGCATGTTGTGCAGCTAAAATCAGACTTCTAGTAATGCAAAAAAGCAAGAGAATTGGATAAGGAAAAACTATGGTTTTGCACATCAATTTCAGTCTGTAATTAGCTTGAACTTCAGGTTCAATTTACCTAAATTTTGGAATTTTGCTGAAATAATGTGTTTCTTGAAACAAGTAGCTGATGTATGATTTGGTTGATGGCTAGGAAAGTATACCAAAGCCTTTATTTTGCAAATGATTTCAGAAATAAATGACAATTTTTAGATTAGATTTTGATTACTAGACTGCTAAGTTTTAAATTTTTTTGTGAGGTACAACACAAATTTCTGAAAACCAATGCACATATGAGACCAACTGGCCTCCTGGACCATAACTATTCTGTTATTTTGTGAATTGATAACAGTGGGCAAAGCTGGGAGATGGGAGATCAAAGTATTATGGAAGACTAAATTCAGTAGTGGAAAGCCTATGACTTTGTCATTGTGTAGTCGTGATAGTTTGTAACTTATACATGAATGGGCAAAATGTATTTATTTTGCTAACCCTACTAATGGCCACAGTTTGCATTTGATGTAAAAGGAAGTTTGAATGCAAATTTATAATCCTTTACTAGTTGCAAAATTGTGCATGCACTCAAAGGGTTAATTGTTCAGCATTCTGCTGGCACAGCCTTTTTTGAAATTTTCATTTAAGCTTCCATTAAAGGATGTTGGACATTACAAAGTTTGACTAAGGAGACCTGTACATGTTCTCTGTGGCTCAGCTAAAGCTCTCAATGGTTAGTGAGACCCATAAGTGCACATAAATAATGTGCCCTGAGAGTAGAAACAGTCTCTAAACACAGAAGTGCCCCACAAAGCTTGGCATAAGAGCTATTATGTTGCTTTGTGCGGATGTACTTTTTGTGTATAATTTGAATATGGCTCTGCTGACCTGTTTTTTTCCCTCTGTTCCTAGCAAGGTGCACGACACAGGGTTAACTAGAAACCTGAGGTAGAACCTCTTCTGAGTGTAGTTCATGAGCTGTTTTTCTTCATGAAATGAGTTGCTAGTTTATTTTAATAAAATGTCTTCAGTTACATGGCTTTCAATGAACCATACAAAGGAAATAAGCAATTTTACTTTGTCAGTAAAATAAAATCAGTAAGCTTCGCATGGCCAAGAAAGCGAGATTACATCCTGAGTGAGAATTTGGAGGCAACATGGGAATTTGTTGCAGAGGGGAATAGGTGCTTTTTGCTTTATTTTGGTGAACTGTTTGTTGAGCTTTTTAAAACAGGATAAATTGAAATCTAGAATTGGGAAGGAATACAGAAGAGTGGCATCACAAGTAAGCAGTAAGTCCACTGGTTGCTTCCAGCAACTAATTTGACTATATTATAGGTTACTTTCAGACTGAAGGTAAATAGGGGTTATATTTACGAGCTACAAACTAAGAGACTGGTGCGAAATTTTAAAAATCAAATGAAACATTGTCATTAAAATAGAGGCGCTGAGCCAAATATGTTTTGTAACTGCATGATGTGGGAGTTGGTGGTCCCCTTTGCACTTCATAGTGTCATAGTGATCACATCTGCAGCAAGTGTTGGTTGCTTGAAGATTGCCAACTCAGAGTTGATGAGCTGGAGTCTGAGCTTCAAACACTGCAACACTTCAGGGAGGGCGAAGAGTTATGTGGATGCGTGTTTTAGAAGGCAGCCACACCCTTTACATTCGCTACCTCAAATTCAATCAGTGGTCAGGGAAAAAGGGGTGTGCCTACCAGCAAAGGCAGAAAGAGGGACCCAGGAGGTAGTGCTGAAGGAAGCTTGTCTTAACAGGTTTGAGGATCTTGCTCCTGGTGTGAATGAGAGTGGGGTCTGTAAGGTGAATGAGTAAATTGACCATAGCACCATGATACAAGGAGCCATCCAAGTGGTGAGAGAAAAGAGAAATATAGTCGTACTTGGGGGTAATGTAGTCAGGGGAATAAACACTGTTCTCTGTTGCTGTGATTAAGAGTCCAAAGGCTGTGTTGCTTACCTGGTGCATGGGTTCAGGATCTTTCATTTGGGTTGTAGAGGAACCTGGAGTGGGAGGGGAATGATCCAGTCGTCATGGTCCACATAGATACCAGTGATATATGTAGAAAGAGGAAAGAGCTTCTTCTGAGGGAGTGTGAGCAGTTAGGGATTAAATCGAAAGGCAGAACCAAAAAGATAATCATCTCTGGATTATTACCTGAGCCATGAGCACCTTGGCATAGTGTCAACAAGATTAAAAAGGTAAATTTGTGGCTGATAGATTAGTGTAGGAGAAACGGGTTCAAATTCAAGTGCCATTACTGGAGAAGAAGTGAACTGTTCCTATTGGATGGTTTTCACTTGAATCATACTAGGACCAAACCCTGGCGTATTGTTTAACAAGGATGATGTGGATAGGGATTGTTGAGGGGCCTAATTCAGTTGCATGCAATATTATAGAAAAAGTTAAACCGAGGAATGGCTTGGCAGAGGTTGTTGAAACTCATAGAACATGACAAAGGACAGAGAGTATGGAAAGAGCCAGGAATCTAACTTCAAGCATAGCAGATGAGGGGACAATTATGAGAAGGACTGAGGGCATTGTACCTAAATAGATGCAGTGCACGAAACAAGGTACGTGAGCTTGTAGCATGGATTGAAATTGTCAGGTATAATGTTACAGGTATCACAGATATGTGGCTGCAAGGGGATCAGGAGTGGGAACTAAACATTAGAGGGCACAGTTCCTATCTAGAGGACAGACTGGTGGGCTGGGTTGCCTTGAGAGTAAGACATGATATTAAATCAGTAGTAAGAAGTGAAATAGAGCCAGAAGGTTTGGAATCTGTGTCAATAGAGTTGAGGAACCGCAAAGGAAGAAAGACCCTGATGAGAATTATGTATAAGTCTCCTAGCAGGAGTCAGGATGTGGCAAAGAAGAGAAATGAGGAGATAGCAAAGGCATGTAAGGATAGCATTATTACAATGTTACAATAATCAAGGAGACTTCAATTTACAAGTTAACTGAGAAAATCAGGTTGGTAGCAGAATTCAAGTAAAGGAATATGCGGAATGTATATGAGATTTTTTTTGGAGCAGCTTGTCGTAGAGACCGCTAGGGAGCAGGCAGTTCTGAATTTGGTGATGTGTAATGAGGCAGACTAAAGTAGGAACTTAAAGTGAAAAACCCCCTGGGGCCAGTGACCATAAAATAAGAATGTAAGAAGCAGAAGCAGAAGTAGGCCATCTGTCCCTTCGAGCCTGCTCTGCCATTCAGTAGTATTATGGTTGATCTTTTTGTGGACTCAGGTCCACTAATGCACCCTCTCACCATAACTCCTAATTCCTTTACTGTTCAAAAAACTATCTATCTTAGCTTTAAAAAGGTTCAATCAGGAAGCCTCAACTACTTCACTGGGCAGGGAATTCCACAGATTTATGACCCTTTAGGTGAAGAAATTCCTCCTCAATTCTGTCCTATATCTGCTCCCTCTAATTTTGAGGCTATGCCCTGTTGTTCTAGTTTCATCTGGCAGTGGAAACTTCCTCCTTACTTCAATCTTGTCTGTTCCCTTCATAATTTTATATGTTTCTATAAGATCCACCCCTTATTCTTCTAAATTCCAATGAATATAATCCCAGTCAACTCAGTCACTCCTCATAAGTCAACCCTCTCAAGTCCGGAATCAACATAGGGAATCTTCTCTGCACCGCTTCCAGTGCCACCCTTTCTTAAGTAAGGAGACCAAAACTGCATGCAGTACGCCAGGTGTGGCCTCACCAGGATCCTAAACAGCTGCAACATAACCTCCCTGCCTTTAAACTCAGTCCTTCAACTATTGAAGGACAGAATTCCATTTGCCTTCTTAATTACCTGTGGTACCTGCAAACCAACCTGTGTTTCATGCTCAAGGACACCCAGGTCCCTCTGCACAGCAGCATGCTGCAGCGTTTTACTGTTCAAATAATAATCCTTTTTACTGTTATTCCTACCAAAATGGATGACTTCACATTTATCAATATTGTACTTAATCTGCCAGACGCACTCACATAAACGATCCATATCGCTCTGCAGACTTTCAAAGTCACTTGCACACTTTGCTCTACTATTCCACTTAATGTCATCTGCTAACTTTGACACACCACACGTGGTCCCCATTTCCAAATCATCAATGTAAATTGTAAGCAATCGTGGTCCTAACACTGATCCCTGAGGCACACCCCTAGTCACTGATCACCAACCAGAAAAGCACTCATTTATCCCCATTGTTTGTTTCCTGTTAGTTAACCAATCCCTGGAGGCATTCATTTATCCCTACTGTTTGTTTCCTGTTAGTGAACCAATCCTCTGTCCAATCTAATACATTGTCCGTATTGCCATACACCTTTATCTTATGAAGAGCCTTTTGTGTGGCACCTTGTGGAATGCCTTTTGGAAATTTAGATACACCACATCTACTGGGTTCCAGTTGTCCACTGTGCTCTTAATGTCTTCATAGAATTACAGCAAATTAGTTAAACATGACCTGCCCTTCATGAACTCATGCTGCATCTGCCCAATGGGACAATTTCTATCTAGGCACCTTGCTGTTTCTTTCTTGATAGATTCAAGCATTTTCCCCCCTATACAAGTTAAGCTAACTGGCTATAATTCCCCATCTTGTGTCGACCTCCTATTTTAAACAGTGGCGACACATTTGCTGCTTTGTAATCTGCTGGAACTGCCCCAGGGTCCACGAGTGCGTGTGCTGTTAGTCCTGTTGCCTCTTTTAGTACCCTGGGATGCATTCCATCATGTGCCAGGAGTCTTGTCTAACTTTAGCTCCGTTAGCTTGCCCAACACTACCTGTTTTGTGATAATGGTCATTTCTAGATCCTCACCAACAGTAGTCTCCTTGTCATCAGTTACTGGCATGTTATTTGTGTCCTCCACTGTGAAGACTGATAGAAAATACCTGTTCAATGCCTTGGCTATTTCCTCATTTCCCATTATTAAATCCCCCTACACATTTTCTAAAGGACCAATGTTTACTGTAGCCACTCTTTTTGTTATTTATATATTTAGAAACTTTTGCTGTCCGTCTTTATACTCTGAACTAGTTTACTCTCATAATCTGTCCTGTTTTTCTTTATAGCTTTTTTTGTTGCTTTCTGTTGACCTTTAAAGCTTTTCCCAATCTTCTTGTTTCCCACTGGTCTTTGCCACTTTGTATGCCTTAGCTTTCAATTTGATAGCCTCCCTTATTTCCTTAGGCATCCATGGTTGATTACTCCTTTTTCTACAATCCTTCGTTTTCACTGTGTATACACTTTTGTTGAACATTTTGAAAGTCCTCCACTGTTCCTCAACTGTAAAGTTCCGTAAAGAAAGTCTTTGCCATAAGACTTACCATAAAGTCTTCGCATCCAGTCTACTTTAGCCAACTCTTCCCTCATACTATTGTAACCTCCTTTTGTTTAAACACAGGACCATAGTATTGGATTTTATCTTCTCACTTTCCATCTGTATCCAAGCAGATCACCATCATTAATTATGTCTGTCTTATTACACAGGACCACATTTAGGATAGCTTGCTCCCCCATTGGTGTCCATTATGTACTGTTCAAAAAATCTGTCGCAGATACATTCAGTGAACTCCTCAGACTGCCTTGACCAACCTGGTTTGTCCAATTGATATACAGATTAAAATCCCCCTGATAATTACCTTATCATTTTTACAGGCATTAGTTATTTTTGATTTTGTTGTCACGTACTGAAATACAGTGAAAAGCTTTGTTTACGAGTGGTACAGGTAGATCACCGCAAGCAAAGGATGTACAGTTCAGAAGGACTTAGAGTTATGTTGCAGATTACATTATTTGAGGCTAGAATCCATTCAACAGCCTGATAACGGCCGAAAAGATACTGTTCCTGAACCTGCTTGTGCGTGTGTTCAGGCTCATGTATCTTCTGCTGGATGGAAGATGTGTAGGAGGTCATTACCAGATAGATCTTTGACGTTGGCCACCTTTCAATGGCAGCGGGCTGTGTAAATAGAGTCCTTGGATAGAAGGTTGGCTTCTGGGATGCACACACCACCTTCTATAGTTTCTTACGGTCCTGGGCAGAGCAGTTGCCTTACCAGGCCATTATGCACCCTGGCTATGCTTTCAGGTGCAATCTGTAGACGTTGAAGGACCTTACGCACGTGCCAAATTTCTTGAGCCACCTGAGGAAGAGGACAAGTTTTTGTACCTCCTTGACCATCACATTTACATGGGAAGACTGCGAAAGGTTGTCGGTTATGGTCACTTTGAAGAACTTGAAGCTCTTCACTCTCTCAACCTCAGTTCCATTGATGTAGATGGGGCATGTTCTCCTTTCTTTCTGAAGTTGATGATCAGTTCTTTAGTTTTGCCAAAGTTGAGACAGATTGTTTTCATTGCACCACGTCATGAATCCCTGTATCTCCCTTCTGTATTTTGACTCGTCTTTGTGAGATATCTGTCCCACTATGGTATTGTCATCAGTGAACTTGTAGATGGTGTTTGTTCAGAATTGGGCAACACAGCCGTGGGTGTACAGGGAGCACGTTAGGGGGCTGAGGATGCATCCTTGGGGGCCTCCAGTGTTGAGTGTTATTGTAGAGGAGGTGCAGTTACCTATCCTTACTGTAGCCTATGGATCAGAAAGCTGAGGATCCAGTTGCAGAGGGTGGAGCCGAGACCAAGGTCATGCAGTTTTTATATCAGCCTGTTGGGGATAATGGTGTTGAAGGCAAAGCTGTAGTCAACGTACAGGAGCCTTACGTAGGTGTTTTTGTTGTCCTGATGTTCGAGGGATGAGTGCAGGGCATAGGGATATAGCATCCTTTTATTTCTTTGTTTATTGCCTGTCCCGATGTGGTGGTATTATTTGGTGGCCTGTAGACGTGCCAATCAGTGACTTTCTTAGACTTTCTAATTTCCACCCAAATGGATTTCACCTTATTCTCTATAGAGCCAACGTCATCTTGCACTGCTGCCCTGATGTCATCCTTAAATATCAGTGCTACACCACCCCTTTAACTTCCTGGTTTGTACTTCTGAATAGTCTGATATGCCTGGATATTTAATTTCCAGTCGTGATCATCCTGCAGTCATGTGTCTGTAATTGCTAATAAATCATACACATTCATGATTTGTGTCATTAACTCATCCACCTTATTTGAAATGCTATGAGCATTCAGGTACAGGGCCTTTGTTAGTTTTCAAACCTTCCTTTTGAATTTTGACATCTCCATTAATAATATCTCCTGAGTTTTCCTTCCTTTTAACTTCTTTCATAGACTTTGATGTAGTTTAAGAGGGAAAGCTGGAATCCAATGTAGTGGCATTACAACTGAGTAAAGGTAACTGCAAACTCATGAGACAGGAGCTGGCCAGGTTATATTGGAAAGGAAATCTAGCAGAAGAGATGATGGAGCAGCAATGGCAAGAGTTTTTGCGGCTAATTCAGGAACCACAATAGACATTCACCCCAAGGAAGAAGGAGAATATTAAGGGGAGGATGAGGCGACCATGGCTGATGAGCGAAGTGAGTGCAGCATAAAAGCAAATGAGAAAGCTCAGAATGTGGTGAAGATAGGGGGAATCCAGAGGATTGGGAAGCCTTCAAAAACTAACAGAGCATAATTTAAAAAAAACTATAAAGGAGAAGATAAAGTATGAATAAGCTATCTAGTAATGTAAAAGAAGTTTGTAAGAGTAGACTTTGTACCATGGAAACATGAGGCTGGAGAAGTAGTAGTAGTATGAAACAAAGAAATAGCAGAAAATCTGACAAGTAGCGAGTTTTGAGAAGATTTGTAGCTCAGGTTGAGGTTCTGGATGTGAGTTTGCTCGCTGAGCTGGAAGGTTAGTTTTCAGACGTTTCATCACCATTCTAGGTAACATCATCAGTGAGCCTCCGACGAAGCGCTGGTGTTATGTCCCGCTTTCTATTTATCTGGTTAGGTATCCTTGGGTTGGTGATGTCATTTCCTGTGTTGGTGATGTCATTTCCTGTTCTTTTTCTCAGAGGATGGTAGATTGGCTCCAAATCAATGTGTTTGTTGATGGAGTTCCTGTTGGAATGCCATGCTTCTAGGAATTCTCATGTGTGTCTCTGTTTGGCTTGTCCTAGGATGGATGTGTTGTCCCAATCAAAGTGGTGTCCTTCCTCATCTGTATGTAAGGATACGAGTGATAGTGGGTCATGTCGTTAGAAACAACACTGAAAGACAACAAACTCACAGAAGAAACCCAGCAAACCATCAGACAGACGGTCGCACCAACACTAAGCAGGAAAAAGGAAGAAAACACACTCAATACACAAGAAAGGAAAGCCCTAAAAGGACTCAAAAAAGATAAAAACATCGTTATCCTACCTGCAGACAAAGGACGCTTGACAGTCATTTTAAACCGAACAGACTACATTGAGAAAGCGAACGCACTGCTTGCAGATACCAACACTTACCAACAGGCAGTGATAGACCCGACCCCACAACTAGAGAACCGAATCACAGCCTTACTCAAAAAACTTCAAAAATCTGGAGAATTAAACAAGAGAGTCTTCCAAAAAATGAAACCAGATGGATCCAACACACCACGCTTCTACGGACTACCAAAAATTCACAAACCAGGAGCCCTCCTCAGACCCATAGTGTCGCTACCTGGAACATCAACCTATAGATTAGCCAAGGAACTACACCAAAGACTAAAACACCTAGTAGAAGACTCCCACCACTCCATTAGCTGCACCCAAGAATTCCTGAACACCATCAAAGACACCAAGATAGAAGAGGATGAAATAATGGTCTCCTTTGATGTAACAGCCCTGTTCACATCCATCAACATCAACCTGGCCAAAGAAACACTGACTACACTAATAGAAGAACAGAAGACACATACACCAGACACCACCAACCTCATCAGCAAGGACAACATCATCAAGCTAGTGGACCTATGCCTCACCACCCACTTCACTTTCAATAAGAAAACCTACAGACAAACCAACGGTACACCCATGGGATCTCCGATATCAGGGTTCTTAGCAGAGGCAGTAATGCAGAGACTCGAACAAACAGTTCTGCCAATCATCCAAACCAAACTTTGGGTCCGCTACGTGGATGACACCTTTGTCATCACTAAACAAAACAAATTAGAGGAGACCTTCAAGACCATCAATAATACCCTTTACTGGCATAACATTCACATTCAGAGGAGGAAAACAACAACAAACTGCCATTCCTAGATGTCACAGTAGAGCGAACAGCCAATGGGGAACTTCAAACCAGCGGCTACAGGAAAACAATACATACGGACCAAATACTGAACTACAGGAGCAACCATCCCAACACCCACAAACGAAGCTACATTAGAACGTTATTCCAACGAGCCACCACACACTGCAGCACAGAGGATCTACGCAGAGCAGAGGAAAATCACCTATACAGCGTATTCAAAAAGAATGGGTACCCTATGAACACAGTCCGCAGATTCCTCAGCAATAAAAACAAACAAACAGACAAAACGGGTCCAGAAACCATAACCACTCTCCCCTACATCAAAAACATTTCCGAAATGCCTGCCAGACTACTCGGACATCTTGGCATCATGGTAGCCCACAAACCCACCAACGCACTAAAACAGCAGCTCATGAACTTAAAAGACCCTATGCAGACAACAAATAAAACGAACGTCATCTACAAAATACCTTGCAAGAACTGTGACAAACACTACATTGGACAAACTGGCAGAAAGCTAGCCACCAGGATACATGAACATCAACCGGCCACAAAACGACATGACCCACTATCACTCGTATCCTTACATACAGATAAGGAAGGACACCACTTTGATTGGGACAACACATCCATCCTAGGACAAGCCAAACAGAGACACGCACGAGAATTCCTAGAAGCATGGCATTCCAACAGGAACTCCATCAACAAACACATTGATTTGGAGCCAATCTACCATCCCCTGAGAAAAAGAACAGGAAATGACATCGCCAACGCAAGAAATGACATCACCAACCCAAGGATACCTAACCAGATAAATAGAAAGCGGGACATAACACCAGCGCTTCGTCGGAGGCTCACTGATGATGTTACTTAGAATGGTGATGAAATGTCTGAAAACGGACCTTCCAGCTCAGCGAGCAAACTCACATCCAGAATCTGACAAGTACTTCGTGTCAGTTTTCATGGTGGAAGACACTAGTGGCATGCCAGAACTTCGAGAGTCAGGGGTGAGTGTAGTGGCCGTCGCTAAGAAGGTGCTGGTGAAGCTGAAAGGTCTGAAAATGGATAAATCACCTGGAACAGATGTACTACACACCAGAGTTTTGAGGGAGCTAGCTGAGGAGATTGTAGAGGCATTTGTGGTGATCTTTCAGCAGTCACTGAAGTTGAGGGGTGCTGCAGAGGACTAGAAAATGACTCGTATAACCTCCCTGTTTATGAAGGGAGGGAGGCAGAAGGCAGGAAACTATAGTTCAGTTAGCCTGATGTCAGTCATTGATAAGATTTTACAATCCATTGTTAAGGATGAGATTGCAGAGTACTTGGAAGTGCAAGGTAAAATAAGGCTGAACCAGCATGGCTTCTTCAAGGAAGGTCATGTCTGACAAATCTGTTAGAATTCTTTGAGGAGGTAATGAGCAAGTTAGACAAAGAAGAACCAGTGGATGTGATCTATTTGGATTTCCAGAGGGCCTTTGACCGTATAAGAAGATGCTAAATAAGATGAGAGCCCATAGTGTTGGGGCAAGGTACTGGCATGGAAAGAGGATTGGCTGATTGGCAGGAGACAGAGTAGGGATAAATGGGTCTGTTTCAAGATGCCAGCTGGTAATGAGTTGAGTTCTTCAGGGGCCCGTGTTGGGATCACAACTGTTCATGTTATACATGAACAATCTGGGCAAAGGAACTAAGGGCATTGTTTCTCGGTTTGCAGATCTCACGAAAGTAGATAGAGGGCAAGTAATGTTGAAGAAACGGGGAGGCTGCATCTGGCTTTTGACAGGAGAATGGGCAAAGAAATGGCTGATGAAATATAAGGTGAGTGTGAGAGAGGGTATCCACTTTGGTAGGAAGAACAGAGGCATACACTATTTTCTAAATGGGAGCAGGCTTTGGAAATATAAAGCAGAAAGAGAGTTGGGAGTCCTAGTTCAGATTTCTCTTAAGGTTAACTGGCAGGTTCATTTGGCAGGTAGGGAGGCAAGTGCAATGTGAGCATTCGTTTCCAGAGGGCTAGAACACACGAGCAGAAATGTGCTGGGGCTATATAAGGCTCTGGTCAGACTGCATTTGGAACATTGCGAGCAGTTTTGGGCCCCATATCTAAGGGTGGATGTGCTTGTGTTGGAAGGGGTCCATAGGATATTTACAAGAATGATCCTGGGGTTGAAGGGCTTATCATATGCGGAGTGATTGAGGACTTCGGATCTGTACTTGATGGAGTTTAAAAAAATGAGCGACAATATCATTGGAACATAAAGAATACTGAGAATCCTGCATAATGTGGACATGGAGAACATGTTACCGCTAGCAGGAGAGGCTGGGTCCTGAGGCCTTTTTGAAGGGAACTAAGATGAGGAAAAATTTCTTCAGCCAGGGTGTGGTTAATCTGCGGAAGACATTGCCACAGAGGGTGGTGGAGGCCAAGACAGCCACAGATAGGTTCTTGAATGGGAACGGGATCAAGAGTTACGGGGAGAAGGCTGGAGGATGGGTTTGAGAAACATATCAGCCAAGATCGAATGGCAGTGCGTACTTGATGGGCCAAATGGCCTAATTCTGCTCCTATGTCTTAAGGTCGTATTGCAGAAACTTTAGTTTTAGTTACACTGGAACTGTTGAACTTTAGTCAACAGCATCTGATTTGCATTATCTTTGAATCATGTTCTCATGATTGTTGTCAATGAATGGGTCCTAAGATATGCGGTTACTTTCCCACGTGGAAACATTTTGAGAATATGTCTGGGTAACTCCCACTTTTAAGTTTTATTTATGCAAGGACTGTTCTAGTTCCAGAAGTTCATATGACCCAGCCTAACCACTGAACTTTTTTTAAATCTTTAAAATAGAAATTGCAACTCAGACATATGCTGTTTGGTCTAACAATGCAGTTTTGTGCTTCTCAAGGTTTCTCCTACCGTACTTCAGGTAATCTTATTCCTTCTATTCCTTTCACCCTTGCATAACTACTTAGTCTTCCGTTAAATGTGTGCTGGAGTTGAACCTGCGCGGTATTGAATTAAAGTGATGTGTCACATTCCCAAGGGACAGGGAACATCGAAATATATGCTTTTTGAATAAGTGCCATTTAATGAATTGTGTGGCTTCCCAAATCCATGATTCGCCCACTGGAAAGAAGTTTTACATTGTTCAGGATATTTTTCACAGTTTGACTGCTGCTCAGATGATAAGAGATTAATCCCCTCCTCCTCACGAACCACCCCACCAACCTCCAAATCCAACACATCATCCTCCGACATTTCCGCCATCTGCAATCTGACCCCACTACCAAGGACATTTTTCCCTCCCCACCCTTATCTGCTTTCCGGAGGGACTACTCTCTCCATGACTCCCTTGCCCATTCCACACTCCCCTCCAGCCCCACCACACCCGGCACTTTTCCCTGCGACCAAAGCAAGTGCTACACCTGCCCCTATACCTCCCCCCTCACCACCATCCCAAGCCCTAAGAAGACTTTTCACATCAAACAGATGTTCACCTGCACATCTGTTAATGTGATATAGTGCATCCACTGTTCCCGTTGTGGCCTCCTGTACATTGGGGAAACCAAGCGGAGGCTTGGGGAGTGCTTCATGAAACACCTACACTCAGTTCGCAACAAACAACCGCACCTCCCAGTTGTGAACCATTTCAACTCCACTGCCCCCCCCCGCACACGCCCCAACCCCCCCACACACACTCTCTCTCACTCTCTTTGGATGACATGTCCATCCTGGGCCTCCTGCATTACCACGATAAGATGCAGGAACAGCATCTCATATTTCGCTTGGGAACCCTGCAGCCCAAGGGTATCAATGTGGACTTCACAAGCTTCAAAATCTCCCCTCCCCCAACTACATCCCAAAACCAGCCCAGCTAGTCCCCGCATCCCTAACCATTCCTCTCACCTCATGCCCCACCCCCATCTCCTACCCATTTGACTCATCCCACCTCCTCGACCTGTCCGTCCTCCCTGGACTGACCTATCCCCTCCCTAATTCCCCACCTGCATTCACTTTCACTAGCTCTAACCCCGCCTCTTTGACCTGTGTGTCTCCTCTCACCCTATCGTCTCCTTTATCCATCTTCTATCCGCTTCCCCCTCCCCCATTACTGAAGAAGGGTCTCGACCCGCAACGTCAATTTTCCTGTTCCTCTGATGCTGCTTGGCCTGCTGTGTCATCCACCTTCACACCATGTTATCACTAATTAAGCAAAACTGTTTGGATCCAAACTGAAAGACCTTCCTCTCTCCCCAGCCCCAATCCTCCTCTTTCCTTGGGTCACTGCGCTTTACCTCCTAGAGTTACAAATCTAAAAGTCTTGTTAGAAACTGGGTACTAGTCTGAAGTGAGATTTGAATGATTCCTAGAAAGTGAACAAGTAGACAGACCCATGGATCCAACTTCCAGCTATGGATGAATAGATCCACTGTTTTGTGATATCTCAGGAGAGTAGAAGGCTGAGATAATGAATCCTGACAGAAATTCTGTGTGGAGCCCGAAAGCAAACTGATGTCCCTCCCAATCCACACACCATCCTAACTTGTGATTGTATCACCATTCTTTCACTCTTGCTTGATCAGAACCCTGGAACTCCCTCTTAACATTGCACCGTATTTCCTAAGGACAGCAGCAGTTCAAAAAGGCAACTCAACCTTCCCTCCAGGGCAATTAGGGATGGGCAATAAATGGTGGTCTTGCCAGTGATAGCCATATTCCATGACCAAGGAACAAAAATAATTCTAGTGGGGAAGAGTTCAGGGGAAATGTTTGAACAAGTTGCTCCCTTTGATAGGGCCTCCAATAGCGATTAAGAAAGTGTTCTCTTCATCCATCTCTCGACTCGAACAAGGCCAGTTAATGTAAGTATCTATGTTTCATCACTGCAGACGTGAAAGACAGGTTCTGTGAGGCAGTTAACACTGCTGTCAATATGTTCCTCAAGTCAGGACATCTTTAGCTTCAACTTGAATGTGAACCAGAAGGCATGCCTTGGATGTCATGGCATGTGAAAGAAAACCCAAGAAAGGAGAGAGCCTGCTTGAGCCTTGCTGCTCTGTGCGCATTGTGGAACATGCTAATTTGCTTAATGAACGTACACTTCGCATTAAGCCAGTATTGTCTGTTTTGGCTCGATGACATTCTTCAGATGGATAATGGCCTTATACCTGACACCTTTCTGTATGCTAAACTAGCTGCTCATCATAACCATTAGGGAGTTATTGCTTCTGCTTCAAGGGCACCTGCAAATAAGATATGAAGGTGGTGGACCATGATGATGACAGCTACGACCACTGGAAGCTAACTGTTTAGAAGGACACTGAAAGGGACCAGTGGAAAGAAAAAGCTCAGTTGGCTGAGAACAGGGTCCAGAGAAAACAGAGGCTAGCAAATCGTGCGCTGCATTTCCCACTGCCATGCCTGAATGCAGCTCCTGAGCCAACCAGATAATCCGAATGTCCAGTCACATGAATTGGGAGTAGGCATTGGCCATTTTGCCTGCGCTGTCATTCACCAAGATCATGTTTAATCTGCTTGTGACCTCAACTTCATGTTCCATTTACCCCCAAGAACCGTAGATTCTTGACTAACGAGTGGATCAGTCTGCCTCTTCTTTAAATATATTCAATGACACTATCTCCACAGCTGTCTGTAAAGAGAATTCCAAAAACAACTGAGTGAAAATTTCCTCCATCTCGGTTTTAAATGCGACACCTGATGTGTTTAAACTGTCAACTAGTTCAGATCTCAGCCATAAGCAGAAATACCCTGTCAGCATCTGAACTTTCAAGTCTGGTCAGAGTCTTGTATGTCTCAGTGAGATCACCTCTCATTCTTATGAATATGAATGGGCGCTGACACAGCTTTCCCCACAAAATAATCCTTTCATCTCCACTATCAGTTGAATAAACCTTCTCTGAACTGCCTCTACAGCACTGCTGTTTTTGTTGAAAATAAGGAGACTATATGTGGTACTGCAGATCTGGCTTACATATGCTGTTTACAGCATTCCGCTTCCAAATAAATTCTGCACCTGTGTGCAGACATTTCATGAGTTATATACCAGGACACCCAGAATCTTATGTACCTTAGAGGTTTTTTTCATTTACTCATATGAAATAGCTGCCCTTGAGAAGGTGGTGGTGAGCTGCCTTCTTGAACCACTGCAGTCCATGTGTTGTCAGTTGACCCACAATGTCCTGAGGGAGAGAATTCCAGAATTTTGACCCAGTTACAGTGAAGGAATGTTTCTAAGTCAGGATGGTGATTAGCTTGGAGGGGACCTCGCAGGTTATGATGTTCCCATGTATCTGCTGCCATTGTCTTTCTAGATGGAAGTGGTTGAGGGTTTGGAAGGTGCTGTCTGAGGATCTTTGCATGTTGTAAATGATACACTGCATCTACTGAGCTTCGGTAGTGAAGGGAGTGGATGTTTGTGGATGTGGCGCAACTCAACTGGGCTGCTTTGGCTTGGATGATGTTGTATTTCTGTTGGAGCGGCACCTGTCCTGACGTGTGCCTTGTAGATGGTAGACAGGCTTTGGGGAGTTAGGAGCTAAGTACTTGCTGAAGTATTTCTAGCTTCTGACCTGCTCTTGTAGCCACTGAGTCCAGGTGAGTTTAATGGTCAATAGTAATCCCCCAGGATATCGATATTAGGGGTTTCAGTGATGGTAACACCCTTGAATGACAAGGGGTGGTTAGATAATCACTCATTGGAGATGCTCATTGCCTGGCTCCTATGTGATGTGATATTACTTGCCACTTGTCTGCCCAACCCTGGATATTGTGCAGAACATATTTCATTTGAACATGAACTGCTTCAGTTCCTGAGGAGTTAGGAATGGTGCTGAACATTATGCAATCATCGGTGAATATCCCCACTTCTGACCCTATGATGGAGGGAAGGTCATCAAAAAAGTAGCTGAAGATGGTCGGGCCTAGGACACTAATCGAAGGTACTCCTTAGCTCTAGGTCATCACTGCAGAAGACTGACTACAACAGCCACAATCATCTTCCTATGTGCAGGTATGATTCCAACCAGCCGGAATGTTGAGACTAGTGTTGAGACATGCCCAGTAAGCCAGAGAGGAGATGACACTCCAAATGCTGCAAAGAAATAAGGAAACATTCATTTACCAGATCAAGAAATGGATTTTCAACTACTTAAAGAGGAAAGCAGCTCAGAAATGAGTATGGGACATCCAGATGATGTTTGAACTCCACAATGTGAAGGTATGAGCTGTAGGTAGAAAGAGACTTCTCTTCCTTTACATTTTGAGGACTTTGTACTAATCTTCAGTCATTGAATTCACCAGGAAGATTTGAATTAAGGTACAGCAAACTACAGTGAGATTGCCTTCTGCAGTTGTGCGCTACCCTATACATAACATACACAAAGGTACTTTATATAGCTCTATTGTGAAGGTGATTGTGGAGTTCTGTCTGCTGACCTCAATGTCTATCCTTTAACAATCAATATAAACAGGTTCTCTATTTATTTAGTTGCCTACGTTCCAGCAAGGACTGCACTTGAAATACTTAGTTGGCTGTCAAATGCTTGGAAACGCCCTGAGGCCATGAAAGATGCTATATAAATTTTCTTTCGACCTACAGTTTGTTCCCAATGTTGAGAGTCAACGCAGCGATGCAATGTAGTGTGACTTTCTACTCTACCCTGAGAGCATTTCATGCACTCTCTTACAGTAGTGACTGCTGTCTGTTTACATTGATTATGCAAAAGAAATCATGTTTGAAAGTTAGGGGACAGTTTGATATTGACGATCCACAGGTATGAGAATTGAGACTGTCCATTGAGTAGGTGACTGGACCAGTATTTTCCACAGCACTGCAACATTGCCTCCACCACCACTGCAAACACGCACACCTCCCTGAGTTGTAGATTGATTGATAGGAATAGATGGAGATCCCAAATCCTTGAATGATCATTATAGTGGTGCTGCGCAAATTGAGGAAAGTATTGCCTGCTTAAATGGTTTGAAGTAACATTTGGCAGTGTGGCACAGTGCACTGCTTTAAATATTGTCATTGCATCTTCAGAGAGCGAACATATCTGACTGAGGTAAGACCTTCACAGCAGCCTGTGCAACTAGTCAGTATCCTTGTGTTCTAACACCTAACCCTTTTGTTCCAAACTTTTGGAATTTTTGCGGAAACAAAAACGGAAATTGCTGGAAAGGTTCAGCAGGTCTGGTAGTAACTGTAAAGAAAATATCAGAATTAATGTTTCGGGTCCGGTGACCCTTCCTCAGAACAGTCTGCTTTTGAGGAAGGGTCACTGGACCCAAAACGTTAACAAAGAAAGTGGAGTCACTGGCAAATGCAGATAGCTTTGAGAATGTTGGTCAAGCTTGGAAAACCGTATTGCTTTCCGTGTTATGTCTTTATTAAGAACAAATTCTTCAGTAATGCTCTGCTGAAATCTTCAATGTTTATATGCAGCTGGGACTTCTTACCAGCAACTTCTCCAGCAAGCCTCCTGCTTTTCCTTAAATTCTCTCCATATTGACAGACATTTTGACATTGCAATATCTGGTCTAGCTTTTAACTCTACGAGAGCTCTGTTCACAAATTGATGCTGTGCTCCTTTGGGGTTTGTGCAGAAACATTAAATCACCCTGAAATATTCATGTGAGAGTGCATTTAGCTGAGACAAATTTATGTGCTGCTCCCTGGAGGGCAGAAGGAAACAGTACGGGGCCTTGCACTCCACCAGACACCCGAAGCACTCATCTTAAGGGTAATTACATGGCCTGCTTGATCAAAGCCAGAGAAAATCATCTCAGCAGTGGGATGCAATAAGTGCTGATGTGGTGTGGCTTAGATTCTCTCCATCTGTTTAACTGAACATGGATGTGTCTAAGAATTTATTCAAACAATAGTAGAAAAATTAGTATAAAGAAGTAGTAATTTTTAAAGTATTGTTTTAAAGTATAAATTTTTTTAAAAAGTAATTTTTCTCCCAATTTCATGCCTTTCACGTTACTTAATAAAGTATTGGGGAAAACTTTTCCTTGTGACAGGTAGACTTAAAAATGTGTTACAACAATTGTCTTTGGTGTTTTTCCATCATTTTGAAAGGGACAGAATTCTAAAGTGCTTTTGGTAATTGTTGTTTAGGAAGTTGATCGAATGTTAAATGACCGGTTTGAACTAAAATTAATAAAACTTGAACTATCTACAAACTTATTTTGTGTCACTCTGTATGTCTTCAGTACGTCACTCCATCTCGCAAAACTAGATGTTAATTTATTCACTTTCATGTTAAATGGTGGCTTGGACAATGGACAAAGAACATAGAACAGTCCACAGAATAGGCTCTTTGGCCCACAATGTTGTGCCGACCTATTATCCTACTAATATTAATCTACTCTGCATAGCCTACATTTTACTGTTCTCCATGTGCCTATCCAAGAGTTGTTTAAAAGTCTCTAAAAGACAGATTGAAGTTTATCTAATTTGCAAAACAATCCATTTATCTTTACTATTTAATTGTCTTCTCTTTGTTTGAAAGGATCAGTTGGTAAGCCTAATATGGTACTTTAAACTCTTACCCAAGCAGGGCCATACCTGTGGTTCCTATAGCAATCTTAGTCCTTTGAAGTAAACAGCCTCTCTAGCTTAGTGGAGTTTTGTGTCTGGCATTGGGGTTTCTGATGTTATTTCATTCTCCCTTCAAGTTCCAGGAAAATCAAATTTAACCAGGTGCGAAGTCTTCTCCCTAGTAGCAATTCTGCTGGAGCTATCCATAAGATATAGGAGTAGAAATTAGGCCATTCAGCCCATTGAGCCTACTCTGCCATTCAATCTGGTAAGTTTCTCAATCCCATTCTCCTGCAAGCCTTGATCCTTTGACAATCAAGACCCTATCTATATCTCTCTTAAATGTACTTAATGACCTTGCCTCCACAGCCTTCTGTGGCAGCGAGTTCCATAGGTTCACCAGTCTCTGGTTGAAGAAGTTTCTCCTTATCTCTGTTTTAAAAGGTCTTCCCTTTACTCTCAGGCTGTGCCCTCGGGTCCTCTCCTACCAATGGAAACATCTTCCCAACATCCGCGTCGTTTGTCCAGGCCATTCAATATTCTGTAAGTTTCAATTAGATGCCCCCTCATCCTTCTAAACTCCAATGAGTATAGTCTGAGTCCTCAAACAATCCTCATATGTTAAGCTTTTTTTTTCCTGGGACCATTCTCATGAACCTCCTCTGAACCCGCTCCAGGGCCAGTACATCATTCTTGAGATATGGGGCCCAAAATTGCACACAGTACTCCAAATTTGGCTGACCAGAGCCTTATAGAGCCTCAGAAGTACATCCTGCTTTTATATTCAAGTCCTGTCAAAATAAATACCAACATTGCATTTGCGTTTTTTACTACTCACTCAACCTACAAGTTTACCTTGAGAGAATCCGGACTAGAACTCTCTTTGCACTTCACATTTCTGAATTTTCTTCCTGTTTAGCAAATAGTTCATGCCTATTCTTCTTACCAAAGTGCATGACCTCACACATTCCCACATTGTGCTCCATCTGCTACTTCTTTGCCACTCTCCTAACCTGTCTTAATCCTTCTGCAGCTTCCCCGCCTCCTCAATACTACCTGTTCCTCCACAATTTTTGTATCATCTGCAAACGTAGCCAGAATGCCCTCAGTTCTTTCACCTAGATCTTTAATGTACAAAGCGAAAAGTTGTGGTCCCAACACTGACTCTTGTGGAACACTATTTGTCACTGGCTGCCATTCTGAGAAAGACCCTTTAATCCCTGCTGTCTGGCAGAAGGCAATTGTCTATCCATGCTAGCACCTTTTCTCTCACACCAGGGTCCCTTATCTTACGCAGCAGCCTCCTGTGTGGTACTTTGTCAAAGGCCTTCTTGAAGTCTAATTAGACAACATCATTGGCTGTCCTTGGTTTAACTTGATCATTACTTCCTCAAAAAATTCCAGCATATTTATCAGGAATGACCTACCCTTGACGAAGCCCAAATCTCATCCTTCATGACAAACTCCAAAATCTTAACCACGACTGAGGTTAGGCTAATTGGCCTGTCATTTTCCGTCTTTGCCTTACTTCCTTTTTAAACAGGGGTGTCACGTTAGCAATTTTTCAGTCCGCTGGGACCTTCCCTGACTGTAGTGATTCCTGAAAGATCAGCACTAATGCCTCCACTATCTCTTCAACAGTCCCCTTAATAATTCTGGGATGTAGTCCATCTCATCCAAAGTACTTCTCCATCTTTGGGTCATTCAGTTTTTCTAGCGCCTTCTTTTTGGTGGTGGTCATCATGCTCAGGTCTGTCCCCTGTCTCTCTTGAATTTTTGGGATATTACTCATGTCTTCCACTGTGAAGATTGATGCAAAGTAATTATTCAGTTCCTCAGCCTTTCTATGTTCCCTACTACTATCACTCCAGAGTCATTTTCCAGCGATCCAATGTCCCCTTTTGCCTCTCTTCTGCCCTTTATATATCTAAAGAAGCTCCTACAGTCTTTCTTTTATACTACTGGCTAGCTTACCTTCTTATTTAATCTCTGTACTTATTTCTATTTTTGTTGCCCTTTGTTTGTTTTTGTAAGCTTTCCAATCGTCTGACTTCTCACTGCCATTTGCCATCTTTATATGCTTTCTGTTTTGCTTTTATGCTGTTCCTGACTTTTCTTGTTGTCTCATGACTTCTCATGGTTGTCTTGTCTACCCTTTGGTGTACTTTTCTTTAGGGATGAATTTTTGCTGTGTCTCCTGAAATGTTCCCAGAAACTCATGCCATTGCTGTTCCCCTGTCTTTCCTGCTAGGTTTCTCTCCCAGTCAATTCTGCCCAGCTCCTCCCTCATGCCTCTGTGGTTGTCTTTATTCAGGTCCAGTTACCTCTGATTCTATCTTCCCTTTCTCAAACTTCAAACTTCAAGGTAAATTCAATCATATTATGAACACTTAAGGATTCCTTCACCTGTAGCTCCCTTATCAAGTCTACCTGATTACACAACACTAAATCCAGTATTGCCTATTCCCTAGTGGGCTCCACCATAAGGTGCTCCAAAAAGCCATCTTGTAGACATTCTACAAATTCCTTTTCTTGCAATCCACTATCAACCCGATTTTCCCAGTCCACCTGCATATTAAAATCCCCCATGATCACTGTACTTTGCCTGCCTTACACATCTTTTCTACCTCCTGGTGTATCTTGCACTCCAGCTCCTAACTGCAGTTTGGAGGCCTGTACATAACTCCAACTATAGTTTTTTTAACCTTTGTGGTTCCTCAGTGCTACCCACATAGTTTCTATGCGATCTGACCCTACTTAGTTTCTTACTATTGATATAATTTCATTTCTTACTAATAAGGCAATCCCCCACCTGCCTATCTTTTCAATAGGATGTTAGGGTAGCACAGTAGCTCAGTGGTTAGCACTGCTGCCTCACAGCACCAATGACCCAGGTTTGATTCCAGCCTCGTTGGACTGTCTGTGTGGAGTTTTGCACATTCTCTCTGCATCTGGGTGGGTTTCGTCCAGGTGCTCCACTTACCTCTCTCAGTTCAAAGTTATGCAGGTTAGGTTAATTGACTGTGCTAAATTACCCATAGTGTCTAGGGTCGGAAATTCAAGGATAGAATAGGGGATGGGATGCTCTTCTGAGTGTCAGTGTGGACTGGATCGGTCAAATGACCTGCTTCCACGCTATAGGGATTCTGTGTATACCCTTGAATATTCAGCTCCAAATCTGGATCCCCTTGCAGCCATGTTTCTGAGAAGCCTGCCTGCCAATTTTGGTGTACACCACAAGCTCATTTACCTTGTTCTTTATACTGCGTGCATTCAGAAATAACACCTTCAGTCCTGCATTAACCTCTTTTCATTGTCATTCATTTGTCCAGGGTGCTTGAAGTTTGATTCCTAACCCTTTCCAAACAATGTCATATTCGTGCCTGTACTTGAGATTTTAATAACCTCTCTAGAGTTCTCCTTCCCTGTCATTTCTTTCATATTTTTCCACTCAGTTGAATCTACCCCTACAGATGTTAACCTGCTGCTTTTTTTCCGCATTTCCTCGAACAACCAGTACTTGCTGCAGATGTGGTCACTGCAGCTCGCAATGGGATCAGCCACCTCCCACATCATACAGCTGCAACATGCCACCTGTCCAGCCATCTCTACTTTGTTAAATACTTTATTAATTTGTATAATTTTTAAAGTAATGAGTTAATTAAATTTATTGATACTTCTTTGCTATATTCTTTTTTTCAAATTTAGTACAGATTTCCTGACAGCCCACCAGGTCACAGCCTTACTGTTAAGTCACTCCAGTTTCTTTTTGCAGCTACAGTGCCCCAAGCTCCAGTCATTTTATAATTGCCTCTGCTCTGCTGCCTCCCCCCTCTGACAGCTTCCTGCCGACTAGCACACATCCCTGTAGTTGCGTGAGGGGTGCTCCTATAATCAAATGTGAACCGGGGCAATTTGGTATCTTGTGAAGCTGTAGATTGTTTCTTTAAGTTTCCTTCAGAGTTTGGACTGTTCTTTCTGTCAGATCATTGATGATGATGGATGGTATGGCGATGTCCTTGTATGTGGAATAGGAAATACTCAAGTTTCCCTCTGGTAAATGATGGCCCGTTATCTATGGCCAAGACTTCATGACAATTTCCAAGACTGATCCCATTTTAGGAGGTGATGCAAAGGTTCCAGGATGGAGGCCAGATTATGTATGAGCTTTTTGTGATAATTCATTAGCCCAAGGAAAGACCTGAGTTGTGGTACAGATGTGGGACCCGTGTTATCTTTGATCGTCCTCGGTTTATCTTCCAGTGGATGTAACCCTGTCTTGTTGACTCTGTAGCCCAAGTAAGTCACTTGGGGTGCTTGGAGCACACATGTTCCCCTTCTAAAGCTTATGCCCATCTGGGAAAAACATCTAAGGACAATATCCAAGCCCTCTAAGTGCTCCTTATTGGTTTTCCCTGTTATTAGCACATCATCTAAATAAATGGCAGCCCGTGGTAGACCTTGTATAATGTTCTCAAGGTGAAAGCTGACGATAGCCCAGACAGCAGTCTTTTATATTGGTACAAATCCTTGTGGTATGAAATTGTAACATTCTTCTGGGAATGCCCATCGAATGGCAGTAGCAAGTATACATGGCTAATGTCCAGCTTTGTGAAAGACAGCACCGCATCCCTGTCCCCCACTGCCAGCTTTGTGTATAAATCCTCTATGTGAGGGGTTGGGTATTTATCCAGCTGCAAAAAGCAGATTACAGTTTTTTAAAAGTCTCCACAAAGGTGAACCGAACTGTCAGACTTCACAGTTGGAATGACGGGTGCTGCTTATTCGCAAACTGGACTGGTTTGATGATTCAGAGATAATGGGAACTGCAGATGCTGGAGAATTCCAAGATAATAAAATGTGAGGCTGGATGAACACAGCAGGCCAAGCAGCATCTCAGGAGCACAAAAGCTGACGTTTCGGGCCTAGACCCTTCATCAGAGAGGGGGATGGGGAGAGGGAACTGGAATAAATAGGGAGAGAGGGGGAGGCGGACCGAAGATGGAGAGTAAAGAAGATAGGTGGAGAGAGTGTAGGTGGGGAGGTAGGGAGGGGATAGGTCAGTCCAGGGAAGACGGACAGGTCAAGGAGGTGGGATGAGGTTAGTAGGTAGCTGGGGGTGCGGCTTGGGGTGGGAGGAAGGGATGGGTGAGAGGAAGAACCGGTTAGGGAGGCAGAGACAGGTTGGACTGGTATTGGGATGCAGTGGGTGGGGGGGAAGAGCTGGGCTGGTTGTGTGGTGCAGTGGGGGGAGGGGACGAATTGGGCTGGTTTAGGGATGCAGTAGGAGAAGGGGAGATTTTGAAACTGGTGAAGTCCACATTGATACCTTTTCCTCCACTTTCCAGATGTCACCCATCTTCCCTTTTACTCCTGTATAATCAGGTAGTCTTAAGTCAATCCTATCACCCTTATCTCATATCAGGACTTTGATCTGCAACTTCCCGGGCTTGAATAGGGCAAGTACTCAGAGAAATGCATTTCGTATTTTGTTTCTGTGTATGTATTGTGATGGATTAAAACATTCATAATATCTAGAGATCAGATAATGCTTCCAATTGAAAACATTCTTTCTTCTGACCACTTTCTCACTTTTAATCTAAAAGCACTTAACATGATGCAATTGTTTGACATTTTTGTGACTTTAGACAAGTGTTTAGAATAATATTTTCTGAATAACTGATAATATATTTAGTGTTATTGACACAATTTTGTTTTATATTGTCAATTCCTGTTCTAATTTTCTTTTATACAAAGCAGTCTGTTGGTATAACTTGTCTTTAAATTCAAATTTAGTTTGATTTTGATGGAATTTGAGACTTCACTAAAAATACTAAGTGGCGTATTTTATGTTTCTTCTGATGGATTTTGATTGAGTAGACAAAGGAGGTTGGTTTTGTCTCACGGTGAGATCGGTAACCAGAAGGTACAGATTTAAAACAATTGGCAAGAAGTACCAGAAGTGGGTGGGAGATGAGAAGTTTTAAAGGTATTTGGTGATTTTGTTACAATCTGGAATATGCTACCTACAACTGTGGTAGAATAGATTTGCAACTGGATTTGGATAAGTACTTGAAGAAAAAAACGCATGCTACAGGACAAGTGTGGGAGACCGGAACTGCTTTGGTTAATTCTTTCTGAATTTACTGTGATTATAAGCAAATGCAAATTGCAGTCTCATTTGAAATGATATGACATTTCGGTTGATAATATTTCCAATTCCTGACATATGCTAAATAGAAAAACTTAACAGAATCTAGTCACCACACATCCTTTTGATTTTAAAAGCCCAAATAGTCCAAGAATATGTTGAAGCCGAGATCTGTATCTGATATAAAGATCCTGTTGACTGAACCAATACAAGTCTGAACTTTGTAATTTCCTTTAAGTCTTTAATTTTGTCATTCCTTGAAAGCATCTCTACCAGAAATCATTTTGTTTGAAGTACCTTCAGCTTATCTGACTTTATTCAGACTGACTGAGAAGGCAGACTGATAGATAAGTACTGAAGTACATAGCACATATCAACAAGTTTTACCTCAGACAAGATTGGAACCATTAAACAACTTGCATTTATATAGAGCCTTTAGTGTATTTAGACATCAAATGTACTTCAGGAGTACTGTCAGAAAAATATTGGCAGTTACATAAGGAGATATTATCATACCAAAAGCTTAGTTGAAGAGGTTTTGAGGACTGACTTACAGGAGGAGTGAGGGGCATATGGGGGATTGGGGAGTGCATTTCAAAACTTTAGCCCTAGGTAGCTGAAGGCACGACTGCAACTGCCAGTGGTGGAATGAAGGAACTCACGGTTGCAAAGAAGTCAGGATTGCAAGGGCACATTGATATGGAATGTTTGTAATTATGTGTTATAGAAAGTATACTGAAAACCATAGTTACTGTAGAAATATTTAAGACCAAAGGATGCTGTTGTTGTTTGGTTTTTATAGTGCTAACAAATGCTTTCTTCTTTAACTTCATAGGAGTTGTATATTGCTGTTGGAATTTCAGGAGCAATACAGCATCTGGCAGGAATGAAGGACAGTAAGGTATTTCAAACAGAACCTCTTCTTTTAATGTTTGTTCTTGGAATGAATGTTCAAAATTGGGGGGCTATGTAGTGGGGGTTGGTGGGGTGGGGGTGTTGTGTGAAGTTGTGTCTTCTCACGCTTTAAGGATAGTATAATGTGATGGTTGTTAACTTGGCTAATCCACATGATAAAAATTTTAATCCTGCCATGCTAGTTTCAGAATTTGAATTTAAAGTAAAATTTGGAAGTTAAAAACTTAGCGTCAAAGTGACTACTTAACAGCCTGACGTAAATATCCAGCGTCAGAGATAATGGGAACTGCAGATGCTGGAGATTCCAAGATAATAAAATGTGAGGCTGGATGAACACAGCAGGCCAAGCAGCATCTCAGGAGCACAAAAGCTGACGTTTCGGGCCTAGACCCTTCAATATCCAGCGTGTTCACCAATATGCTTAGGGGAGAAGAACTGCTATTCTTAACTGACCTGGCTTATTTTCTGCCTTCAGTCCCATTGAGTAGACTGCAGCTGGCCTTGATAATAGATTCACTGCAACTTTCTTTAGGATAGCTAGGGATATCAGTTTTACCAATGTTTCCTACATACAGAGACTGAATAATTTTATTTTAAAGGTGTTTTGACTAACTATAGATGTAACAGTAAAATACTATGTAAAAAATTAATGTGAGGAGATGGTGGCATAGTGGTGATGTCACTGAATGAGTATTCCACAGCACATGTAAATGTTTTGTGTTTATTTTCTACCATGACAGCTGAAATAAAATCTAGAATCAAAATTAGGCCTTTACTCTCTGGAGTTTAGAAGAATGAGAGGAGATTTAATTGAGTTATATAAGATGGTAAAAGGGATTGAGACAGAAGATGTAGAGAGGATGTTTCTTTGTAGAGCAATCTAGAATGAGAGGCAACAATTTTACGATAAGGAATAGCAGATTTAAAACAGATGAGAATTACTACTCTAATGAATTGTCATGAATTGATGGAATTCAGTCACCCTGAGTGTGGTGGATGTAGGACACTAAATATATTTAAGTAAGATATTCTTATTTAGTAATGGATTGAAGGGTTATGGAGAGTGGGTAGTAAAGTGGAATTGAAACTGAGATGAGATTTGCCATTTTGGTGTTAAATGACAGGGTGGGCTTGAGGGGCTGAATTGCCTACTCCTGCTTTGGTTCTTTTAAAGAAGTCTAGTCTAATGGTGACCATGTGACAATTGCCAGTTGATGTAAAACCCATCTGGTTTCACTGACGTCCTTTAGGGAAGGAAATCTGCTGTTCCTATCTGGTCTTGCCTGTATGTCACTCTAGACCCACAGTGATGTGGTTTAGTCTCAACTGCTCTCTGGGAAATTAGGAATAGATGGTAAATGCTGACTTAGGCATTGACACCTACATCCCAAATCCGTTGGACAGTCAATAACATTAGTTAGCGAGTTTTGAGAAGATTTGTAGCTCAGGTTGAGGTTCTGGATGTGAGTTTGCTCGCTGAGCTGGAAGGTTAGTTTTCAGACGTTTCGTCACCATTCTAGGTAACATCCTCAGTGAGCCTCCGACGAAGCCTGAGAAGATTTGTAGCTCAGGTTGAGGTTCTGGATGTGAGTTTGCTCGCTGAGCTGGAAGGTTAGTTTTCAGACGTTTCGTCACCATTCTAGGTAACATCGTCAGTGAGCCTCCGACGAAGCCGGATGTTGCCTAGAATGGTGACGAAACGTCTGAAAACTAACCTTCCAGCCCAGCGAGCAAACTCACATCCAGAATAACATTAGTGTTGAACTGAAGTTGCAAAATAAGCCGGCCTGATTAAGGATGGTAGGATTAGATATGACTCCAAACCCACAGCAATGTAGTTCATGAAGGAATAAAAGAATAGACTTAAAGGCCAGACTCGTTTCTGTAGTGGTAAGCAAATCTTGATAAAAATATTCAGAAATGGTAAGAATTGAAATGAAATTGCTCATTTATTTCCGTTTTGGAGTTTTTCTGTTCTGAAGTAAAATGACTTCATTATATTTGAGCAGTAACCAGCTATTATGAAAATACTTTCTTCGTTATGACTAAAAGAGAAATAGGAAACAGGAATTTCTTATCAAACTGTTGCCATCTTATGTGCAATACCGCATCGCCTTTATTTTATTCTGTTTATCTTTTGAAAGTGCTTATGTTACAACCAAATTGCTATTTTGTGAACTCTGGTCCTTGATAACTTCTAAAGAATTGCCGTAACATCTTCCTTTCCAAGTAATGAAATTCCTGGTGCAATTCAGTGAGATTATATATTTCTTGTGATCCATTTGCTGTTGTACTGAGAACTGGTCACTGACCCTCTGATCTGTAGTAGTTTAATCTTTCACCTGGTCTGAATTACCATAGCCGCACAAAATAACCTGCCACAAAGGGCCTTGAAGTACAGTGGTAATGACCATGTCCTGAACCGAGAGACCTGAGTTAAAGTGCCACCTGCTCCAGAAGTACGTAACAACATCTTTGAATGGGTTGATTAGGAAAATTGGTTAAAATGTAAAATAACCTGCCAGGCTGGTTTGAATTCAAATGGCCATTAACTGTTATCTAATCTACAGTCTTTGTATCTGATCAAACTTAAAACTGTTGTGTAACAAAAGAGTAGGCTATTGAGCCCCTCAGTTTAGATCCTGGCTGACTTTCTCTTCAGCTTCATTTATTCACCTTTGCTCCATATCCCTAGGTACTCTTGCTTAACACAAAGTTTATTGATATCTGTCTTGTAAACTACAGTGAAAACAACATCCATGGTATTTTGTGAAACTAGTTTTGGGTTTTGTTGTTCTTGTATTTGAAATGTTTTTTAAACCTTCCTATGATACTAGTACTCCCAAAACTGTTTAAACCAGAGCAATTTTTCATAAGCGATAACATTTTCCCCTATCTCTGCAGTTTAATATTATAATTTGTAGTTAGTATGTTCATATACTGTTACTCATGGGTGTCTAGTTCAAATGGATACATGCACATTCCAAATGTGGCTGCATTATTAATGCACAGTCTCTTTGCAGTATAATGATTTTGTGCGAATTCAGCATCTGAGGTCCTTGTTAATAAGTATTGCTTCTAGTTTTAATATAAAAGTTGAGTGAATTTATTTAGTTTAAAGATCTGTCAAATGAATTCAGCATAACAATGTACAAGATGAACTATGCACAGAATCTTCCACAAAGATCACTACTGTTTAGTTATTTGAGGCCATTAACCTTCCTGTTTGGAAACTTGCCATAAAAAAGTGTTAGCTGGTATGGAGGGATTGAAATGGTTTTAAAAATAGTTTTCAAGCGACTGCACTTTGTTAAAACTTCAATGCTGGAAAATTTAAGCATTTATATTATTTTAAGGTTGTTATTAAAATACCATAGACACTGTATTCTTAATTGTGTGGCTGAATGATGTAGTATGTAACTGGATGATGTAGTACATAGCAATTACTCCTGGACAACATTCAGGATTGGGCTAATAACTGACTTAAACCTTCATGCCAGAAAAATGTCAGGCAATGACCACCTTCAGCATAGAGAATCTGATCATTTCTGCTTGACAATTAATGCCTAATTCTCCACTGTCAACATCCTGTGGATTACCATTAACTAAGAACACTACTGGTCTGGCTGTATAAATATTGTGACGACAAGAGCACACAATTTAGGAATTCTGAGATGAGTGACTCACCAGCAGATTTCTCAAAGCCTGTCCACCATCTACAAGGCACAAGTTTGGAGTGTGCTAGAATATTCTCATCTTGCCTAGATGAGTACAGTTCCAACAGTACTTGAGAAGCTTGAGTCCATCCAGGAGAAAATAGCTTGCATGATTTGAGCCTATCCATCACCTTGAATATTCACTACTTCAACAAACATTGGATGGTAGCAGCAGTAGGTACCATCTACAAAATGTACTGCAGCAACTTAAAAAGTCTCCCTTCTCAGAACCTTCTAAACAATGACAAAAACGGACATTGTTGGAAAATGTCACTGGACACCAAAACATTAATTCTGATTTCTGTCCACAGATGTTGCCAGATTTGCTGAACGTTTCCAGATGTTTCTGATTTTCAAGGATCCACAGATCTTTCATTTTCTTAATTGAACAGTAACCTCTGCCTCTGGAAGCATGGGGTCAGCAGATTCATAGGAACACCACTACCCTCCAAATCATACCCCCTACTGACTTGGTATTCTATTGCTGTTCCTTCACTGTCACTGGGGGGATGTCCTGGAAAACCTTACGCAGTTGTAGTGTGTTTGGACCTGCACCATATGTACTGCAGTGCTTTGAGTAATTCACTCACCACCACCCTTGAGGAAAGTGAGGCATGGACAACATTCTCATTTTGTGAAAGAATTCTAATAAAAAAATTGTTTCTGCTAGCAGGTCCAACAGGATTCCGGTTGTTGTGAAAGGAGAGAAACAAATTCTGCAAGAAATTGCACATTTTGAAAGTTTTGAGTTATTCAAAGATAACTGTTCTAGTGAAATTTCTGTTGAACTTTGTAGAATAAAATCAAAGGGTCAACAGCAGGTTTATGATTATGTTAATGGGAAAATCTTTCCTCATCATGTGATAGGAATGTAGACACTTGCGTCCATCATTTTACAACAAGTAGGATATTTCCCCTTTTAGTTTAGAGAATTTCAACTGGGTTGAGAAAATTTGGTTATAAAATAGAATTCTATCAGGTGTATTTTTTGAGAAGTAATTTCATTTTGTGGTGTCAAGGGTCAGTGTATGTAATCCAGTCAGATTGAGTTCAATGTAAACGCTTGTAATCTACCACTTCTAAAGCATAGGTGCTAAATTATAGAATAAGGCTATCATGTTGTAATGGTGTTACTTATAACTTTCAATTTGCATTCGGATGAGAGAGATGAGTTAACATTTTGAATAACATCCTTTATTAGAATACATGCCCATCTTTTAAATGCTTTTTCCTCTTTTTGGGTGGTAGCTGACTGACTGCATTTTCATTTTCTTGTCAGTCACTTTGCAAACAATTAAATGTATGAGCAATTATTTTCTTCTCTGTTCCATCTGTAAAGTTATGACAAGTGCTTTTAATTCTTGACCTTGTGCCTCTAGCACTAAATTTTCTGAGGCTAGCCTCGGTTTTGCAGATGCACTCTTTCATGCCCTGCACCAGAAATCTATGTACAAAATCCACGTTGGGCGTTTTAGTGTGGTAGTTACCCTAGCAATACTGTCACTGATGATACCTATTGGATAAGACATTAAATTGAGGCTTCATCTGACCCTCTGGTTTAGAGAAAATCCCAAGGCATAAATAAAGGGCAAAAGAATTCTTCCAAGATTTTTGAGCCAACTTTTTTCCCCATTTAACTTCATGAGGGAAAAAACTAGTCCTTTAGTACATTGCTTTTATTGTACCTTGATTTAAATTTTATTTCATCTCCATACAAGTAGGCACCTTCAACATATTTAAGCAATTGTGAAGCATTTTGAGATATTGCAAAGTTTTAAAAGGTGTTATGAATGTTTCTTTTGGTACTTTCTTTAAAAGATTAATAATTGACCAAGTTAGATGCAACATGGTTCCCGTTGTAATGCCCATGTAATGCATGTGTCCTTGGCTCATTCTGTTGTGTCATAGAACAATTTTTAAAAAGATTTGTTTTCCCTCAGTGTAGATAATGTGACTCAAGCAACCGCTGCCACATTACATATTAGAAATCTATACTACTGTAAATCTTTGCTGATGAGAATACCATTTTGTTGACAGACAAGTAGGTAAATTAATCCCTCTTTATTTAACATGAAACAGATTTTCAAATGGCGAAATGCATTTTGCTTTTTTGCAGTCAGGAGTGGGAGCACAATAATTTTAGTTGTCATTTTAGTTTCAGGAAGTATGTTACCAATGATTTTCATGGCCCACATTTTTTCCCCAGTGCTCAAGTAATGTAGCAGATTATCCATAAGCCTATAAGGACATGTTCGACAGTAATAACCGTCATGTTGAAAACATGTTACTTCTGGGTGCCTGTTCTTGCCAGCATTTTCCCATTTGTGTTAATGTTTAATACACATTTACAGTAATTCTCCCTTTGTCAGTTTGTTATACTGTAATTACACCCTCCTACATGTGGAGGAACTGTAACACTAACACTGGAAGGAGGATATCGCTTATGTTGACCAGTTTAAATAGATGTTGGTATTTAAAACAAAGTGTAATGAGAATATAGGAATAAAGACAGGATGTACGACTTCAAACCGAGGACTGGACTACATTGAGATACTCAGTCAAATACTTCCAACCTCATCTAATCCAATTCAACATGGTCTTAACTCCCTGTGTACAATGTCACAGGAAGCCACCAGATGTATTTTAATTCTTGTAACCATGGTGACTGCCTCTAGAATAGGTTTTACCACAATGGACGTGAGCCGCATACTGATCTTGAACTCTTAAAATGTTCCAAAAGCAGGTGGAAATGCTTTAGTCCTTGTAATCTTTTATTTATCGCTTCATTTTCTGTATTGTGCATTTTGAAATGTAAGGAATCTTTGCTGGTTGATGTTTCTGTTTTCTAAGATTTGCTTTAAAATTATTTAAAACCCTAGGTGCATGGTTTCCAGAAACATTAAGTTAAAGTACAGTCATGTTTTGGAGAAGTTACCACTTGGCCAGGTAGTAAAATACCTTGGCATTGAAAGTGAGCTTCTTTTATATTTACTAAACTTATCAAACAAGCAATAAATTGCGGATTTTATGGGGATTTTATGAAGGCCAGATCAGTGCGTCTGACAAAACTCACGTGTATAGGTTCAAGTCTAGATGCTACAGAAGTTGTCTGAGCTCAGCTGGAAAGAATAACGAATCTTTGCAGGTGATCAAAGGTGTGAAACGGTGTGAGCAAAGTGTCAACAGCTGAATAGCAAGTGAAGAGATGACCTATGATCTGATTAATTAAGGCAGAGAAATAATTACGATGTATCAACGAGATCATGTAGACACTACAGCAATGGATGAATGGACACTGCACAACAATCACCAGGCATGTGTATTCCCTCCCAGTTGGGGAACACTTCAGCGGTCAAGAGCATTCAGCCTGCGATCTTTGGGTAGTGTCCTCCAAGGTGACCTTTAAAGATACACGTCAATGCAGAATCACTGAGCAGAAACTGATAGCCAAGCCAACGAAGGCGGCCTCAACTGTGATCTTTGATTAATGTCGCACTGCAAAATCTTCCTTACTGTTCTGTTTTGACGCCATCACCGTGATAACGTTATTATCTCACTACCTTAATTAGTTCATGCAGTTTTGGGTTACTTGTTACTTCGGTTAGAACCTTTCCATACGATTCTTATATTTTAGTATCCCAACCATTTAGTTTGCTTCTAGTACCATCTTAATTTTGATCTTTTGTAATTATTTCTCTGCCTTAATTAAGTGGATCATAGGTCATCCCTTCACTTGCTAGTCAGCTGTTGACACTTTACTCACACCATTTGACACTTTTGATCATCTGCAAAGACTTGTCATTCAACCCATTGACACTCCACTCACACCATTTGTACTATCTTTTGACACTCTTAATTATCAGGAATTATCTTGCAGTTATCTTTCTGCCTATAAATTCCATGCGTGTACACTTCCCTCCACTTCACCTGACAAAGGAGCAGCACTCTAAAGCTTGGTGATTTCAAAGAAACCTTTTGGTTCATAACCTGATGCTATGTGACTTCTGACTTATTGTAACATAGGAAATGGGAGTAGGAATAGACCATTTGGCTCTTCAAGCTTGCTCAGCTATTCAATAAGATCATGGCTGTTTTATCCCAGGCCTCAGCTCCCCATAGCCCTCAACCCATCAATATTTCAAAAATCTATCTACATCCTCTCTGAATACTTTCAGTATTCTAGCCTCCATAATCATCTGTGGTGGAGAGTTCCAGATAATTATTACTGTTTTGAGAGAAGAAACACCCGCAGTTCTAAAATAGTGTTCCCATATTCTGTAATCCTTCAACTAGTGGAAATACTTCCCCAACATCATCTCTGTTGGACCACCTCCCAATCTGGTTTGTTTCAGTAGATCATCCCTCATTCTTCTAACCATGAATGAATAGAGGCCTAACCTGTTTAGTTTGTTCTTGACAAGGTTATTCGAGGAATCAGCCTAATAAATCTCTTTTGGACTTCTTCCAATGCCAGTGTATCCTAAAGTTGGCAATGCTATTTGATCTTGCCTGTATATCATAAAGTTGGCAATGGAAACAGCTAGATGTTATAGAGAATGTGTGAGGGTACAAAGGGGAGTGGATTAGTGTTCAGACTTCAACCATGCCATCTGCCAGTGGACATAAGTCAACTTCATAAAAACATTGCCATCTGCAGAGTGCAATCTACCAATGGTTTACTTATGACCCCAGAAGGTATTTTTTTGCTAGTAGAGTATTAAAATCAGCCGCATGAGCCCGTGGAATTCTGAAGAAATTTTATATTTACTAACGTATTCAGTAATCTACTGAGAGAATTCAAACACAGGGATTCCTAAAAACTTGTTGTCATTGTTAAGAAATGCATATTTTTGTGATGCAGATTCTTTTTTATTTGTACAAGTTGTATTTTTCTTCATTGCAGCTATTTGGGAAATTATTATAGCAAAATCATTAATGATTGCACTTCTTTCTTTGCAGACTATTGTGGCCATTAACAAGGACCCTGAGGCTCCCATCTTCCAAGTCGCTGACTATGGTTTGGTGGCAGACCTCTTCAAAGTGAGTTTTTTGTGAGTGAATGAATGAATGAAGGAAAGATATTAACCAACCTGAGCAAATAGCAAGAGTACATATTGAAAATGAAATCCTCTCTCTGTGAGACAATGCTTTTTTTCTGAATAGTTAATGGCTTGCTAACAAAGTTGTAAACGCATTTAATTGGTGAAAACGCTGTAATCCTTATTCAATTCATGTTCACTCTTTTTGTTTTTAAAATGAATTTTTTGCGAAAAGTATCAATTTTTAGGCATGAATGTTACATGAAGCAGTATCACAAAGAACAAAAATAGTAGAGACAGCAGGAACTTGTATTTGCACAGCACCTTTTAATGCTATGAACCATTTGAAGGTGCTTTATGGGAGTGTTGTAAAGCAAAATTTAGTATCGAGCCATGTGAGACGATCAGGGCAAAGTTGATTTTTTTTAAAAAGTAGGTCCTAAGGAGTGACTGAAAGAAGGGGAGAGTGGCTAAGTTGTTTAAGGAAGGAGTTCTGGATCTTAGGGTCTTGACTGCTAAAGATATGGCCACCAACAGTAGAGCCATTAAAAGTGAATGTGCTGCAAGAGGCCAGAATTATAAGAGTGTAGATACTAGCCCTGGAAGCTGAAGGACTGGGTTTCAGGTAGGATTTGACAGAAAAAAAAGATGTATTTTAAATTTTAAATTCATTGCATAATTGGGAGCAGGTTAAGTCAGCCCCTGACATAATTACAGCCTTAGTTCAAACATAGAAAAAAAGCTGAATTTTGGCGGGGAGTGTGATTGCCCTTAACATCAATGCTGTATTTGACTGACTATTGCATCAAGGAGTGATAAAACTGGAGTCAAAGAGAGTCATAGGGAAAACTCTTGTCAGGTTGGAATCGTACCTGGCACAAAGGAAGATGTTTGTGGTTTTTAGTGGTCAGTCATCTTAACTCCAGGACATCGCTGCAGGTGTTCCTCAGGTGTAGGCTCAATATCTTTAGCTGGTTTATCATTGACCTTCCTACATCACAAGGTCAGAAATGTGAATGTTTGCTGATGATTACACAATTCACAACTCTGCCGATACTGAAGATGTACATGTCCATTTGCAGCAAAACCTGGACAGTGTCCATTTTTGAGCTGCCAAGTTGCAAGTAATATTTGTTGTCGCATAAGTGCACGGCAAAGACCATCTCCAATAAGAAGAAACCTAATCACAGTCAAATTCATTAAGGCTACTTAGCACCTTCCAAACCCTTTGCCATTTACAAGAGCAAGGGCAGCTGATACATAGGAAAACCAGTATTCACAGCTTACTCACCATTCTGACTTGAAACTATGTTGCTGTCATTCCAGTATCACTGGATCAAAATCCTGGAACCCCCCCCACACCAACAGCACTTTTGTCTACCTACACCAAATGGATTGTAGCGATTCAAGAAGGCAGATCACTACCATCTTCTCAAGGCCAACTAAGGATAGTCAATAATTGCTGGCCCAGCCAGAGACACCTACATCCCATGAATGAAAGAAAGGGTTCATTTCACCCATCGTCCCTGTCCCATTATTTGTTGTTGTGCCTTAAGTTGCCTCCCAATGCTGTGAAACTCCCTCTTTATTTCAGTCTGTTTCTATTCCTCTTTGAAATGTTCCTTAGAACCTACTCCTTTGACTGGCTAAGCTTTTAGTCACCTCTTTTGATGTGTTTTTGTGTATCTCACTGTCAGATTCTTTTTAATCATTCGTGTCAGTGGCTTGGTGTTTTCAAAATGTTGAAGGTCTACATAGGTAAAAGTTATTGTACTTCTGTTCTCTACTCTGCACATTATTTGTATTGGGGACAGTTAAATAGCTATCGGCTGTGGAAGATGTGACAGATCTAGATATCTTCATTAATACATAGCAAGCATCTAGACATTTATTCCCACTTCTCTCTAACTCTTACTCCTTTACAGGGACGCTGTAGCACCTCTAGCGCTGTATGGTTGAGGTGTGCTTTGAAGTATCCAGCATCTAACCATTGGCTGTTGAGCTTCCAACTGTACCGTTGCCCTTGGGGTAGTAACTCTTGTTGCTCATGTTATGTACAGGACTCTCTGTGTATGTGTGAAATGCCACAGGGCAGTAGCATCCCCAGAAGGCAAGTTGGAAGAATTCCTGCCAAGTTTAATAGTTTTCTATAACTAATGCCTGCTGGCTGGGCAGTAAGTGTGTGGCTTTTAGTAAACCAGAGACAAAGTGATGGGAGTAGAAACAACATGTAGACGATTTCCCTAATGAATTTTGTACGATGGCATTATTTCCAGCTAATGGAAGTGCAGACCTCTTGAATAATTAAGCGACTGCATTCATTGGTGAGTTCAGCTAAGATCCTTTAGCATTATGACAACCATAAGGCCTTTCATCAGAAACAGTAACTGATAGTTAACATGAACAGCTGAGTGTAGTTTTCAAGCCAGTTTTGCTTTACCTTCAAACATCTATATGCCTATCACAGTCTTTTATTGCCACATATCTCTGATGAGCAATCGAATGTAATTAACATTGATAAATAGTAGTTAGGGCTGGAAGGGGAATTTGTTTACACAATTGAAATGGCTTGAGGTCTTTACTCATTTGGCTTATCTTTGCTCATTAACTATTTCCCAACTTTCCAAAGAATGAACGGCCACAGGATTGTTTTTGTAAATTCTCTCTAATAAACAATGGGTATTCATAGCCATGTAAGCTCAGATCTTTGGGGTGTCTTCCTTATTTGCAATCAGTTCATTGCCTGCCTTATGCCTCTGAGAGTCAGTTTAGCAGATTAAATCAGAAACAAAATAAGGCATATGCTGGAAATCTGAAATAAAAACAGCAAATGCAGGAGAAACTCAGAAGTTTTGGCAGCATCTGTGGAAAGAGAAAATGAGTTAACATTTTGAGTCCAATATGACTGCTTTTTGAAATGTGTTAAGCTGCAGGTGTTGGGAGACAAATGGAATGTGTTTTACTTTGTGTTGAAGTTTCTTTTTCATTATTCTTCTTCCATATTTTCCTTCCTTTGGCCTCTTCCAAGACTCTGTTGGCAAGCTATTTTACCAGATCTTTACATCCGAAATTGATCCTGTTCTTAATCATGCATTTTCAACTGGGGTTCACGGTGGCCAATCAGGAGTTTGAACCTTGAATAATTTGCCCATCCTTAAGGAACCTGTAGTGAGATAATGGCTTGACCATTGCCTTCATTGCCGCGTCAAAATCCTAGTACTCTGTGCTCCTCAGTACTCTCGGAGCAACCTCACCAAATGGATGCAAAAGTTCAAGATGGCTCTCCGCCATCATCTAACTCTCTACCCTCCTTTGACAGCCAGATTTAGGAAATAAATGTCAATGATGCCCACATACTGAGAATTAATTTAAAAATAAACCACTGCCTTTACCACTCCCTTATTGTAAAACCTGCCCGTTTGATTGCATAATGTCTTTAGTGTTCAATTTTAGAGCTTTTGCAGAGCAACAAACCCAGCAGGTTTTCATTAAAATTAAACAGGAGCCTGAACTGAGGTGTTTATCCCTGTGATATTGCAACATTGAACAATTATTGAATCAATTAAAAATCTTGTAAGTAAGCAGAAAGCACATTCACTTTGAGTACTGTTTCTTTTTAGAGGGTGCCAAACCTATTTAGGGCAATCAGTGCTTTCACTCATGAGTGTTCTATTTACTATACATCATAAAATAAATCAATTATATGTTTAACGTGGTTGTGGTCATTGCTGAGGAATAATTAATTTTCTTATTACTCACCCTCAGGTCAGGAATGTATGCATTCTTGCTTCCATGTTTCCTACATTATAACAGTGACTACGCTTCAAAAGTATTCCATTGGCTTTAAATAAAAATACAAAATTCTTTACAATGAATGCAAGTTCTTGTTGAATGTACAACACTGTTGGTTCATTTGTTAATTTTATGTTTGTTTTCAAAGATATGTTCAAAAATGCAGTGAATAGAGTCCAGTAGATTATGTCCATTAATCAATATTGTTGATATTGTTCAATAGTGACTACTCTTGTTTTCTTTTTCAGGCAGTACCGGAGATGACGGCTTTATTGGAAAAATAATCTGAGTCCTACAGTTTGATCAATAATCTGGTGCTGATCCGTTAATTGGACTGTACAGTTTAAATATTATATACAGTGTGTACATCAATGCTGAACATTATTTTGATGGACCCAATTTTGTCTCAAAATTAATCAATACACTTCATTGATTACAGTAGGAGATCTGTTTAGTTGAGTGGATTGTGGTTCCTGAATTTGAATACCAAGTCTGACAAAGAGAGGAGGCACATGACCACATTGCCTACCCCAAGTCCATCTACACAACTGACAACTTGGGTATATAGAAGCTGCCTCTGAAATCCCTCCTGTTTGGGCCTCATTTAGCACTTTTCTAGGGAATACCTGGAGAGACTGGCAGGTGTGAACCTTTAAGCTATCAGTGTGCCAGCTTGTTTCTAAGAGCTTTTACAGAAAAGATTCTTGACCTCTTAACCTACAGAATTACAGTGATCCACCATCCAGTGGAATTGCTGATACCCTGTAATAACATGCAGTTGTGATGTGTGTTTGCATTTTTTTTACAACTTGTAGCAGGTCCTGATCACTGAAGATCACATTAGTAACTAAGGGCAGCGGAATAACCAGAGCTACTCTGTCTCACTCTAAGCTAAAATCTCCTTAAATTTGTAATTAAGCATAACTTCAATTTGAGATTCCAACATGTTGCAGTGTGAGGTGAGTGATATAGATTGATCTCCACAGTTCTTCAATTTATGAATGGTTATACATATGCTATAGAAGGGAGAGGTATGACTACAGATAAAAATGAACCTATGGGAATTATCTGTGATGCAGTGATTTTATAAGGGGAGGAGGTGAGGCTGGTATTCTGGAAGAGATTACAATATCAAGAAAATTGTTAATGGTAATCAGTTTATCTGCAAACATTTTGTTCAGTTACAGTATATACACTCAATGTCAAATTTTAGGGCAATCAACTGGAGACAATTTTGTAATAAACTTGAGATCATTCTCTTGTAACTGTGCCCTCAAATGTCAGAACACTTACATAATTAATTACAAAAGGAACCAAAATGGATTAAACTCGCATATATCATTTAGTTGGAGAAAATGCAGTGTGGTTAGAGTTGATGTACTTGGGTTCTAGATGCTGATAATAAGCTAGTTAGCCTTTAAAATTTTGCCTAATCCTCATGAACCAAAGACTTATCTGTAAAAGAAGGAATTTGTTAACTATTGACAAATGTGATCAAATTTGGTTGAACCTTCAAAGATTATGTTGGTGGAATGTTGACTTCAAATATCTCCTATCTAGTTTTCCCCTTAAAGGTGTAATAACATTTACAGCAGTCATGACTTCTTTTGTGATTGCTAGTGAGAGAACCAAAAGACTGAGATATTAACAGATTACGGGGAACCTAGGAGACAGGTTTTAATTTTATCCCCTTGCACCAATTCAAGAATTCATTGATAGTACTGAAGCCCATTGATTCAAGCCCTGCTCCATAGTTTGCGAACTCTATCCAGGCTGAGCCTTCACTGTCATACTGAGCAGATGTGGGGCATCTCTCTTTTAATTTCAAACTGAGGTGCCATTTTTCTTCTTAATAGATGTAATAAATCCTGTTAAACTGTTGAAAGAGCAGGGCACTTTTCGAGATCTCTCAGCTAACTCTTATCCCTGTACGAATGCCACTAACACACAAATGATATGAGGATATTTTTCACATCACTGTTTCAGAACCTGCCTGTGCAAATGTTGACTGCAAATATTTCCCACATTTACAACCATGATGTCCTTTAAAGGTACTTAGTCACTTATGAAGTGCTTTGATTTGACCTGAGGCTGTGAAAGGCAGACAACAAATTTGTTCTTTCTTAATATAGTTTGATCGTTTCTTATAATTTAAAAATCCAGTGGTTTGCATGGGTCAAGCAAAGGCCATTTGGTTCAGCAAGAGTTCTTTCTTTATCTCATGTCCAATGTTATGACCCAGGTTGGTGGGATATCTCTTTACTTTTCTAATCCCACCTCTCTGCTGGTCACTGCAAATTTTAAATTTAACCAAACTTGTGACGTGACCACTTATACAGGTTCCATATTAAGAACAAAGTCAGCCAGGTTTCTTTACAAGAACAAATAAATGGTATATTAGCAAAGATAAACTTAAAGGTTTATTATTGATTTTGATATTAAAGATTATTGATTTTTTTTTAAATTTCAGCAAATAGTTTATTTTTGAAAGCTGGAAATCTGACATTATTGAGGAGAAATTTTAAAGTACTTTAACCAAGTAATAAACTCAGGAAGGAAAGGATAAGCCATAGATAATGCAAAATTGTGTTCTCAATCTAAATTTATTCTGCATCCATAAGCTGCTGACACTGAGCTATCTTTCTGGTACAGTTACATTTGGCCGAATTCCCTTTGCTTCAGAAAATCCTCTCCATAAACTGTTCCCAAATGGTAAAAATAACTTGGTGAGCTTGTAGCTGAGAGGAATTGCGAAGAGAGAGGGGAAGAAATAGGCTGTTGCCACTTGGGCATCTCAGGTTGCCTTAGATACCACCTTCCAAAACCATAGCCTCTACCATGTAGATGACAGCATACATGTGAATGCTATGTATTTCTACCGGCAAGACCTCTGCACCCCTGCACCCCCTCCCTTTCCAATCTGATCACCATACTGGCTTGGAAGTATTTTGCCATTTGTCCAATGTCTCTGTGTTAAAATCAGGGAGCACATTCCCTAACAGTATTACATATTCACCTCCACCAAGCAGACTGAAGGGTTCACGAATGTAGCTTATTACCATTTTCTATGGTAATTTTCTATTCAATAAATGCTGGCCCAGCAAATGATGTCCACGTCCCATTAATGATTTTTTAAAAAAAAATCCTCTCAGTTCAAAAATGCAAATCTTATCCCATTCTCAGGCTAGGCCCTGTGACTTCTCCCTGAAAGTCCTCCAGACTGTATGACTATAACCAAACAAAAATTCCTACTCTTTGTAAGTATAATGTTGTTGTTCTACTCCTTTTCCATAGCAAAGTGCCCTTTGTTTGACGGTTCAAGATGAATTTATATAGGCTGACATAATCTTGTAAAAAAATTGAATCACATCTCTTCATAGCATTCACCCATATTGAATTTCATGTCACATCTGTATCCACATTCCTGTTTACTAATAAGGGATGAATGTCAGTGAAATTAGCTTCTGATTATCCAAATATGTTCAGTGGTCTTCCCTTAAAGCTCTCTGGTTGGTCAGCATCTGATTCCTAACTGCCCAGTATGGTGGGACTCAGTGAAAGTGTGAATGAAGAAATCATAGCCACCTCAGGTGATAGGAGCTCAAGATCTTGGTGGACATTCACTTTGTGAAGGAAAGCTCTTGTTTAGAACTTTGCAAGGTGGGCAGTCAAATGACACTGGGGGAGCTCATGGTGAGGGAAATGAAGATCGAAGAACTTTCTGAATAATCACTGGTCATTTTGATCAATACATTGCAAAGCTCACTACACTTCAAAAGGACTCTAATGTCTGACTATTAAGTATTTTTGGAAAATCTTGACTTCATGAGAGGTAAATTTGAGACAAAAACAGAAATTGCTGGGAAAGGTCAGCAGGTCTCACAGCATCTGTGACGAGAAATCAGAGTTAACATTTCGGTCGAGTGACCTGTTAACCTTGATTTCTCTCCACAGATACTCCTAGACCTACTGAACTTCTCCAGCAATTTCTATTTTTGCCTCTGATTTAGAGAAGCTGCAATTCTTTTGGTTCTTTTTCAGGCAAGTTTATGTTTTCTTTAAATATATGTGACATATACTTATTGAAAATGCCCTACCCCTCTCAAGAAATCTTGGCAAATTATAGAGAATTCAATACAAACGTATGAATTTGGAGCAGGTGTAAGCGACTTTGCCCCTTGAGCCTTCTCTGCCTTTTAATAAGATCATAGCTGATCTGATTTTAATCAAATCTCAATATTTATCCACTTGAAAATATGCAAACATTCTACTTCCACTGGCTTTCAAAAAGGTGTACCAAAGACAGTCAGATTTTTTGTGTGAAATAAGACTCTTATCCGAAAAAGGAAGACTTTTTAATCGGCCACCCATCTTCAGTACTGTATTTTGTTGCAAGTGGAATCATCCTCTCCACAACAAAGTTGCCACAGTATTAGCCTAGTAAATCTTATTTAATTTACAGTGCTTCTAAAGTTTCTACTGAAGACCAATACTGTACAAAGTACTGCAGAAGTAGTCTTACCAATGCACTATTTAACTGAAACGTGGCCTCCCTCCCTTTTCTAAAATAAAATTGCTAATTGCTTGTATCTATCTTTAAGCCTTTGAGATTCATTCACCAGGACATCTAGCTCCTTTTCTATCTCAGAGATCTGCAACATTGCACCATTTCAATTGTATGCTTCTTTCACATTCTTGCCAAAATGGGCACTTCCAAATTGAAGATAATAAAGCGTGAAGCTGGATGAACACAGCAGGCCAAGCAGCATCTCAGGAGCACAAAAGTTGACGTTTCGGGCCTAGACCCTTCATCAGAAGGGGGATGGGTTGAGGGTTCTGGAATAAATAGGGAGTGGGGGGAGGCGAACCGAAGATGGAGAGAAAAGAAGATGGGTGGAGAGGAGAGTATACAAGAGAGTTGCAGTGGGAGAGAGATTCCCTGAGGTTGGTCTGGAGGGAGGAGGGTAACTTCTTCAGGTTAGGCATCCCTGGAAGAGGCTTCGCAGTGAGGTTAAAATTGTATCAGAGATAATGGGAACTGCAGATGCAGGAGAATCCAAGATAATAAAGTGTGAAGCTGGATGAACACAGCAGGCCAAGCAGCATCTTAGCAGACAAGATGAAAGGTCTAGGCCCAAAATGTCAGCTTGTCAGTTTGCATCTCCAACAATTTGCTCAGTACTACTTCCCTGGTGATTGTAATTTCCTGAGTTACTCCCTCCCATTTCTACCCTTACTAATTTGGGAGTTTAAAAGAAAACGGAAATTGCTGGAGAAACACTAGAGGTATGGCAGCATCTTTGAAGACAAACAGTTAATGTTTCAAGTCTGATATGACTTCTTCAGAACTATTTTTATCTTTGGGATGTTACTTGTATCCTCCTTGTAAACACTGATGAAAATACCTGCTCAAATTCATCTGCTGTATTTTCTAATTCTTCAAGTGCACTTTCTTTAGGACCAACTCATTGTGAATTTTAAATATATTCAAAGGAACTTGTATGATCTGTTTTTATATTTCTAGCTAGCTTTCTCAAGCTGATTTCCCCCCCACAATTCTTTATTTTTCTTGTATTCTGTCCAAACTTCTGACCTGTCACATGTCTTTGCTCAGTTATATTGATTTTCTTTAATTCTGATACTTTAACACTTATAGTAAAACACGGGTGGTGGGTCTACCCCTTGGGATTTTTATTTTGTCTCCTTTGGTCTATCCTTTAATCTTATTTCCCAGTTCACTTTAGTTATCTGTTTTCATGCTCCCCAATTGTCCTTATTTAAGTTTGAAATACTAATTTTGGACCTACTGTTCCTCTCTTAGGTTTAACTTTCAATCATTTTATTGCTTGCACAAAAGCTTTCTTGTATCTTCTACATTTATCCTCTGTTACCTTCTATCTCTGTTCCCTGGTACACTTCCCTTGGTGCTCAAGCCATTAAACTTAATGAAAACTCTGATTATCTCCATGCATGCCTATAACTTATCTCCAGAATTGTTTCTAGTTCTAAACTATTTCTTAGCCTCTGTTTCTCAACCTCTGTTCTCGTTTCTGTACATAGCTGTGCTGTTTCAAAAAAAACCCGTTAACAGTTTTTTGGCTTCTGTCTGCTATACAAATTAATCCTGATGATGGAGAAAACTTAGATATGCAAGTACTGAACAGCAGGGAGTAAGCCCAAAAGAACTGTTTGATACCCGGAAGTTGAGGAGCATCAAGATTCAAATTTAAAACTGAAATTTAGATTTTCATTTTGACATGCTCAGGTGAATTGACAGCTGAAGCACTGCCGGGATTAGGTGATGAAACAAGACCAATTAACAGTGAAGTTATTATAGTGGGAAGATGGAACTGATATTAGATAAAAGCCAGAAGACCTCCTTTGTCAAGTTAGTTTCAGTGGTTGCATTTGAGGTTTGTTCGTTTAAAAGACGGCATATCCTAATGGTGACTCTCGGTTACTGCTAATGCAGAATTATGTTCATAAACCTCTCACTGATTCTTGAAAAAATATTTGGACAGTCTAGTAAAATTAACACAAGCTGTGTGACATTGCTACACATTTCAGCTTGCAAAGTCGCAGAGTGTTTCACTGTTTTCAGCTTGCTTTCAGCTCCTGATTAGTAATACATCAGTCAGTGACATAGTCAGTTCAACTGAGGTATCAGTGTGTAGAGCTGGATGAGCACAGCAGGCCAAGCAGCATCAGAGGAGCAGGAAGGCTGATCTCATAATGAATTTCTCCATCTGTGCTGAGACAATCTTATTTAGGAAAATGGCTGAGTTGTTTCAATTTATCACCCGTCTCTGAGCTATACGGTATACCAAACCTTTCCTGCCCTTGAGCCGAGATTGACTAAATGGTTGTAACAAGATCTGTTGCTCAGCTAACACAACTTCACTGCTATGTTTAAATTTTAGAATAAGGTACCAAACATTTGGTTGCTTATTAAGGTTAGAGCCCGTTGTGTTGGGGATAGTGCATTAGCATGGATAGTGGATTGGCTAATTAATAAAAGACAGAGTTGGGATAAGGGCGCGTTTTTTAGATGGGATCAATGCTAGGGACATAATTATTTACAATATATATTAGTGACTGGGATAAGAAAAATGAATGTACTGAAACCAACTTTTCAGAGAGTACAGAAATAATTGGGCAGGCAAGTGGTGAGGATGACAATGTTGGCAGAGGGATACAGACATGGGTGAGTAGGCAGACTTAGCAGATGAAGTATAATGTGGGAAAATGTGAGGTTTGGACTTTGGCGGGAAGATTGGAGAAGCTAAATGATATTTAAATGGAGAAAGACTGCAGAGAGTTATAGAACAGAGGGATTTGAGAGTTCTCAAACATGAGTCACGAAAAGCTCGCGCCCAAGTTTAGCAGGTGATAGGAATGGCAAATGGAATGTTGGCCTTTATTTCAAAGGAAATGACGTTTGAAAATAGGGAAATTTTGCTAAAGCCAGACCACAACTGGAATGCTCTGCATAGTAAGATAAAACTAAGAACTGCTGTTACTGGAAATCTGAAACAAAAACAAGAATTGCTGAGAAACACAGCAAGTTTGGGACCATATGAAAATATGTTTCTCCAGCAAGTTTGGTTTCTGTTTCATATCCTGAACAGTGTTGGGCCCCTTTTCTAAGGAAAGATATTGGAAGTGAAGGGTGATACTTGGTATGGAGATTATGTCTTGCGATGAGAGGTTGAGTAGAGTGAGCCAGTTTATACTCGTTGGAACTTAGAAGAAAGACAGGCAACCTTATTGAAACACAAAATTTCTTAGGATACAGTGGAGTTGATGCTGAGATGTTGTTTCCCCGTGTCTAGTATCAGAGGGCATAATCTCAGAATAAGGAGTTGCATAGTTAAAACAGAAATGAGAAGGAATTTCTTTGATTAGACGCTAGTACATCTGCAGAGTACTTTACTGTAGAGGGCTATTGAAGCTGGGTTGTTGGGTGTATTCATGTATATGAGATAGACATTTTTAATCAGTAAGGGACTTGGCTATGGGGAAAGGGCAGGAAGGTAGATCTGAGAATTATCGATTAGGACTCATCTGAATGGCAGAGCAGACTTGATGGGCTTACCACTGCTACTATGTCTTATTGTCATCACTGTAAAAATGTTAAACAAGAAAAGGGAGCAATCAGCAGAATGATGATAATACTCATTAAGTACTGAAAACTAAAGTGCTTGTGAGAAATTTCAAATATTTTAGAAATAGGTCTTTAGTTCACTTAGTTTGCCCCAATTAGTAACTCAGTTAGGAGACAAAACCCATTTTGATAGATCTGAAGTTATGGAATTCCTTGAAATGGAAGGTTTCTGTTAACGGGGAGAGGAGGCAGGAGACAGAGCTAAATGAGTTAGTGTTGACAGTAGTGCTCAATACTGAGAGTTCCAGGCTTAGCAAGAACACTTCAAATAATCAAATGTACAGAGCAATATTAAATGCAGAAAAATTTGCTTTTGTTTTTACAAAAAGAGCATGTTTTGTGCATCCCTTACTTATCAAGTTTACTGATTTATTGTACAGTTCAACGAAACATGTTTAAAAAAAAGCTCACAAGATGTGGGTGTCATTGACTCGGCCAGTAGTTGTTGTATCCCTAAATGCCCAGGAACTCAGTGACTTGTTCAGCTGTTTCAGAGGACAGTTAAGAGATAACCATATTTGTGAGACTGTGGAATCATATGCAGACCAGACCAGGTAAGAATGGCCGATTTCCTTCCCCAAAGTGTATTAATGAATTAGATAAGTTTTTACAACAGTTGACGACATTGTTACACCAGCTTTCAATTCCAGATTTTATTGAAATCATTTTTCACCAAATGCCATGGTGAGAATCAACCCCGTGCCCATAGAGCATTAGCCTGGGGTTCTAAATGACCAGTCCACTGACATTACCACAATACCAACACCTACCCCAGTATGCAATTAAAAGCACTGTTCTAGGAACATATAACCCTTGGTGTTAGAATAATAGTAGAACTTGGGTACCTTGATAGTGAAAACAAATTAAACCGCTGGGAACTCCATTAGTTAGATCAGAAATCTGTTTGTAGGTTGTCAGTTTTTCCCATCTAAGCTGTTATGAGGAAAGCTGTAGTATATCAGCCTTTGGTTTGACTCTTGTGATGTAGTGATAGTGTTGCTACCATTGAGCCAGGAGGTTTGAGTTCAAGTTCCACCTGCTCTGGACATATGAAACAACATCTCTGAACAGGTTGATTTTTAAAAAAAGTCTGTAAATCTCTTGTGTTTTTTGTAGTGCAGTCGTAATGTCATTGAGCAAGGAGGCCTGGGTTCAAGTCTTCCTTGCTCCAGAGTTGTGCCAAAGTTGTGGACTGGTTGAGTTTTTTTGAATTTACAACTTTCTGGTTTGATCCCTATTTAAAGTAATGTGTGCAGTTCTGGGCACTACACTTTGGGATATATTAGCCTTGGAGACAGTGTTGTGTAGATTTGCCAGAAAAATACGGGCTCCAAATGGGTTATATTATGAGAATAAAATTGTCTGGATTTGGTTTGAATTTCCTTTAATGTAAAAATTAAGTAATAATCTCATGAAGATATTTAAGATGATTAGAGTTGATGGAGAGACGTTATTTCTTCTGGTGGGGGGTGTGTCCAGAACGAGGGAGTGGAGTCTTAAAATTTGATCTAATAGCTAATTTGAGGAAGCATTTTTTCCTCATAGCCCCTTGAACCTGCTCCGCCGTTCAATTAGATCATAGCTGATCTGATTACTCCAGATTCCCCCCATCCCGATAACCTTTCACCCCTCGCTTACCAAAAATCTACCTCTGCCTTAAAAAAAGATTTATAGAGTGTGCTTCCATGACCTTTTGAACAAGAATGCACCAAAGATTCATGACTCTCTGTGATTTTTTGAAAAGATCCCAATTCTATCTCAAATGGGTGTAAACCCTTGCTTTTAAACCGTGGCCCCTAAACTCTTCCACAAGAGGGAACATTCGTTCCACATCACCTTGACAAGCCCACTCAGGATCTTCAATGTTTGAATCAAGTCACCCATACTCTTGTAGATAGAAGCCTATTTGTCCAAAATGTCCCCGTAAGGCATCCTTCCCATTCCAGGTATTAATGGTGCCAGTTACATATGTTATATAATGAAAGCTGGCTGTGTGGTCTCAGCCCTGGCTCAGTGGATATCACATAAGAACTGAAAGAACTGTAGATGATGTACATCAGAAAGAGAAACAGGTTGCTGGAAAAGCTCAGCAGATTTGGCAGCATTTGAGCAGAGAAATCAGTTAACGTTTCAGATCCAGTGACCATTCCTCAGAACTGATGGTTGCTAGGAAATTATTGGTTTATATTGCAGAAGATAGGGTGGGCAAACAAAGGAGTGAATAATGATTTGGCTAGGAGGGTGGATAGCTATTAATGGGGACTATTAGTGGCTATCAATAGGTAGTGTGTAATACAGACTATATGATAACAAGGCCTGGTGTGTGACGTTGGGGGCTAGAACATGGGAGAATTCAAGCTGTAAAATTATTGAACTGGATATTGAATCCAGAGGGCTGCAGGGTCCCCAAGTGGAAAATGAGGTGTTCTTCCAGCTTGTCCTGAGCTTCGCTGAAGCACTGCAGCAAGCCTGAGACAGAGATGTTGGCTAGGGGAAAGGGTGGTGTGTTTAAGTGGCAGGCACCTGGAAACTCAGGATCTTCTTTGGGTGAAGAACGTAGATGTTCTGTGAAGCAGTCACCCGTCTATGCTTTATTTCCCCAATGTAGAGGAGACCACATTGTGAGCAGCGAATACAGTAGACTAGATTGTGTGAAGTGCAGGTAAAGTGTTGCTTCACCTGAAAGATATGTTTGGGCTCTTGGATACTGAGGAAGGAGGAGGTAAATGGGCGGATGTTACACCTTCGCTGGTTCCGGGGAAGGTTCTGTGGGGTTGTGGGGGCATGTTGGAAGTGAAGGAATGGTGGACTAGCGTGTTCTGGAGGGGATGGTCTCTCTGGATTGTGTAAAAGGGAGGGGAGGGAAATATGTGTCTGGTGATGGCATCTTCCTGGAGGTGGCAGAAATGGCATCTGATGTTTTTCTGGATGTGGATGTTGGTGCGATGATAGGTAAGCACAAGGGGAACGCTACTCCTGTTTCAGGACGGAAGAGAGGGGTTGAGGGCGAATATCTGGGAGATTTGTTGAACCTCGTTGAGAGTGCTATTGACAGTGATGTTGGGGAATCCTTGGTTGAGGAAGATGGTGGACATTTCAGAGGCTCCCTTGTTGAAGTTGGCCTCATCAGAACATACGCAATGGAGATGGAGGAACTGGGAGAATGGAATGGAGTCTTTACAGGAAGCAAGTTACGAGGTTGTGTGGTCCAGATAGCTGTAGGAGTTGGTGGGTTTATAGCTGATATTAGTGGCCAATCTTTCCCCAGAAATGGAAACAGAGATGTCAAGGAAGGGAAGGGAAGGGAAGAGTCAGAAATAGACCAGGTGAAAGTGAGGGCAGGGTGGAAATTGGAAGTGAAATCAATGGACTTTTCCAATTCCAGATTGGAGAGAGAAGCAGCACCAATGATATCATCAATATATCGCAGAATGAGTTGTGGGTGGGAGCTGCAATAGCACCAGAACAAGAAATGCTCCATGTACCCCACAAAGAGACAGGCATAACTGGGACCCGTTTGCGCATCCATGGCATTCCCTCTGACCTGAAGAAGATGAGAGGGGTTGATGAACATGAGGACAAGATTGGCCAAACAGAGGAGGGTGGTAGTGTGTAGAAATAGAAAACTGGAAATTCTGAAACTGGCGTAAAGTATCAGAAGAATTGCAGATGTAATTGGGCAGTGACTGTACCAGGAGAGAAAAGATTGAATCAAGGTAGGAAGAGATGAGTTTTGAGGGGAAAGAGCAGGAAGAAACAATAGGTCTACCTGGGCAGGCATGAATCTTTGCACACTTCCTCAAAAGGCTATGGAAGCAGAGTCTATGATTTGTTTTTAAGGCAGAGGTAGTGGAAATCACTGCCTCAGTCAGCAAGTTGGCCTCAAGTGGAGCATAGAGTCTGAACTGTCACCCTAGTGCAGTAATGAGGGACTGAAGAATCGTCATTTTTCAGATGAGGTGTTAAACTGACCCCCTCTCAGCTGGATGTAATGGACTCTGCGACGCTATTTTGAAAATGATAGGGATATTCTGGCTAGTGTCTGCCTCTCAAACCACTCCCAGAAAGAAGTTATCAACATATTATTGCATTACTGCCTCTAATCAGATTTAAAGCAGGAAATGCAATAAGAAAGGAGATCCAAGAGGCACCAGTAAGTGTATAGATACAATCATTTGTATAACATTGAGGATTGTGTTGCTAAGTGGGATGATTACACTTTCCGTTTGAGCTTAAGTGCTCTGGGCTTATTTAATGGCACAATCACAATCAATCTACAGTGTTGAAATACCAGAGTATAACATCACAGCTCCTGCTGAATGCTTTGAGTGGTGCCATTAAATGTTAATCTTTTATTAATTTTGTAGCATAGCATTGCTATTACCTTGTTTTTAGTGCTTAGCTTGGAGAAAGCTCGACTAACCTATTCCAGACCATTACTGAAACGTTAACGATATGCACAGAACTCCAGTTGGCTTTCCCCAAAAGGGTTCCTCCAATCTCCTTTGTTTTACAAGCTCTGTCTGTCTGGAGTAATTGTACAATGTCAGACTTAGTGTTAGCAGCTTTTCTTTCTCCCCCATTAACCATATCCATCCCTCTATCTGCCTAATGGTCTCACTCTGGGCTCCATCTCCATTTATTGTTGACTCCTTTACAACTCCCCCCAAACACTTTGTTTTCAGCGTACTTACCACCTATTCCGAGCTACTACTGGTTCAGATGAATGGTCACTGGGCCTGGAAGGTTGGCCCTGATTCCTCTCTGCACGTACTGCCAGACCTGTTGAGTTTCTCCAGCAATTTATAATTTTCTGTCAGAATTGGTGTTGCTTTCTATTCAACTTCTTTCAACATATATTTTCCCTTCATATCCTGCAGGCACTAACTGATGCGGAAAGGTTCCGTATAAATCATTGGCTGAGACCAAGTGTCCCATCCACCTTAGCCTTGAACAGTCACCTCCTAGTTTTAGATAGAGCGAACACAGTCAAACTGAATCTTGCCCTTTATTTACTTAAACCATGGAAAAGAATGCCGTTCCAAAATGGCGAAAATGTTATCATCATATCGAGTCATACAGTATGGAAACAGACCCTTTGGTCCACCAATCCATGCTGACCATGTTCCCAAGCTAAACTAGTCCCATCTGCCTGCATTTGGCCCATACCCACTTCAAATGTTTCCTCTTCGCAAACTTATCCAAATAACATGTAAACATTGTAACTGCTGCTGTGGAAAATTGGCCAGGTATGTCTTGTTCATGAAGAGCGGGACAAATTCAATTTGACAAATTATTGCTCCCATCCGTCATAAGCAATGTGATGGAAGGTATCATGGTCAGTGCTATTAAATAGTACTTAGAATCATACAGGTTAGAAGAGATTCTTTGGCCTATTGAATCTGTACTGCCAAAACTATACCTCTATTGACACTAATTCCACTTTTCCACTAAGTCCATAGCCTTGAATTTTATGAAACTTCAAGTGCTGTTCCAAGTACCTTTTAATGATTCAGAGATAGTAGGAACTGCAGATGGTGGAGAATCTGAGATAACAAGGTGCAGAGCTAGATGACCACAGCAGGCCAAGCAACAGCAGAGGAGCAAGAAGGCTGACGCTTCAGCCCTGAAGAAGGGTCTAGGCCCAAAACGTCAGTTTTCCTGCTCCTCTGATGCTGCTTGGCCTGCTATGTTCATCCAGCTCTACACCTTGTTACCTTTTAAGGATTATGAGGTTTCCTGCCTCCAATACCCTCCCAGGCAGTGCATTCCAAATCCAGCCACCATCCTCCTGTTGAAAAGCTTTTCCTCAATGGCCTCTTTCACTTTAAAATTATGTCCATTATCCCCTTCTTTACTCAGCTATAACCTTCTCACTGACACTTGGTTTCTGTTCAGTCAGCGCAACTCAGTCTTAGACCTCATTACCACCTAAGTCTAAAAGAGCTGAACTCCAGAAGTGAGATGAGAGTGACTGACAGCCCTTATCATCAAAGTAACATTTGACTGATCGTGGTACCAAGGAACCCTAGCAAAATTGTGGTCGGTGGGATTTGGGAGTTGGAGTAAATCCTAGCACAACAAAGATAGATGTGGCTGTTGGAGGCAAATCATCTCAGCCCCAGAATCTAAGGAGTTCCGCAGGGCAGTGTCCTTGGGTCAGCCATCTGCAGCTACTTCATTAGTGACCTTCCCTCAAATGCAGCGGCAGGGACAGAGATTGTTAGCCCTGTTGCTGCTCCTGGTTGGGCACCTGTGCAGAGAAGACCCTGTTGAATATTGGGGTCCCCTTTGAAACTAGTATCTGTGTTCTGTTAGCATTCCATATAAAGCATGAGATCTCACTTAATTATGTTGCAGCAATAACTAGCCTTCTACAAATGTGAGCAAAAGAATTATGAACTGCCACCCTACCCAATGATGAGTGTTTGGGAAAATAAAGTGTCCTTGTGCAAGGAAGGAGTGGAAATTAATCTTCAAATGGCAGGCAGTGGGGAAGAAGAGGACAATTGTCAACCTGGCATCATCAGTAGCCGCCCAGGATCATTTGACAGAGAGGGTTGAGATAGGTGATTGATAGGTACAAAAGAAGGTTTATCAATAGGGAGAGAGGGGGAGTAGACAGAGGGAGAGAGAGAGACAGGGAGTGGGGGTGAAGAGCGGAATCTGGGAATAACCATTTTCTTGAGAAAAGACCAGGTGTTCCTCTCAATTACCTTGAGGAAACAACACAGACTGTTACCACCAAAGACTGCAGTGCCACAGATGAACACATGCCCTACTCCTGCCGAATTTGGGATCGATGAAGTGTTCTCAACTATCAAGGTCATATATTTTCTTCATCTAATTAACTAATGTATTATGTAGAAACTGATGCTTCTTAACGAATATTCAGAAATTTGCTCTAAGCTTTCCATATCAGGCAACTGTAATCATGAATCCTCCTAAAATCAACGTCCTGGGCTCTGGTTATCGGGTCTTATACCTCCAATACCCTAGGCCCTGCTCAAATATATGGTCAGCAATTTTGATGTTTACTGGCGATTGTATAATTTGCAGCATTATTTGCCACTGAAATAGCATGTCTGCACACAGCAAGACTCAAGACAACACTCAGACTTGTCATGATAGGTGGCAAGTGACATTCATGCAATCAAAGTTTCATAAATAACAGTGATGAAAATGACTACGTTTTTTTCTGGTAATGTTTGTTGAGGGATCAATGTTGGTCAGGCTGCTAAGAGAGCTGTACTTCCTCTGTTCTTATAAAGAGTACAGCGGATATTTTGTCTACTCAAGAGGATAGAAAGGGCGTTCATCTAATGTTTCACTCTCTGAAGGGTAGGTGCCTAAGTTTCTGGCACCTTCTCACTTATAGAGTCATACAGCATGGAAACTGGTCCTTCCATCCAACTCATTAAAGGAGAATTGTTGCCAACCGAGTCAAAATTAGGCTACAACAGCTATGTTTTGCTCAGGATCCCATTGTCATAAGAGGCCATTTATTGTAAAGACAATTTTAAATGAGCTGTTGATCAAATGCTCTCAGCTTTGTGCATCAAGAGAACATCGAGGAATGGATTGTCTTGGATAAAGTTGAGTTTTAATTTTCAGAGGTATGTTGTTTAATTTCCCAATGAATCTGAAATCCAAAAGTTGTTTGTCAATTTTCTACTGTAGAACCCTTAAGTGGTCCTTCCGTTATATCCAGCAACAGTAAATATGTGGTTTGGTGCACTGAATTGCCCTCCATCCACATTCAGGTGGTTACAATTAACTAGAAACTGAACTGGACAAGCCATATAAATACTGTAGCTACAAGAATAGGTCTTAAGTCTAGAAATCCCACAGTGAGTAACTCACTCCCTCAGTCCCTGAAACATCGACAAGGTGCAAGCCAGGAGTATGAAGAATTGTCTGGTTGGCTGCTGCTTCAACAAGAATCACTCAAGAATCTTGACAACACCCAGGAAAAGCGGCCCACTTGATTAGCACCTCATCCACTGCCTCCACCACCTACATTCAGTAGCTACAGTGTATACTGTTTACAAGATTAACTGCAAAAATTCTCCAAATGCTCTTTAGACAGCACCTTCCAAAGCCACGGCCACTTCCAACTAGAAGGATAAGGGCAGCAGATACATTTGATTCAAATGATTTATTGCCACTTTATTTATCAAATTATTACAGTGAAAATTGTAATAGGTCGCTATGCTCTGGCACCATTTTGACTTATAGAAGAAGTTAAGATATAAGACTGAAATCAAGATATAAGACATAGGTATAGTTAAACCAGAGTCATCTTCCTCCCTTCTTGTGCTCTGCTCTCAATGGGCTCGGAGCCCACCAAAGGCCCCTCTCCAGCAGTACCAATCCGGTCTACTGCAGCTGAAGCCCAACATCTCTGATTCTGATGCCAACCGAAGATGCCACCTTCTCTGCCATTGTCACCATGATGCCCATTTTGCCACCACTTTGCTGCCGCCAGCACCGGACCCATCTTTCATTGCTGGGCCTACCTCGTTGAAGTAGTAGCAGTCACTGATGCCGATACCACTCCTGTGTTTGCCTCTCTGCCGCCATCTTACTGGAATCCATGAGTCCGCACTGGGCTCAGCCACTACTGTGGATGCTGTCACCTCTACCGAGCTCTTCGAAGGAGATAGGTACAAGAATCACAAAGGGGAAAAGAAACAAAAAGAAAAGTGGATGTAGCAGACAAAGTGAATGGGCCCTGGTTCAGGAGTCCTACTCTGCTGTCATCTTAGTGGAACACCACCCTCTGCAAGTTCCTCTCAGAGCAACTCAGCACCCTGACTTGGAAATATATCACCATTTTTTCATTCCTGCTGGGTCAGAATCCTGAAAACCCCTCATCCCTGTGCCTCCCTACACCAAATGCACACAGCAGTTCAAGAAGGCAGGGGCCACCACTTTGTCAAGGGTAACTAGGGATGTGCAATAAATGCTGGCCTTGCCAGCGATACTCATATTCCATGAATGAAATTTTAAAGAATTCTCAGTAGAGAATTGACATCATGTGGGGAAAGTTCTGGTCTGTACAACTACATGCTTAAGAAATCTGGCATGATTAGCACTGCTGCCTCCCAGTTACAGGGACCTAACTTTAATTCCACCCTTGGGTGACCATCTGTGTGGAGTTTGCACATTCTCCTTGTGTCTGTGTGGGTTTTCTCTGGGTGCTCTGTTTTCTTCCCACAGTCCAGAGATGTGCAATTTGGATGTGAGTTTGCTCGCTGAGCTGGAAGGTTAGTTTTCAGACCTTGCGTCACTTTTTTTTATTTGAAAAAATATACTTTATCATAAGATGTACAAAAAACAAAACATATTTATACACCTACCCAGTCATGCAAGCCACTCCGGGTTACCCAGGGGGTACGTACACCAACTAAAAGAAGAAAAAATAAAGCAAAAAAGTACCCCGGCAGTCGTCACCCCACACAGTCCCAGTTGGGGAAGGCACCAGCTGGGCCGAGTTACCAGATAGGGCCCTTTTTTCCATTCGTACGATGGTCTTTCCCCACCGTGCCTGGGCGGTGGCTGCCCCAAGCTTTAGCGCGTCCCTCAGCACGTAGTCGTAGACCTTGGAGTGCGCCAGTCTGCAACAATCGGTCGGGGTCAGTTCTTTCAGGTGGCAGACCAGCAAGTTGAGGGCAGACCAAAGAGCGTCTTTCACCGCAGTGATGGTCCTCCAGGCGCAGTTGATGTTGGTCTCGGTGTGCGTCACGGGAGACAGCCCGTAGAGCACGGAGTCCCACGTCATGGAGCTGCTCGGGACGAATCTTGACAAATACCACTGCATCCCCCTCCAGACCTCCTGCGCATAGGCACACTCCAGAAGGATGTGATCGACAGTCTCGTCCCCCCCGCAGCCACCTCGAGGGCAGCGTGCAGTGGCGCAGAGATTCCGGGCATGCATAAAGGATCTCACTGGCAGAGCCCCTCTCACCACCAGCCAAGCAATGTCCTTGTGCTTGTTTGAAAGTTCTGGCGCTGAGGCATTCTGCCAAATGACTGTGGCAGTCTGCGTGGGGAACCACACGATGGGATCCACCCTCTCCTTTCCCAAAGGGTCTCGAGGATACTACGTGCTGACCACTGCCTGACGGCCTTGTGGTCAAAGGTGTTTCCCTTAAAAAATTTCTCCACGAAGGACAGGTGGTACGGGACGGTCCAACTACTCAGAGCGTTCTGCGGCAACGAGGTCAGGCCCATCCTTTGCAACACCGGGGACAGGTAGAACCTCAGTAAGTAGTGACACTTGGTGTTTGCGTACTGAGGATCTACGCACAGCTTGATGCAGCTGCACACAAAGGTAGCCATCAGGGCGAAGGTGGCGTTCGGTACGCCCTTTCCCCCATTTTCCAGGTCTTTGTACATGGTGTCCCTGTGGACCTGGTCCATCCTCGACCCCCAAATGAAGTGGAAGATGGCCCAGGTGACTGCAGCAGTGCAGGTCCAGGGAATAGGCCAGGCCTGCGCCACATACAACAGTACCGAAAGCCCCTCGCACCTGACAACCAGGTTCTTACCCGCGATGGAGAGGGACCGGAGCGTCCACCTGCCCAGCTTCTGCTTCAGTTTGGTGATACGCTCCAGCTCCACCGAACCAAACACCCAGCACCTTCAGGTAGTCTGCCCTGACGGTGAAGGGGTTGAAGGAGCGGTCGTCCCAGTTCCCGAAGAACATGGCCTCGCTCTTACCCCTATTGACTTTGGCACCCGAGGCCAGTTCAAACTGGCCGCAGATGTCCAACAGCCTACTCACCAACCGACAATCCGGTGCAGAAGACGGTGACGTCGTCCATGTACAGGGAGATCTTGACCTGAAGGCCTCCGCTGGCTGGGATAGTCACGCCCTTCAGGCTCACGTCCTTCCTGATGGATGCGGCGAAGGACTCCACACAGCACACGAACAAGGCAGGAGAGAGCGGGCAGCCCTGCCGGAGTCCAGATCTGACGGGAAAACTGTCCGATTCCCACCCATTGATCGAGACTGCGCTAACGATGTTGGTGTAGAGCAGCCGGATCCAATTGCGGATGCCCTCCCTGAACCCCAATTTGGAGAGGACGTCCCTCATGCAAGCATGAGAGACCCTGTTGAAGGCCTTCTCCTGGTCCAGGCTGATGAGGCAGGTGTCCAAGCTCCTGTCCTGCACATAGGCGATCGTATCCCTGATGAGCGCGAGGCTCTCAGCGATCTTCCTGCCCGGCACAGTACAGGTTTGGTCAGGGTGAATCACTGACTCCAGGACAGACCTGACCCGGTTGGCAATGACCTTGGCCAGGATTTTGTAGTCCACGTTCAATAGTGAAATGGGACGCCAATTCCTAATTTCTTCCCTCTCCCCCTTCCTCTTGTAAATGAGGGTGATGATGCCCTTCCTCATGGACGTGCACATTTCCCCTGCTCGAAGTGCACTATCGTACACCTCCAGCAGGTCCTGGCCGACCAGGTCCCACAGAGCGGAATACAGCTCGACCGGTAAGCCGTTGCTCCCGGGAGTCTTATTCCTCTCCAAAGGACTTGAGGGCTCTGGTCAGCTCGTCCAGGGATATAGGCCGGTCCAGCCACTCCCTCATGCCGTCATCTAAGACCTCCGTGATAGACGACAGGAATGACTTGGAGGCCATGCTGTCCGTGGGCTTCGTGTCATACAGTCCGGCATAGAAGGATCTGCTGATCCTCAAAATGTCAGGCCGAGACAACGTCACCGAGCCGTTGTCCTCCTTCAGCCGGCTAAGCACAGAGCTCTCTTTGTGCACCTTCTGAAAGAAGAAACGCGAGCACGTCTTGTCCTGCTCCACGGAGCAGACCCTGGACCGGAAGATTATCCTGGAGGCACCCACGGCAAAGAGCGAGGTTTGCTGGCCCCTCACCTCGTGAAGGTCCTCCGTGACATCGACCCCCATCAACTGCAGAAGGAGCAGGTTCTGCATCCTTATCTGGAGTCGGGACAGCTTTCCCCACCTCTCTCTCGCCTTCTGAACGCCCTTGAGGACAAAGAACCTCTTGATGTTCTCCTTCACCGTCTCCCACCAGTTGCCCGGAGACTCAAAGAGGGGTTTCATGGTTCTCCAACTGGCGTACTCCCTCTTAAGCTCCTCGACTTTCTCTGGGGTCAACAGAGTCGTGTTGAGCTTCCATGTCCCCTTGCCGGCTGGCTGGTCGTCCTGTAAGTGACAGTCGGCCAGCAGGAGGCAGTGGTCAGAGAAGAACACCGGCTTGACGCCGGTGGACCTGACCGAGAACGCCCATGACACAAACAGGAAGTCTATCCTTGAGCGGATAGACCTGTCTGACCGCGACCAGGTGTACCTCTGCTGAGCTCCGTCTGCAGGGGTGCTGAAGATGTCGATGAGCTTGGTGTCCTTCACCGTGCCCATAAGGATTCTGGATGTGATGCCCAGTTGACTCCTCCCACCCGCTGTCCCCACGCCGGATCTTCCATCTGCATCGATGATGCAGTTGAAGTCTCCGCCTAGGATGACCGGCCTGGACGCAGCCAGCTGGGGTGGAAGCCGCTGCAGGACGGCCAACCGCTCACTCCGTACCGCTGGGGCGTACACGTTGATCAGCCTCAGGGGAGCGTTCCTGTAGGTGACGTCAGCCACTAGGAGGCGTCCCCCCACCACCTCCTGAACTTGAGAGATGGTGAAGTTGCACCCCCGCAGCAGAATAGCCAGGCCCGAGGAGCGACAGTCGTTACCCCCCACCAGATTGAAGGCCCACAGGTCCAGGCGCCAGACCATTTCCTGTACCTGCTCAGGTGCGGTATCCCGCACTCCTGCAGAAACAGGAGGTCCGCCTTGACGGCGTCAGGTAGGCCAACGTGGACACACATCTTGTGTGGACTTGACGCTGCGCACATTAATGCTCGCAACTCGTACCCCCGTTGTGGGCAGTGACCGCAGTACCCTCCCCAAGTCCAAGTTCCAGCCCCTCCATCTGTCCCTTCATGCCCATTGCCCGGGCTAACTGCTGGACGCTCTCCGGGCTCAGGAAACCGTCTGTGCTGCCTTCCGAGTGGCATCCCCCCATCGGGGGTACGGAGGCAGGAGAGTCCGGCTCTGGGTCAGGCTGGGGATGCGCTGTTCCCTCCTTTCCACCTGGAAGTTCCGGGGCGCCCTCCAGGGACCCAGCGGTACGTGACTGGTTGTCCGAGGGAGCCTCAGGACACCTCCCGTCACCTGCAAGCGGGGTGCTGCTTTCCTTCTCCCTTGAGATCTTTAGCTTCTGCTTTGGGTGGGCCCTCTCCAAATCCCCCTCGTCAAAGGAGCTCTTATAGCACCCCCCTGTAGCTGCCTCTTCCCACGTGATGGTTGCGGTTCCTGGGCCTGCCGACGCACCTTCCTCCTCGCTTTCCGGACCGTCATTCACTCCCCTGGGTCGCCTGTCGTCGCCTCCATCGACTCCGGGTTGTCGGGGGGGAGCAGAGCCTGGAGGGGCGCTTTGCTGGCCTCGGGCCCATCCTGCGGGGCTGGGCCCTCCTGCACGACCTGGCCCTCCTGCATATTAGTGGGGTCCTTGCAGGGCCCTGGTGCCTTCCTCTCCTCCCGGGGGGGGGGGGGGCTGGACCCGCATTGCCCCTGCCGGCGACCTGGGCATAGGTGGTCCCCCACCGTGGGCATGCCCTTTAGAGGTGGCCCGCTTCCCCGCAAAGGTTGCAGCTTTTTTCTTGTGGGCAATCCTTTGCAAGGTGTCCCTCCTCCCTGCAGATGGTGGCTTTGCAGTCGGACGCCACGTGACCAGACCTACCACAGGCATGGCAGACTTTAGGTTGCCCTGCGTGGGTCAGGTAGCCCTTGCTCCCGCCGATCGTGAAGCTGGACAGTGGGTGTACAATGTTCCTGTCCGCGCCCATCCTCAGCGTCACCTTGACCTGCCTCTTACTGGTCCAGATGCCAAAGGGGTCCATGATGTCAGTTAGGTCCCCTTCCACCTTCACGTACCTTCCAAGGAAGGTCAGGGCATCAACTGCTGGCACATGCGGGTTGTACATGTGTACAGTCACCATACGGCTCCTCTACGCTGACATCACGAACAGCGGGACAGCGGTCAATACAGAGAGGGGGCCCTCACCTCCTTTCTCCTTGAAAACCTCCAGGAAGCACTCGTAAAGCTTGGCACTCCTGAAGGTTACATCGTAAAAACCTCCTCCGGGGAAATCCTGCAGGCAGTAAATGTCCGCAGCAGCGAACCCACAACAGTCCAACAGGACCCTCTTCATGAAGAAGGTGCGGTCCACAGGTGCACCTTCATCCACCTTCTTCACGGAAACACGGATGGTGTTCCAGACCCCCTGACCTGGGGCACGAGCACTTGCCACAGCCATCATTGCAGATTGGCTGCTCCCCTGAACCAGCGTTAGGCCGAAGCCAGCATTAAGATCCATCGGTTGCAAGGGTGCACAGCCAACCCGACGTCTTCCTTCCACCTCCAACACAGTGCTCTCCTCCTCTCGGTCCACAAAAGAGTGGGTCTTTATTTTGTTCCGAATGTAAGCTGGTTCACTGCGCTGGAAGGTTTGTTCCCAGACAATCAGTCACTATTCTAGGTAACATCAACAGTGAGTCTCCAATGAAGCGCTGGTGTTATGTCCCGCTTTCTATTTATCTGGTTAGGTTTCTTTGGATTGGTGATGTCATTTCCTGTGTTGGTGATGTCATTTCCTGTTCTTTTTCTCAGAGGATGGTAGATTGGCTCCAAATCAATGTGTTTGTTGATGGAGTTCCGGTTGGAAATCCATGCTTCTAGGAATTCTCGTGTGTGTCTCTGTTTGGCTTGTCCTAGGATGGATGTGTTGTCCCAATCAAAGTGGTGTCCTTCCTTATCTGTATGTAAGGATACGAGTGATAGTGGGTCATGTCGTTTTGTGGCCGGTTGATGTTCATGTATCCTGGTGGCTAGCTTTCTGCCAGTTTGTCCAATGTAGTGTTTGTCACAGTTCTTGCAAGGTATTTTGTAGATGACATTTGTTTTGCTTGTTGTCTGCATAGGGTCTTTTAAGTTCATGAGCTGCTGTTTTAGTGTGTTGGTGGGTTTGTGGGCTACCCTGATGCCAAGATGTCCGAGTAGTCTGGCAGTCATTTTGGAAATGTCTTTGATGTAGGGGAGAGTGGTTATGGTTTCTGGACCCGTTTTGTCTGTTTGTTTGGGTTTATTGCTGAGGAATCTGCGGACTGTGTTCATAGGGTACCCATTCTTTTTGAATACGCTGTATAGGTGATTTTCCTCTGCTCTTCGTAGTTCCTCTGTGCTGCAGTGTGTGGTGGCTCGTTGGAATAATGTTCTAATGCAGCTTCGTTTGTGGGTGTTGGGATGGTTGCTCCTGTAGTTCAGTATTTGGTCCGTATGTATTGTTTTCCTGTAGACGCTGGTTTGAAGTTCCCCATTGACTGTTCGCTCTACTGTGACATCTAGGAATGGCAGTTTGTTGTTGTTTTCCTCCTCTTTTGTGAATGTTATGCCAGTAAAGGATATTATTGATGGTCTTGAAGGTCTCCTCTAATTTGTTTTGTTTCGTGATGACAAAGGTGTCATCCACGTAGCGGACCCAAAGTTTGGTTTGGATGATTGGCAGAACTGTTTGTTCGAGTCTCTGCATTACTGCCTCTGCTAAGAACCCTGATAGCGGAGATCCCATGGGTGTACCGTTGGTTTGTCTGTAGGTTTTCTTATTGAAAGTGAAGTGGGTGGTGAGGCATAGGTCCACTAGCTTGATGATGTTGTCCTTGCTGATGAGGTTGGTGGTGTCTGGTGTATGTGTCTTCGGTTCTTCTAATAGTGTAGTCAGTGTTTCTTTGGCCAGGTTGATGTTGATGGACGTGAACAGGGCTGTTACATCAAAGGAGACCATTATTTCATCCTCTTCTATCTTGGTGTCTTTGATGGTGTTCAGGAATTCTTGGGTGGAGCGAATGGAATGGCGTGAGTCTTCTACTAAGTGTTTTAGTCTTTGGTGTAGTTCCTTGGCTAATCTGTAGGTTGATGTTCCAGGTAGCGACACTATGGGTCTGAGGAGGGCTCCTGGTTTGTGAATTTTTGGTAGTCCGTAGAAACGTGGTGTGTTGGATCCATCTGGTTTCATTTTTTGGAAGACTCTCTTGTTTAATTCTCCAGATTTTTGAAGTTTTTTGAGTAAGGCTGTGATTCGGTTCTCTAGTTGTGGGGTTGGGTCTATTGCCACCTGTTAGTAAGTGTCGGTATCTGCAAGCAGTGCGTGCAATTTGTGTGGCTGAGCCATGGGTGATGCAGGGTTACAGGGGTCGGATTGGGGTGTGGGTCTGGGTGGGATTCTTTTTGATGGGCCAAATGGCCTGCTTCTGCATTGTAGGGATTCTATGATTTGGCTGTATTTGAGATTGATCTTGTCAATAGAACCACAGAATGAGACCATGGAGTCCATTGTGTCTGCCCTGTCAGTGAGTAAGGGCGGCCATTTCTAATCCCACCTCCCAACGACTTGTCTGTAACCTTGTAGATACAAGATGTCAGTTGCAGCTCCATGTTCCTTTGAAATGAGTTGAAGGGTTTTGCCTCAACCAGGTAGTGAATTCCAGATAGCCACCACCCCTGTGTCTCCTCTAATCCTTCCGCCGATCACCGTAAACCTGTGCCCCTAATAATTAACCCCTCTCGCTCTTATTTTTATATTTGTCTTTAAATCTCTCCACACCCCCTCCTTTCCTAATGCAGTAAGCACAATGGTAGTGTATCTACCTCTGAGCCAGTAGGCCTGGGTTCAATTCGAAGTGTGTCATAACATATCTGTGCAGGTTGATTGTTTAGAAAATATTTAGAAATGAAGATGGAGGCCCTTTGTGGCGCAGTGGTAGTGTCTCACTTTCAGAGGCAGGAGGCCTGGGTTCTAGCCCCACCAGCTCCAAAAAGCATAACATAATCTCTGAACAGGTTGATTAAACAATATTTTTTCATAAACCTCCTCCATCTCACTCTCCTCCCTCTGAGATCTTCCTTCCTCCCTTTCCAGCCTTATGTCCATTGCCTCCTTCGTGAAGGCTGCACTTTTATCTAATTCAGCTTCACTTCCCGAATTCCCTCTTTAAACCTTTCCATCCTTATGACTCTCTTTTAAAAGCCACATTTTGGAAACAAGCCTTTGCCACTTCTCTCACAGGTTCCCGCCATTCTCAGCTTAAGGCCATAAGACATAGGAGAGGAAATTAAGCCATTCGGCCCATTGAGTCTGCTCTGCCATTCAATCTTGGCTGATAAGTTCCTCAACCCCATTCTTTTGCTTTTTCCCCATAACCCTTGAACCCCTTGATAATCAAGAACCTATCTATCTCAGTCTTAAATGTACTCCATGACCTGGCCTCCACAGCCTTCTGTGGCAGAGAATTCCATAGATTCGCCACTCTCTGGCTGAAGAAAAGTTTCTCATTAGAAGATTATGCATCACTTTCAAGAGTCTTGGAATGTCCTCTGTGCTAGAAGAGCCACGTAGCTGGAGATAAATTCCTGAAGTCCGGAACTGCAAAAATATGAGTTAATCCCAGCTTCATGACCCTTGAGGTGAAGCTCACATGGTCTGGAACCAAGATTTAGAACATAGAACATAGAACATAGAACAGTACAGCACAGAACAGGCCCTTCAGCCCACAATGTTGTGCCGACCATTGATCCTCATGTATGCACCCTCAAATTTCTGTGACCATATGCATGTCCAGCAGTCTCTTAAATGACCCCAATGACCTTGCTTCCACAACTGCTGCTGGCAACGCATTCCATGCTCTCACAACTCTCTGTGTAAAATTATGTTGGCAGTGGATCCTTATCATAGTAACTTTCTCAGCAATCTGAACTACAAGTACTACAACGACAGCCATCTGCTAGACCTTCCTCCATCAAAGTACAAGATCAGTACTGCCGTATGTCAAACTGATAGATATGAACTTGCACAAACAACCTTCTGTTGTGTATCTGAAGAATCCAAATGATTTAGTGCAGCCTGGAGGCTAGGTGCCAGCATGTACTGGGTTGGAAGCTTGTTGTTCTGAATTTTTATTTTTGCAATGCTGAACATTTTATTGCTCTATTTTTCAAAGATCTTGTAACTAAAGAAGCTGTACCTAGGTACCTTTATACCTGAGATGGCCCTGTCGGTGGTGATTTATAAGCTTTTCAGTATATATCACAATAAAGCTAATTCTATTCTATTCCTTTTTAATCTTAAATTATTAAGGGCAGAAGATGCCCTTTCTGATCCCTGCACTACTGAGTTAGATAATGAGACAGCATTTATGGGAGTAGAATTTGGATTGTGCATAACACTGACTAGTTGGGTGAATGCCTATTTCTCTGCTGTAACTAACGGCTGAAGAAACTTCAGCTGGGATTCCAAGGCATTAAATCCTGGTAGAAAGTGTAGGTATCAATTGAAAATAGAATTAGGCTTGACTGTGATGCTCTTGATAATCTGGTGCTTTCTCGCTACCTATGAACTGAAAAATGGCTACTTAGGGGTGAGGAAACTTTTGTCATTGTATGGAGGAAAGAGACTGGAAAAAGAAGCAAGAAAATAATTAGCAAAATTGCTTCAATCAATTAAAAAGATTTGTTTTTTATTTAAAAGAGATTCAATAATATTCTCCACAATTGCTCATTGCAATATAAATTCCTTTTTTTTGTTTACAGAATTCAGACCTTATGAATGAAGCATTTCAGTTACAAATGCAGGGCTGGGTGTACTGCATATAGTTCACATGCAGGTGCAGGCATCAGGTCACATCACTGTCCCCACAATTAAACCCTCTAAACTTAAATTAAATCACCTTGAAAAAGTCTCTTGTCTGGCAATTGGAGAACAATGCAGCAGGTCAGTGTAGAGAAGCCTTGCTAAGAACAGTCCTTGTATTTTTTTTCTCCAGCCTGTGTTTAAGTGCACTGTTGTTTCCTCTTCTCTATTGGGTCAGCATTGTTGTTAGAGGACTATTGAGCTCAGTATTCTTTGAATGGGTAGGTTATTCACTCTCCTTGTTCTTGTCCATCAGTTTAAACTTCCTTTTAAGGACATGGTGTGATTTTCATCAGGCATCGTCTCAGCTTTTTCTCAGTTCAAGAATAGAGCTACCTCATTTATAGTGTTGTTGAACAATAATGTCCCATTTTAAATTATATTTTAAATATAATCTTCAATATTCAAGTTAATTTTAATGAATGTATTGTTTTCCCCAAGTATTCTATTTTCTGACACTTATTCAAAGATCACTGGCAACCCTGATATTCATGTGTGACCACCCCATGTACCCTGCTGCGGGACCATAAATATTGGTGAGCTGCTTGACCTTGGAAGTCAGCATGCACAAGACGAACCCAATTCTCAACCCACAGACACGTGTGTGCTTTAAGTATGTCACTGATTAGAATTCTAGTTTAGTTTCCCCCTCACTAGTCTAGATATACCAGCTCATTTCAACTGTAATCAGTTAACTCAACTTGGCTTGGGATATCAAACCACCTTGTCCCCTACAGTAAACTATAGTTTACTGAATGCTCCACTCACTAAAGAGATACAAATTTAATTGGCTTTATGACAAGATTCAAACATCTGGCTTCTATGGGGTAGTATTCTGTAGTTAGGACAATGTACACGTTGAGCCTTGGTTTGAAAGAAAATGTTTTCGTGTAGGGGAGCTTTTTCCACAGAATTTCAGCTACAAAGAACTGTGATTAACTTCTGTGATAATGGGAACTGCAGATGGTGGAGAAAGATAATAAAGTGTGAAGCTGGATGAACTCAGCAGGCCAAGCAGCATCTCAGGAGCACAAAAGCTGACGTTTCCGGCCTAGACCCTTCATCAGAGAGGGGGATGGGGTGAGGGTTCTGGAATAAATACGGAGAGAGGGGGAGGCGGACCGGAGATGGAGAGAAAAGAAGATAGGTGCAGAGGAGAGTATAGGTGGGGAGGTAGGGAGGGGATAGGTCAGTCCAGGGAAGACGGACAGGTCAAGGAGGCAGGATGAGGTTAGTAGGTAGGAAATGGAGGTGCGGCTTGGGGTGGAAGGAAGGGATGGGTGAGAGGAAGAACAGGTTAGGGAGGCAGAGACAGGCTGGGCTGGTCTTGGGATGCAGTGGGTGGAGTGGATGAGCTGGGCTGGTTGTGTGGTGCAGTTGGGGGAGGAGACGAACTGGGCTGGTTTTGGGATGCGGTGGAGCAAGAGGAGATTTTGAAGCTGGTGAAGTCCACATTGATACCATTGGGCTGCAGGGTTCCCAAGCGGAATATGAGTTGCTGTTCCTGCAACCTTCGGGTGGCATCATTGTGGCACTGCAGGAGGCCCATGATGGACATGTCGTCTGAGGAATGGGAGGGGAAGTTGAAATGGTCCACGACTGGGAGGTGCAGTTGTTTATTGTGAACCGAGCGGAGGTGTTCTGCAAAGCGGTCCCCAAGCCTCCGCTTGGTTTCCCCAATGTAGAGGAAGCCACACTGGGTACAATGGATACAGTATACCACATTGGCAGATGTGCAGGTGAACCTCTGCTTAATATGGAAAGTCATCTTGGGGCCTGGGATAGGGGTAAGGGAGGAGGTGTGGGGGCAAGTGTAGCATTTCCTGCGGTTGCAGGGGAAGGTGCCGGGTGTGGTGGGGTTGGAGGGCAGTGTGGAGCGAACAAGGGAGTCATGGAGAGAGTGATCTCTCCAGAAAGCAGACAAGGGTGGGGATGGAAAAATGTCTTGGGTGGTGGGGTCAGATTGTAGATGGTGGAAGTGTCGGAGGATGATGCGTTGTATCCGGAAGTTGGTGACTGGTGTGTATGAATGAGGGGGATCCTCTTTGGGCGGTTGTGGCGGGGACAGGGTGTGAGGGATGTGTTGCGGGAAATGCGGGAGACGCGGTCAAGGGCGTTCTCGACCACTGTCGGGGGAAAGTTGCGGTCCTTGAAGAACTTGGACATCTGGGATGTGCGGGAGTGGAATGCCTCATCGTGGGAGCAGATGCGGCGGAGGCAGAGGAATTGGGAATAGGGGATGGAATTTTTGCAGGAGGGTGGGTGGGAGGACGTGTATTCTAGGTAGCTGTGGGAGTTGGTGGGCTTGAAATCGACATCAGTTACAAGCTGGTTGCCTGAAATGGAGACTGAGAGGTCCAGGAAGGTGAGGGATGTGCTGGAGATGGCCTGTCTCTGCCTCCCTAAACTGTTCTTCCTCTCACCCATCCCTTCCTTCCACCCCAAGCCGCACCTCCATTTCCTACCTACTAACCTCATCCCACCTCCTCAAACTGTCCGTCTTCCCTGGACTGACCTATCCCCTCCCTACCTCCCCACCTATACTCTCCCATGCACCTATCTTCTTTTCTCTCCATCTCCGGTCCGCCTCCCCCTCTCTCCCTATTTATTCCAGTTCCCTCTCCCCATCCCCCTCTCTGATGAAGGGTCTAGGCCGGAAACGTCAGCTTTTGTGCTCCTGAGATGCTGCTTGGCCTGCTGTGTTCATCCAGCTTCACACTTTATTATCTGTGATTAACTTCTCACCAGTTTATATAAAGCCTTTTTACAGGAGTAACTTTGAGGAGGGTCACCAAACTGCCATTGGAAATGGCTCAAATGTAATGTGAAAGATTTAAAAGGGACCCAAGGTGCAACTTTTTCACACAGAGGGTGGGATGAGCTGCGAGAAGAGGTGGTGGAGGCAGGTACAATAACAAGGCACCTGAATGTGTACATGAATAGGATGAGTTCAGAGGGATATGGGCCAAGTGCTGGCAGATGGGACCAGATCAGTTTAGGATATCTCGTTGGGGTGGATGAGTTGGACCAAGGGGTCTGTTTTCAAGCTGTATTACTCTATGACTCTGATTCAGTGTGACTCTACTGTTTCTAATTGAGTTTAATTTGCTAAACGCTACAGAACAGGTTCTTATAATATTCCTTTCTTGTCTGGCCATCCAGACAGTGAGTGTTTTAATTTGGTGGTACCTGGCCCTTGCATCCAAACGGTTGCTGGACAAGTGGGCAAATTGACAGCCAGAATCGATGCACCTTCATTTGTCACTCACAAAAATAGCCTGTCACTACTCCATTTGTACAGTGCCATAATCAGAGCTTGAAGTCTGCTGATCTCTACGCCATTGTGTCACAGGCCAAGGTAGTAAACAAGGGCAGGTATGGTCTTTCATTAAAAAGACTTTGGTGCTGAAGTTTCCTACATCAAGTCACCAGCTCGCAATTTGGCATGTTGTGAAATGAGCTAGTGAGAAATCAGACTGGAAAATGCACACAGCTCTGAAGGTCAGTTTCCACTGATTGAGGGTTACTGACAGCCCATGTGCAAAAACTGGACTGTTCAATCTGAAGGCAGATGGGGAGCAAACCCCCAATTGGTATGAAGAAAATGTGAAGAAAAATTGAATTGAACTTTTGTTTAATAGGGAAGCATCAGGATTCTGGACTCTTACAAATCAACTTTTTAATCAGCTGATTTTTGTGATTATGTTTTGGCACTACAGTGATCCAAGGCTTAAAGTATTGTGATTCAGTATTTAAATGACAACTAGTTATTGACAGAATTACCTTGAGGGTAGTACAGAGCTTTGGAAAATAAATCATTTTCTAGGTAAAACTATTTTTACTCAGGCACCTACAGCCAATGAATTCATCATTGAACCTCATTACAATCAAGTCAAATCAAATCAAAAGATGGCAAAGTATGTTGAAGGACAGATCCTTCAAGTAGTTTTACAAAGAATTTTCTCAACTGTTAAGAACTATTTCTCTTAAAACATAGAAGTTTGTTCACTGCTGGGCGTGGCTAAATCCCAGGCCTGCTCACTGCTGGTACTGACATTCAATCAACTTTGATTGGTTTTTGCTGTCATATCATCCATAAACATCACAATATTTTGGTTTCAAGATGCGAAAAACACATGAACTCTTAAATTCTTAAAATAAAACATTCTGGAAGTGTCAGTTTTCCTCCAAAAGGAGAAAGCAATATTTTTCTGTGTTATTTTTTAATTTTCTCTGTCAGATGCTGGCTAATTATATCTTTACTTCTGACCTTTAACTTCAACTCACACCGTTAAACCATAAGATGAAGGATCAGAAGTAGGCCATTCAGCCCATTGCGATCACTGTCATTCAATGAAATGATGGCCAGTCTGATAATCCTCAACTCTATATTCCTCCAATACCTGCAACAATTCTGAACTTTGATATTTAAGCAGTCGGTTCTGGAATATTACTGTTTCCATCATTAAACTCCAACTCTTTTTGTGAGATGTTCCATGTTATATATTTAATGGCAATTTTGGAAGTTACTACCCTGTTGAAAACAGATGAGTGCAAGTAACATAAACTGGCAAAGTATCGCTGACATCAGAGACAGTAAGTGTTTAAAATTTATTCGTAGGATGTGGGCTTTGCTGGCTAGGTCAGCATTTATTACCTATCATTAATTGCCCCTTGAGAATACCGTGATAAGCCACCTCGAAATGGACAGTTAAGTGTCAGCCATATTCATGTGGATTTGGAGTGTGAGGGCCAAATGGGATAAAGACTAACAAATTTTCTGCCAAAACAGAACTTCACAATAACTATTAATATTCAGAAATTAACAGCATTTAAATTCCCCTCCTCCTGCCCCTAAAGGATTTGAACTCATTTGCTCTAGAGATTCAGTCTGAGCTTCGAGACCACTGGTGACAGTACCATTGTGCCACAATGCCATCAATTGATAGGTTGATGTATCAGTAGCATGATCATTAGCAGAAACAAGACACACTGACCCCAACAGTACAGTCTTCATCTCACTACAAAAACATTCATTGACTCGTGGTCCATTGCTATCCATTGAGTGTAACTTCTCCCAGCTCATTCTTCCAATTATGTCATGTTCAGCGCTTCAAGACAAACATTACAAAGAAAAAGGAAAGCCACAGATTCAAATGTAAAAAAAAAGTAATTGTTTGTCACATTGTTTGCGTCTACTCAGCATTTCAGATGGTGCCGATGGCAAAATGTTCTTCACCATAACCTGACCGTGTTCCCGTTTCCTGAATCCTATCCGATAATGGATCTGTGACTGGCAGAACCAGAACTCCCTCTGCTTGATGCGTAGGGAGTGCTGCTCTGGGCACAATGAAGACTAAGAATCCGGCAGTCTGTTCACTGTAGGTTCTGTCGGCTCCAGAAATCTGTACTTTTCTTCGAGCGTGATGTCGTTGCCTTGAATCTGGATGACTGGCGTTGTTGGATGCACACAGAGATGGTCCTGGTTCTTTTTGTTATAAATGTTAACCCTGTGTCCCAGCTCTGGGCTGGCATTAGTGGACCCAGCTGGACTTGGCAGCTTGAGGTTTACTGGGTCCAGATCTTTCTGAGTCAGGCACGAATCCTCCGATAAGGTGGACAGGAGTTTCTGCACCACCACCCGTGTGTCCTGATGCACTCCTGCCTCCTTCTCCGGCTTCTCCAACAGGTAGCTTTCGGACGATGCTTCCCTGGTTGTGCTGCAGTCTGTGGAGGAGCCCAGGGTTTGGCTGCTGATGCTCTGGGCTTGTGTGGTGGTGCTGTCTATGGATCTGGAGGCACTGCCCGAATTATCGCTCACGGAACTGCTCGCCCTCTCGAGCTTTGCCGGCGCCTCCACTGTCAAGAGGTCGGATGAGGCATTGTGAAGGGAGCTGGGAAGATGGACATCAATGGCAGCGGTTGTGATAACGTGGGAGGCACCTTCTGGAATTCCCGTCTCTAAGAAAGACAAGCAGAGTTATCGCCACATAGAAAATCACCAAGGGTTCACTTCTATTTCAGCCGCAGTGCTGAATTAAAGCTATTTCAGTTGATATCAGTCTTATAGTGAGGGTGTAGATGCAACTTATGACACCCATAAACATGCGCTGTAAGAGTGGTTTGAAACCATTTGGACACCTGTCTTTCATTTTGCAACCTGCACAGACCATGCAACCCGATTTTCACTCCAAATTTAACAGTGGTTTCAGATTTGCAATGCTCTCTTTCCTTTATTCTTTCACAGAACCCTGGCAAGGCCAGCATTTGCAGCCCATCTCTAGATATCTTTTAAGTTGAGGTGAGTGACTTCCCAAACCATTTAAGTTTGACCACGTTGCTGCGGTTCTAGGGTCACGTGTGAGCCAGACTGGGTACGTATGGCAGATATCCTTCCCTAGGAATGGGATCAAATGGGTTTTTAAAACAACATTCAATGATAGTTTCCAGGCTAGGATCACCAAGACTAGTTTTTACTTCCATATTTTAACTGAATCCTAAGTTCACCATGGAGGAATTTGAACACATCTTCCCAGTACATTAACCTGGATTACAAGGTCTAGTGATATTCATGTTAAGCCACCATCTCCATCGTTAGTTTATTTCTGGAATATGAAAGCACCATCAAGAGAAAGCCCTTGCAGTCCTCCAGGGCCTTTTATTAGCTCAAGGTGTCTCAATGTGCTTTACAGCCCAGTGAATCCCCCTTGAAGTCTTGTCACTGATGTAACATATGGAAACTGGGCAGACAATTTGAACCAAAGATAAAATGGTGTGAAGCTGGATGAACACAGCAGGCCAATTTAAACCTACTGAGTTCTCAAGAGCAAGAAAATTCATCATGTGATTTACATTGAGGAATAAATCTCCCTCCTTCCATATCAGACCAAGGGATTCTTCCCGCACATCTGAGGAAGCAGATAAAGATCATAAAATGTGGGCCATTCAGCCCTTCCAGTCTGCTCTGCTGTGCTGCTATTCAATGAGATCATGGGTGATCTGATAATCCACAATTCCATTTACCTGCTTTTTCTCCATAACCCTTGATTCTCTCACTAATTTAAAACCTGTCAAGCTCAGTTTGTATGTACTCAACAGTGCAGCCTCTATCAGTGGTAAAGAATTCCACAGATTTACTACCCTCTGAGAGAAGGAATTTCTTCTGATTTCTATTCTAACTGGGTGACTGCTTACTCTGAGATTATGTTCTCTGCTTTAGGACTCTCCCTCAAGAAGAAATAAGCCTCTAAGAATCTTATATTTTTTAATAAGGTTGCCTCTCCTTTTTAAACTTGAATAAGTATGGACTCAACCTACTCAACTTCTCCTCACAAGATAAAACCCTCCGTACCTGGGATTAACCAACAAAGCCTCACTTTAACATCCCCTCTAAAAGCTGGCTCCTCTGACAATGCAGCTCTCCCTCAATGCTGCCTGGAATTGTTGGTACTCAAGTCTAAAGAAGTGTGACTTGAATTTGTAAATCACTGACTCAGAGTTGGTGCCTGCAACTTAGTCATGTAACACCAAGGCAACTACATGTAGCATCCAACTGAATGATTTTAACATGGAATAATGGATGCCGCGAGTAATTGAAACAAAAAAAATGTAATCTAATCAAGCATCTCAGATGATTTATATATAGAATAATAGATACCTGAAAGTGATTACATAGTGGTAATCCAATCAAGGCATTCAGACATTGTCAGAATCTGTGAGCAGCAACTCTAACTGACATTTAAATCTGGAGATTACATTACAGCCTTGAAATTAGTCACCTCAGCCTATTGTACACCTTCAAAAGATGGTTGTTTTGGATTACTGACACTGAAATAAGGGTCAATAGCTGTTCAGGGCCAGGGAGAAATGGAGAAATGTTAATGACACTGTTAGGTATGTCTTTGATGAAACAAGTGCCCTCTAAACAGGTGTGATTGGTGGTAACAGACCATGAATTAATGACCAGATATGAAATTTGGATAGGTTAGGGTTGGAGGGTGGAATTTTTTTTTCTCATTTGGAGTTCAGCCTTCCCCATGTTTCCATATATTCGATATATTCCGTGCTCAACTAATAAGGAGCGTTCATTCAACTTGTAACCGTTACTTGTGTTATCAGACAGTTATGAATGAGTTCATGATGGATATAAAGGAAAAGTAATTGTGGAATTGACGTGGATTGACTCTTGAGAAAGTTTTGCCATCAATTATTGTTTTCTTTTCAGCAGTGACTCTGTTGGCAATGCTCTTTCCACAGATTGTGGATTGGAACTTCCCTCCAGAGGGAATGCACAATAGAGGGAATGTTCAACAGCCAGAGATGTCGCCTTTCAGGTGACACATTAAACCAAGGTCTGATTGAAATAATTCCGCAGAGGCTGGTATCCTGTCACCTAGTCACCCTTTATTCACATGTGCACTGTACATGGACTCCAAACAACTAGCTCAGAGCCACTCCCTAGAGTATTGAGAATCTCTGAGTCTCCAGTTTCTATCTGTCGGTCAGGGGTCCCTGACTGGCTCAGGATAACAGCCCCAATCAGGGGTGTCATACTCAGAGATCTAGCTGGCCCTCGTTCCAAACACTACAGCCACCCACATAAAACCCTGCAGTGCTATTTCAGGGAATATCTGCCAGGTGACTCAGCCAATAATTAGTCCTAAAGCAATGTGATTGAAACAGATTATCTAGTCAAGATCATATTGTTGTTCTGTGAAAGCTTGCCATGTGAAAATTGTCTGTTGTGGTTCCCACATTGCACTGTTGTAGTTTACTGCAATATGGAAATAGTTTACTGGCAGTGAAGTGATTGACTTCTCTAGAAATCATGAAAGGCGTCATATAACACAAATCTTCATTTCAGGTTCCTTGCTGTCTCAACACAGCTGTCATTATTTTTAGGAATTTCCTTACCAATATATTGAGAAACGTACACTTGTATGATTTCTGTTTGCCCAATATTGAGTGGCGATTCCCACATTATAGGGATATGGATCGTGTATTGATGTGCAAAGTGCCGAGGCTAAGTTTGGTCACTGTAAGGGTTTGGCACGTGCAACTTTATCCAAAAGAGACAGTGCTGAAAGTAAACCAGTTAAAACATGTAGATTCTCTACGCAAGAGGGTAAACTGCTAGTGCAGTCAATCTGCAGGGTCATCTGGGATTCAGTGCAAAGAATCACAGTCTAATGATGATGGATCCAGTCTTCTTGGTTCCATTAGTGAACCAGATATGTGGATTTATTGTCAACATAACCCAGGCCCAACATAAACCCTCCTAGCTTGTTTATCAAAGAACTGAGTCTGTTACAGGAGGGTTGACTTACACCTGAGGCATTCCACCTTGAATCCATTTACAAATCCCTGGTACCTCCTTGCCAGCAGACACTGTAACTCTGTCAATCATATAGCCTGACAGTGCTGAGCTTTGAAGGCACACCAGCAAAGTCAGCAAAAGCATAATGGAACCAATAAAGTTGTGTGGATAGATTGCAAAAGTGATTTGTCTCCCTAAAGAAAAGGTCGAGGGGAGATGTGACCAAGGTGTTCAAAATTACAAGATATCTGGACACTGCAGAGAAAGAGGAACTGTTGTAAATTTGCTAAGTATAGTGGACTGACACTTTAGGAGCCTGATCATGTGATGTCATGTTAATGTCATCAGGCATTTTTTGCAGGAAATAGATGAGCCTAAACTTGCTGATTGCAGAGTGAACATCTCCTGCTGTTTAACACTTCAGCCTCCTGATCCTTCCTGAAATGTAACAGAAACTGTTTCCATTGACAAAAACAGTCAAGAATGGAGAATATGGATTTAATGTTAATCAGCAAAAGAACTAAAGATGACGTTAGGAGAAAGCATGCTGCCAGTGTTTGGGATCTGAATTAGCCGCCTGAGAGTATGATGGAGAGCAGTTTAATTTTGGCTTTCAAAAGGGAATAGGGTAAATGCTTGAAAGGAAAAGCAATTGCAGTGCTATAGGAAATAATATGAACTGTGTTTGGAACCAGGTGGATCTCATTGACTAAGAGATCCTTGTTTGGGTCTGTTTACCTGGATCAATCAGGGACCTCTGGCTGGCAGATAGAAACAAGAGACTCATAGACACTCCTGAATTCAGGGACTGACTGTGAACTGGCTGGTCACAGGCAGTGTGCACAAGTAAATAAAGGGTGACTTGTGATGGGACACTGACCTCTGTGCCGTTATTTCAATATGGCAGCATTAACAGCTAATTTGCTCCACAGGAGAGCCAGCATGAGTTTGAAGGGCCAAAAAGCCTTCTTCTGATGATGATGGGCAGGAATGGGCCAGCTATGTGGCAAGCCTGTCCCGTGCCACAGTGGCCCCAGCGGAAAAACTTAACCCCTTTGTAAAGTTCCTCCTTTCATCTAATCTAAGAATCATTGAATGGTCACAGAACAGAAGGAGGCCACTTAGCCTGTCATTTCCATCTTGACATTATACAAGAGCAACTCACCAAAACCCAACCCCCTGCTTTTACCCCTGGAGCCCTGCAACTATCTTCAGATAATGGCCCAATTTCCTTTTGAAAGTCTAGATTGAACCTGCCTCCACCTCACTGTTAGGCAGTGCATTCCTAATCCTAACCACAAGATTTTTCCTTGTATTGCCATTGCTTCTTCTGTCAATGATCTTAAATCTGTGCCTATTAATTCTGGATTCTTGTGCTTTGGAAACGGTTTCTCCCTATTTGCTCTGTCCAGACTCCTTGTGATTTTGAACACCTCTGTCAAATCACCTCTCAACCTTTTCTTTTTCACTAGGGAAACAGTCCTAACTTTTCTGATCTTCATAACTAAAGTTCCTCATCTCTGGGACTGTGTTAATGAATCTTTTCTGCACCATCTCTAATATCTTCAGACCTTTTCTAAACTGCAGTATCAAGATCTGGACACAAGTCTTCAATTGATGTTGAGCCATGCTTTATGCAAATTTATCATTACATCTTCGATTCTGCACTCTGTAGCCCTATTTATCAAGCCTAAGATACAGTATGCTTTATTAACTTCCCTGGCTGACTGCTCTGTCACCCTCAATGATTTTTCCCTGTCCTCCTTTAGCACTGTACACTTTATGTAAGGTTGCCTCTCATCATTCTTCCTCTCAAAATAAATCACTGGGAGTCGGCAAAATAAACCCAGGCAAAGCAGCAGGATCAGAAAGAGAGGAGATGAGATCTGGAACATCCTCTGTGTTCCTGCAGAACATGCATTTATATTGATCACTTGGGATGAATTCAATCCAAATATTTGTGCCTTAGTCACTGAAGAGGAAATAAATCCTACAGACTTTACCATGTGTTTGTCCTCTCCCGTCCTACCAGGGATTCTCCTTTTGCGGTGCGATGCTTATCTGTCTCGGGGCATTCTCACACATTCTCCATAGCTCATCTGCCAAAGCTCTGGGTCACTTATCCTCCAGCTACATCCCTCTTTCTGCTGCCCTCCAAGAGACTATCTGGAAGAGATCTCTGCAGCTATTCAGCTCTGATCCAATAAATGGCCAAAATGCAGATATTTTGCAGGACACAAAGTTTAAAAACCAGGCGGGAAAACGCACCGACGCTTCATCAGAGGCTGCACTGAGGATGTTACCCAGCATGGTAATGAAATGTCTGGGGAACAACAAACCAGCTCAGCGAGCCAACCAGCCTCGACACCCACAACCCGAGCTACAGATCTACTTCAAAGCCTTAAATGCAGATATTTTCTGGGTGTCACTTCTTAGGAGTTTTTTTTTCCTTTTGCAATTTCAAGCCCCTCTTCATTTGTCTTATATATTGTCATATAATGTGGAATCTTAGGCTTCCACATTTCAGTGGCTTCTATTTTTCTTCCACCGATCTTTTCAGTTTTCATCTCCATGTGCTACAGTTCCCAAAACAGACACATTACGTGTGATTACGGGACAATGTTCATTTGGGGCCTGTTCTAGCCAATGGGGCAATCCAATGCTTCAAAACACATAGGTTTTGTTTACTCATTCACAGGGTGAGGATGTCACTTGCCAGGCCAGCATTTATTGCCCAAGCTTAACTGCCCTCTGGGCAATTAAGAAACAACAACATTGCTGTGGGTCTGGAGTCACACGTAGGCCAGGCCAGGTAAGGATGGCAGTTTCCTTCCCTAAAGGGTATTAATGAACGAGATGGGTTTTCCCAACAGTTGGCAATGGATTCACATTCATCATTAGACTCTTAATCCCAGATATTTATTGAATTCAAATTCCACCATCTGCCATGGCATTATTCAAATCCATGTCCCCAGAACATTAGCTGGGTCTCTGGATTTACAGTCCATCAATACCAATAGGCCATTGCCTCCCCTATTAACATAACAGTTAACATAATGTTGGTTGAATGAGCCTGTAAGTCCTGTTGGGATATGATCCTAGGATTGTTATTCAATTTGTTTATAGCTGGGGCCCACTGAAAGTTTAAACAAGTGACATATGCTCAGATGATTAGTGTCTACAGAACAGGGTGGAGGGGCTGAATGGCCCAGCGCCAGGGATTTACTTTATCTTTGATCATTCTTTACATGGCAAAGACCTTCCGAAAGTCGACTTTTGCTGCTCATCTTTTAGTTTCCATCAACAGAGACAAGATGTTTGTTGTTCAGGGGAGGTTGAAAGCTTTTTAGTGCCGATTATTTGGATCATGACTTCAGCTGAACTAAAGAGACTGTGGTGAGGAGGAATGAGGACAGGTGAGGGGATGTTTTGTACTCACCGCTGTTGGGTTCACTGTAATACTGGCTGATGTAATTGTTCATATCGTCTCTGGTGACTGCTTCTGCAAGATAAATTGTGACAAGTGAAGCATATTGCGCAGCTCTCACTTTAACAGAACTGGGAATCATATATTCGAGTCTATTCTGGTAAACAATGCTTTCAGCTTTTGTCCATCATTATCAGGATCATTTTCTCTGCTGTGCTGTGGTGCAACATTGAACTGATCATCTGATCTGGAACTCACTAATGCACACATATTTCCTCCGTCTGTAAGGGTCTCAAATTCATTTGACTTATGACAAAAGCTCTGAAGTACTTCACTGGCTGGGATATTCTGACATTGTGACACAAGGTAGCAACTGGGTTAGTGGTTAGCATTGCTGCATCATGACACTAAGGACCTGGGTTCATTTCTTTCCTTGGGTGACTGTCTGAGTGGAGTTTGCACATTCTCCAGTGTTGGTGTGAGTTTCTTCCCTAGGCTTCTACTTTTCTTCCACTCAGCTAGTTCCAGTTGCCCACATTTTGTCCATATCCCTCTAAACCCTTCCTATACAAGTGTATCTCAAATGTCGCTATTGAACCTGCCTCAACCACTGTCTCTAGCAGGCCATTCCATATACACACCACTCTCGGTGTGAAAAAAATTGTCCCTCAGGTCCTTCTTAAATCTTTAGCCTCTCACCTTAAACCTACGCCCTCTAATTTTCAACTTCCCAACACTGGGAAAAAGACTACATGTGTTCATCCAATCTAGTCCCCTCATGATTTTATACATCTCAATAAGGTCACCCCTCATTCTCCTACGTTCCAAGGAATAAAGTCCATCCTGGCCAACCTCTCCCAATAACTCAAGCCTACTAGTCCTGGCAACATCCTCATATAACTTCTTTGCACGCTTTCCAGTTTAACTATGTCTTTCCTATAACAGGGTGACCAAAACTGTACATGATACTCCAAGGGCAGCCTCACCAACAATTTATACAACTGTAACATAATATCCCAACTCCTATGATCATTGCCTCGACAGATGAAGGTCAGCATGCTAACTGCCTTCTTCACCACCCTGTCTACCTGTGATGCTGCTTTCAACGAATGATGTACTTGTACTGCTAGGTCTGTCTGTTCCACAGCACTCTGCAGGACCTACCTCAGGATGTGCAGACTTAGACATGGCAGCTTTACAGTGATTGTGTAGGCTGGGTCTGGGTAGGTTGCTCTTTGGAGGGTCAATACAGGTCAAATAGCCTGCTTCCACACCGTAAGGATTTTATGAAAGGTGCTATTTAAATGGATTCTATGATCTTTAAATGAAAGTTATTTCTTTGTTATCCACTTATGTGTTACTTATAGGACAGTGCCATACCTCTAGTGATTGTATGATGCTCACCAGCCCTGCTTGCCCCCTTCTCTATTTCTCCCTCCATTCTCTTTAATGTCCTGACTCCTGTTGGGTTTACACAATGCTCTCAGTGCAGTGTCCTTTACCATCGTGAAACTTGGTAAAACAAAGCAAAGAACTGTGGATGTTGAAGATCTGAAACCAAAACAGAAATTGCTGAAGAAACTCTTCAGGTCTGGCAGCATCAGTGGAGAATGAAACAGAGTTAACGTTTCGAGTCCACTGACTGTTTTTTCAGTCTTGTCTTGCTTGCGTCTTGTTCACTCTTCACAGAGAGGATCTCTGTGAAGATCTCACCCTCTCACATCATATCTTATGCCCATGTTATATCTCTTTTTCTCTCCCACCACCATTAACAACCCTAAATTTTATTGCATTGGACCAGTACACCATTTACTCACTTGCTGCTTCTCTGCATCCATCAAAAGAACATTAAAATAATTTTAAACCTGTTCAGTTCTGGTGAAGTTATACTGGACTGGAAGTGTGGACTCTGTTTCTCTCTCCACAGACGCAGCCAGACGGGCTGAGTTTCTCCAGCATTCTCTGTGTTTGTTTGGGGTTTCCAGCACCTACAATATATATACATACATCTTGTATCATCCTTGTAAACTTGTTCTCTACTGCCTGTTTAGCATGGATAGCACGGTGGCTCAGTGGTTAGAACTTAAATGCTGAGTGTTTTCAAGTGTATTGCTAACTTCCTAATCAGACTTTAACTTGTAGTAAAATCCATTGTGCATTTCCCTTGTGCCTTAAATTGGGTGAGAAACAAGATTCCAAAGAGCTCTAATTGATCTACTTATGCCACTGGACAGAGATGAATCTCCCCCACCACCTCTGTGTCATAATTAAGTTTACTTAAGAATGTAAATGTAAGAAATAGGAGCAGTAATATGCCATTCAGCACTTTGAGCCTGCTCCACCATATAATAAATTCACAGTTAACCCTCTCCCTCCTCTTTCTTCCCTGATATCTATGTCCCTTGATCCAAAAGTGCATAAAATTCTACAGATCTCAGATTTGAATGTACTCAATAACTGAGCATTTACAGCTCTCTAGTGTAGAGACTTGCAAAGATGTGCAAACCTCTCTGTGAAGAAATTCTTCTTTTTCTCAGTCAAAATTGATTGAACACCTACTCTGATTTTAGTTAGAGTGAGATCTAATAAAATAGATCTTACACCATTAACCCTTTCTAGTGTTGAATGTCTTTTAAAACTTCATTAACAGTTAAAAGTTTTTTTTCTTTACATAGTCCCTCATTCATTTGTAGGAGATAGATGGATAGGATTAGTTCACATTGTTCACTTGTCTGTCATGTTGGAATCCTCAGCGCTACATATATCCATCTATATCCATGAGAAAGAATGAATTAAAATCAAAACACTGGGCTAATTCAAAAACCTGAGACTGGCATCTTTGTGACTTAAGGAAGTTCTTGTGAAGGTCCTTGGGCTGTTTCACGGCAGTAAGGGCATTTCATAAGTGCACATCACTGTTGTTGAGTCCCCACAAACTAAAGGAGGTCAAGACATGATTGATCTGTGATACCTGCCCATCAAAGGCCCATTATAGGTAAATCTACCATCAAGACTACTTCGCTATTCAATCATATCATGATTAATCTGATCATTCTCAACTCCACTTTCTCGAATTTTGTCCATAACTCTTTCTTCCCTTACTGATTAAGAATATGTCTGTCACAGCCTTGAATATAGCTGATGACCCAGCCTTGACAGCCCTCTGTGGTCAAGAATTCCACAGATTCACTTCCCTCAGAAAGAAGAAATTCCTCCTCATTTCTGCCTTAAATAGGTGACCTATTATTCTGAGATGAAGCCCTCTGATCCTAGATTCTCCTGCAGTGGGAAACCGCCTTTCCATATCTAATCTGTCAGGTCCCAAAACAATCTTGTATGTATCGATGAGGGCACCTCTCATTTGCTTGCAAATGTACACTAATGCGATTAGAATGGCTACAAAGCGGCAGGCTATGCACTGGAAATGTGCTGCTGTTTTTTTGACACTGTACTCTAAAGGGTGCTCATCTGCAGGAAATCAGACTATTACAGGAAGGAAGAACAAAGCAGAAACGATATTGTTATCCTGGGATTTGGGCTTGAAGGCTAGTGGAGAAACTGGGAAATCTCAAAATTGATGTCTGCAAAAAAGAGAGCCATTCATAATTTCTTATTCATCATGACTAATCAGAACAAAAAAAAAGCAAAATACCACTTAGCGCTTTCTTGTTCAACTGTGAGACAGCAGGGAGAAGGTTTTCCTTCAAAAGAGAACCATTACAGATATAATCTTCCTTCTGAGTGTTGCTGTCTCAGTAAGGTTTTCTCATATTGATGCGGAGGTGCCAGGAGCCCAGCCTATCTCAGTGATGGCAGCTAGTCCCTGAGAGTCTGTGATGTTCCTCTTCCACAACAGCTGGCAGTCTTCAGGCGAGAGAAACAGATGTCTTCTGTGGACCACAATCCACTCAGTACATGACCCAAACCACTGAGCACTCTGTACCTGAAATAGCTGCACTCTAGAGATGGCAATCTAACCTGACATATAAAGAGAACATAACTGGTTTCCCAGGTTCCACAGACCATTAAAAGCTTTTCCAGCCCCCACTCTCCTCTAAATGTCCCCAGTCAGAAGCATGTACTTTGTTAATGTCTTATTACTAAAGGGATGCCTTGGTATAGCCTGGGGCCACTCCTCAGGACTAGATGTGGGTACATGGGAAAGGCTGCAATTACAATAGATACTCAATGTAAAAAAAAATCCACATTCCACTCATCCAGAGCTCATTGTTTACATACTGCTGACTTCTTGTCAGAATTCACAAAACTCAACAAGTATAACGTCTCTCTCGCTCTCTCTCTCTCCCCCAGTGGTTTTCTTTCAAGACAGGCAGTGGAACCAAATTTCAAACCTTGAAATCAGTGGGTGCCTTTATCCAGTCAACTGTTGGTAACAAAAGAGCCATGAGCTGGAGCAGGCCATTCAGCCCCTTGAGGTTGCTTTACCATTTAATACAATCATGTCTGATCTTATCTCAACTCCACTTTCCTGCCCACTTCCCCATAACCCTTCAACATTAAAAATCTACCTCCTCAAAAATATTCAGTGTCCTGTCATCCACTGCATTCTGAGTAGCGAATTCCACAGGTTAATGACCCACTGTGAGACGTAATTCCTCCTCATCTCTGTTTTAAATCTGCCACCCCTCAGCCTAAAACTGTGAGCTCTAGATTGCAGCATAAGGGGAAACATTTTCTCCAGATTTACTTTGTCAGTCCGCTTTACAATGTTGTCTGTAACTACTTTAAATTAAATAAGTTATTTCAGAAAGCCAGAAGTGACCTATTAACACTATATATTCTTGGGGACTACCTTATTAATTGGAAGGGCTACACTAAAACCCATGTTCTTTATGCTGCACCAGACAGACTGGATTGTGAGTGTAGTGCAGTCCTCAGATTATTGCACCCAGCTTATCAACCTCATTCACAACATTAAACTCTGCATTTAGAGTAGAAACATATGAAGTAGGAGCAGAAGTAGGTCACTCAGCCCTGGAAGCTTGTTTTACCATTCGACAATCTCATAATTAATCTGTTAGTGCTTTGATTTCTACATTCCCACCTAACCCTGATAACTTTTAAACCCTTCACCTAACAACAATCTATCCAGTGAAAGAAAAATCTGTGATAAAGTGAAAGACAGGAGAGAGTGAATGACAGAAGAGTTCACACTCCAGGGTTAAACAGCATTGTGATGGGGTAAGAAACAAAGCAGAAATGTGCTTGGAGCAGGTGTGTTGGTGGCTGCAAAGGAAAGGCGTAACAAGCAACGAAAAGGAAACAGAGTAGGAGCCAGAGACTATGCCCTAAAGCAATTGAAATCAAAGTTGAGTCCTAGAGGATGTAAAATGGCCCACCTTGAGTTAGACTTCACTAGAAAGCTGATGCAGACTGAGGACAGAGCTGGAAAACTGAAATTGCAGAGTACTGAAATAATTTATTATCCATTGATAGATACATCAAGAAGGTGATGCCGGTCTTTCTTCAACTGGTGGCAGTTTGAATCAAATGACAGTCTGGCTGAAGGGCAGTTAAGAGTCAACCGGGGTGGCACAGTGGTTAGCATGACTGCCTCAAAGTGCCAGCGACCTGGGTTCAATTCCAACCTTGGGCAACTGTATGTTTGGAGTTTGCATGTTCTCTCTGTATCTGTGTGGGTTTCCTTGGAGTGCTCTGGTTTCCTCCCAAGGTCCGAAGATGCATGGGTGGAATGCTGTTTGGAGGGTTAGCATGGGCTGAATGGCCTGCTTCCCAACTGTGGGGATTATGTGGACATGGGACTGGACCCAGACTGGATAAGGATGTCAGCTTCCTTTCCGAAAGAGATTTGTAACAGTCAACCACATTGCTGTGTGTCTAGAGGAACAGGTAGACCAGATCGGGTGAGGATGGTAGATATTTTTTTGTTAAAGAACACTACTGGATTGTTTACCTTTTACTTGTTACAATCTGATAGCTAGGAGGCTGTTTTAACTGATGCCTGCTTTTTATTTACATATTTTACAAACTGAGTCCAAACTCCCCAACTGCTGTAGTGAGTCTCAGGCTTATTATTCCAAGTCTCCAACCACAGCATTATCTCCAACCACAACATTTTACGACCCCAAGTTTTTGAAGTCCCAAGCATGGATCTGACTTCCCTTTTCTTATGTGTCTTCTCATTGAACATTGATGTTCAATAGACACCATGGTTATGGTTGGTCACTTAGGGTTTTCCAGTGTGGAATGCGTAAGTGAGGGAATGTACAAGGAGGTAAGACAGCAATTAAAGGGGGAAAGGGTGACATAATGGCAATGCTATTAGACTAACGATGGACGGGCTCTATTCAATTCCTTGAAGAATGTGGGTTCAAATCTCCATACAGCAGCTGGTGGAATTCTACTTCTTAAAACATTGATTAATTGAAAGTTCAACATATGATAGTGACAAGGCAACTTTGAACAAAAGTCATTAAATAGGAAAATCTGCTGTCCTTGCCTGTTTTGGTCTCTACATGGCTTTAGACCAATAGCAATGTAGTTGACTCTTAACTGCCCTTTGAAATGGGTCCAGCAAGTTACTTAGTTCAAAGGTAATAACTGATGGGCAACAAGTACTGGCTTTGTCAGTGACCCTCACATTCCATAATAGAATAAAGAAAAGAAAATCAACCTCTTCAATCATGCTCATGAATGGAAATTTTCAAAACGCCAGTCCAGTGTACATTATCTGTTTGATGGGGTGAAGTGTGAGGTTATTAAACAGAGTCTAGGATTGAAATGTTTTGGTGAGCATTGTTGGAAAATAAATAAGATCTCTGAGAATGAGAGAAACAAAAGCTGGGGAATAGCAAGCTAAGTGAAACAACAATGATTTGTATTTATTTACAGAGTACTTTAAATATGGAAAAGAAGGTCTCACAAATGAGTCAGTCACAATCTATTGCTGCCTATTTAAATGCAGTTTAAAACCAGACCCTCCACAATTTCTACTGACAATGCTCATTGATTTATTGCATGCCCTACCTGTACAGTGCGTGGCACTAACACTGGTCATTCAAGGTAACTAGCTACAGTATGAAACAAAATACTATTCGCTATCCAAGGTCCTGCAGTAAGAAGAGAGATAACAAGGTGTAGAGCTGGATGAACACAGCAGGCCCAGCAACATCAGAGGAGCAGGAAAGCTGACGTTTCGGGCCTAGACACTTCTTCAAAAGTGGGGGGAGGGGAAGGGTGTTCTGAAATAAATAGGGAGAAAGGGGGAGGCGGATAGAAGGTGGATAGAGGAGAAGATAGGTGGGGAAGAGACAGACGGATCAAAGAGGTGGGGATGGAGCCGGTAAAGGTGAGTGTAGGTGGCGATTTGGGGAGGGATTAGGTCAGTCCAGGGAGGACGGACAGTCAAAGGAGCGGTATGAGGCTAGTAGGTAGGAGAAGCGGGTGGGGCTTGAGGTGGCAGGAGGGGATAGGTGGGAGGAAGGACAGATTAGGGAGGCGGGGACAAGCTGGGCTGGTTTTGGGATGCAGTAGGGGGAGGGGAGATTTTGATGCTTGCGAAGTCCACATTGATACCATTAGGCTGCAATGTTCCCAAGCGGAATATGAGGTGCTGTTCCTGTAACCTTCGGGTGGCATCGTTGTGGCACTGCAGGAGGCCCAGGATGGACATGTCATCTGAGGAATTGGAAGGAGAGTTGAAATGGTTCGCGACTGGGAGGTGCAGTTGTTTAGTGCGAACCAAGCGTAGGTGTTCCACAAAGCGGTCCCCAAGCCTCCGCCTGGTTTCCCCAGTGCAGAGGAAGCCACACCGGGAACAGTGGATAAGTATACCACATTAGCAGATGTGCTCATGAACATCTGCTTGATGTGGAAGGTCTTCTTGGGGCTTGGAATGCAGGTGAGGGGGTAGGCGTAGGGGCAGGCGTAGCATTTCCTGCGGTTGCAGGGAAAAGTGCCAGGTGTGGTGGGACTGGAGGGGAGAGTGGAGTGGACAAGGGAGTTCCGGAGAGAGTGGTCCCTCACCGAAGATAAGGGTGGGAGGGAAATATGTCTTTGGTGGTCGGGTCGGATATCGCTGGAAACTGATATCAATTTCAAGCCCACTGACTCCCACAGCTATCTAGAATACACCTCCTCCCACCCACCTACCTGCAAAAAGGCCATCCTCTAATCCCAACTCCTTCAACTCTGCCGCATCTGCTCTCAGGATGAGGCATTTCACTCCTGAATATCTCAGATGTCCTCGTTTTTCAAGGACCGCAACCGTCCCCCCTCAGTGGTTGAGAACGCCCTTGAACGTGTGTCCCGCATTTCCCGCAACTCATCCCTCACACCCTGTCTCCGCAATAACAACCAAAGCAGATTCCCCATCATCCTCACGTACCACCCCACCAACCTCCAAATCCAACGCATCATCCTCCGACACTTCCACCATCTGCAATCCGACCCCACTACCAAAGACATTTTTTCTCTCCCCAGCCTTATCTGCTTTCCAGAGGGACCACTCTCTCCGGGACTCCCTTGTCTGCTCCACTCTCCCCTCCAGCCCCACCACACCCGACATTTTTCCCTGCAACCGCAGGAAGTGCTACACCTGCCCCTATACCTTCCCCCTCACCCTCATCCCAGGCCCCAAGAAGACTTTCCACATCAAACAGATGTTCACCTGCACACCTGTCAATGTGATATACTGTATCCATTATTCCCGTTGTGGCCTCCTCTACATCGGGGAAACCAAGCGGAGACTTGGGGACAGGCTTTGCAGAACACCTCCGCTCGGTTCGCAATAAACAACTGCACCTCCCAGTCGTGCACCCTTTCAACTCCCCCTCCCATTCCTCAGACGACATGTCCATCCTGGGCCTCCTGCAGTGCCACAATGATGCTACCCGTAGGTTGCAGGAACAGCAACTCATATTCCGCTTGGGAACCTTGCAGCCCAATGGTATCAATGTGGACTTCACAAGCTTCAAAATCTCCCTCCTCGCTACGGCATCCCAAAACCAGCCCAGTTTGTCCCCGCCTCCCTAACCTGTCATTCCTCCCACCTATCCCCTCCTGCCACCTCAAGCTCCACCCCCTCTCCTACCTACTAGCCTCATCCCGCCCCCTTGACCTGTCCGTCCTCCCTGGACTGACCTATCCCCTCCCTAACTCCCCCCTTACACTCACCTTTACTGGCTCCATCCCCACCTCTTTGACTGATCTGTCTCCTTTCCACCTATCATCTCCTCTATCCATTTTCTATTCACCTCCCCCTCTCTCGTATTTACTTCAGAACCCCCTTCCCCTCCCCCATTTCTGAACAAGTGTCTAGGTCCGAAACGTCAGCTTTCCTGCTCCTCTGATGCTACTTGGCCTGCTGTGTTCATCCAGCTGTACACCTTGTCATCTCAGATTCTCCAGCATCTGCTGTTCCTACTATCTCCCCCAGTTAGATGTTTATTGACCCAAATGGATAGCTGCAGCTGTGTTCAGTTTCATTGCAGTTTCAGTGCCCATCCACAGAGCTCCTACAACTAAAATGGTAGGTACATCTGATATACAATCAGGTCTGTTAAGTCATTGAATATACAATGGATATTCTCAGAACCACTAACCACTGTGTTTTAGCCATTGAGTTAATGAACTGTTGGATGTAAGAATGTTTGATTGTGTTCTGGGTACCAGTTCTAGCTTCATGCTTGAATTTTTTAATGAAAAACACTTTTTTTAAAACTCAGTTTTCAGGTTAGTAAAAGTTCTGCTTCCACGCACTCAAAAACCTATCGCTTTTGTATAACAGCAGGAAATCTGAAATAGAAATAAAGCGCTGGAGAAACTCAGAATGTCTGGCTGCTTCTGTGGAGAGAAAAACAGAGTTAATATTTTGAGGCTGATATGACTCTTTTTCAGTTAAAAATGTTTGAAGCTCGTTTCATATCATCACCCACATTCATTTCTCCCTGGAGAGTAGTGGGCAAGTTTTTGACAGACCGTGTAGCAGCTAAGTTTTGAAGAAGAGTCAAATTAGACTCAAAATACGAAGTGTTTCTCTGTCCACAGATACTGTCAGACCTGCTGAGTTTCTTCCATAATTTCTGTTTTTATTTCTGCATTTCTGAAGGTTATTTGTCTCCCTTCATATTACAATTCAGCATTCTACTGGTCATAGAGCCGTACGGTACGGAAACAGACTGTTTGGTCCAACTTGTCCACCTGACCAAACTTCCCAAACTAAATAGTCTCACTTGCCTCCATTTGGTCCATAGCTTCCTGAACCTTTCCTATTCATGTACCTGTACAAATGTCTCTTAGATGTGTAACTGTACCTGCCTCCACCGCTTTCTGATTTGGCCCACTACCACTCTTATTATATTCTGAACACTGTTAGGCCACTGAATAGGTCTTAATAAAAGGGATTGAACATTTGTAACAATGTTAACAGTAAGTGTATGTGAATAATGAATGAGATGATGAATCATTATGAGTAACACCGAATTATAAGGTTCCTAATTGTGAGATGGACCTTGATACTGCTTGTGGGAAATAGTTTGCAATATGTATAATAATAGAATAAATCCTTTTAACTCCAGTGACAAGAAGGATTGTAATATTCTTGGTGATGAGATTATGTGTAATGTTTCCTTTGGTGTTTATAATCTCTCTGGCACTGAAATTGCCGATAATATCCTCATTTGTTCTGCAATATTTTCAAGGACAATGTGGACTGCTGTATTGCAATATTCTCAATGGGCTGTATTATTGAAACTTTATACAAAGCGAAAGGTTCAGAACTACGAAATACAAGTAAGTTGTAAGATCGCTATTGTAGCTCAGTAATAGGACCCCAGTCTGTGAACTTGCAACATTGGGTCAAGACCTTTGCCACGACTTGCTGGATATGGAAGATATGTTTATGACATATTTGTCAAAACTCAGTTTATCAAAAACTTCTCCACTATTCCCCAAGAAGAAATCAGTGCAGGTGAAGATATAGGAACAGGAGTAGGCTATTGGCTCCTTCAACCTTGCCCTGTTATTCCATATGATCATGGCTGATCGAACACTTCAATGTCTCCTATTCACCCCCCATCGCCATACACCACTGGTAATCAGAAATCTATCAATCTCTATCTCAAACATATTCAAAAACTCATCCTCTACAGCCCTCTGTGGTAGAGAATTCCATAGGTTCGTGACCCTCTGTGTAAAAAATAATTTCTCCTCATCTTGGACCTAAGTGGTATCACCTTTTCTTTAAATCGTGTCCTCTGGCTCTAGACAAACCAACCAGGGGAAACACCTAAACTACATCTACACTGTCTATGCCTTTAAGTTTTTGTAGGTTTCGATGAGATCACCTATCACTCTTCAAAACTTGACAGAATACAGATCCAATTTGTATCACACTTCAGAGGGCAGGCCTGTCAACACTATAACAAATCCAGCCAACCTTTGTTGCACTCCTTCAATGGCAACAAAGAAACAAGCTTCAAGGGTCTACGATTTTTCTTCAGTCCACAACCTCCAGACTCATAAAATCTAGGCTGATATTTTACAAAACTTAGGACTGCAGGCAAGAGAATTTCTTGCTATGCCCTGCTTCATCGTGGAACCACATCCACAAGCATCCACTTCCTCCACCATTGATGCTCAATAGTAGCAGTGCGTACCATTGACAAGATGCACTGTAGAAGCTCACCAAAGATGCTTACAATCCACCTTCCACGCCGACAACCATTACATCTAGAAGGACAAAGTCAGCAGTTACATGAGCATACCTTCAGCTGCAAGTTCCCCTCCAAGCCACTCACCACCCTGACTTCCAAATACATCACCATTGCTTCAGTGTCACTGGGTAAAAATCCTGGAATTCCTACTGAGCATAAATTGGGAACAGATGTTCTCAGGGAAATGCACAACAGAAATGTGGAGGTTGTTTAGGAAGCACTCGATACAAGTGCTTGTTAGGTTTGTCCCTCTGAGGCAAGGAAAGGATGCTAAGATGAAGGAACCTTGAATGACAAGTCAGGTGGAACTTCTAGTCAAAAGGAAGAAGGAAGCTTACTTAAGGTTGAGGAAGCAAGGATTGGACAGGACTGTAGAGGGTTACAAGGTAATCAGGAAGGAACTGAAGAATGGACTTAGGAGAGTTAGAAGGGGGTATGGCGGGTAGGATTAAGGAAAATTCCAAGATGTTCTATACTTACGTGAGGAACAAGAGTGAGGGTAAGGCCAATCAGGGATAGTGGAGGGAACTTGTGTGTGGAGTCGGAGGAGATATGTAAGCTTCTTAATGAATACTTTGCTTCAGTATTCACCAGTGAGAGGGACCTTGTATTTTATGAGGATAGTGTGAAACAGTCTGATATGCTGCTCGAACAGGTTGATGTTAGAAAGGAGGATGTGCTAGAAATTTTAGAAAACATGAGGATAGATAAGTCCCCTAGGCCAGATGACATATACCCAAGGTTGTTAGGAGAAGCGAGGGAAGAGATTGCTGCCCCTTTGGCGATGATCTTTGCATCCTCACTGTCCACTGGAGTACTACCAGATAATTGGAGGGTGGCAAATGTCATTCCCTTGTTCAAGAAAGGGAATAGGGATAATCCTAGGAATTACAGACCAGTCAGTCTTAGTTCTGTGGTGGGCAAATTATTGGAGAGGATTCTGAGAGATAGTATTTCTGGTTATTTGGAAAAGCACAATTTGATTGGAAATAGTCAGTGTGGCTTTGTGAGGGGCAGGTCAGGCCTCACAAGCCTTATTGAATTCTTTGAGGATTTGACAGAACATGTTGATGAAGGTAGAGTAGTGGATGTGGTGTACATGGATTTTAGCAAGGCATTTGACAAGGTTCCACATGGTAGTTCATTCAGAAAGTAAGGAGGCATGGGATTCAGGGAAATTTGGCTGTCTGGATACAAAACTAGCTGTCCAATAAAAAACAGAGGGTGATAATAAATGGAAAGTATTCAGCGTGGAGCTTGGTGACCAGTGGTGTTCCGCAGGGATCTGTTCTGGGACCTCTGCTCTTTGTGATCTTTATAAAATGACTTGGATGAGGAATTGGAAGGGTGAGGTAGTAAGTTTGCTGATGACACTAAGGTTGGTGGAGCTGTGGACAAAGTGGAGGGCTGTTTCAGGTTGCAATAGGACACTGACAGGATGCAGACCTGGGCTAAGAAGTGGCAGATGGAATTCAACGCAGAAAAGTGTGAAGTGATTCATTTTGAAAGGTTGAATTTGAATGCAGATTATAGGGTTAATGGCAGAATTTTTGGCAGTGTGGAGGAACAGAGGGATCTTGGGGTCCACGTCCATGAAAGTTGATTGGATTATTAAGAAGGCGTATGGTGTGTTGGCTTTCATTGGCAGGGGAATTGAGTTTAAGAGATGTGGGGTGATGCTGTAGCTCTATAAAACCCTGGTTAGACCACGTTTGGAATATTGTGTTCAGTTCTGGTCACTTTATTATAGGTAGGATGAAGAAGCTTTAGAGAGGGTGCAAAGGAGATTTACCAGGATGCTGCCTGGACTGGAGGATAGGTCTTATGAGGAAAGGTTGAGGGAGCTAGGGCTTTTCTTATTGGAGTGAAGAAGGATGAGTGGGGACTTGATAGAAGTGTACTAGTTGATGAGAGGCATAGATAGAGTGAATAGTCAGAGACTTATTCCCAGGGCGCAAATGACTGTTGTAAGAGAGCATAATTTTAAGGTGACTGGAGGAAGGTATAGGGGAGATGTCAGAGGTAGGCTCTTTAAACAGGAAGTGGTGGGCGTGTGGAATATGCTGCTGGCAGTGGTAGTATCTGGAGTCAGATACTTTAGGGACATTTAAATGACTCTTGGATAGGTGCATGAATGATAAAATGTAGGGTATGCAGGGTAGATTGATCTTAGTAGGATAATAGGTTGGCACAACATCGTGGGCCGAAGGCCCTGCACTGTTCTAATTCTATGTTCCTCCCAAATGGCATTATGGGTCTACCTACAGTACACAGTACATCACAGGAACAGGCCATTCAGCCCATCATACCTGTGCTGACCATGATGACATTCTAAACTAATCCCACCACCTGCACATGGTCCATATCCCTCTATTCACTGCCTGTTGTTCTGTCTGTCTAAATGCATCTTAAACATTGCTATCTACAATGGACTGCAATAGGGTTAGGGTTAGGGTTAGAGTTTGGGATAGGATTAGGGATGGGGTTAGGGATAGAGTTAGAGTTAGGGTTAGGGTTTGGGTTAGGGTTAGGGTTAGGGTCAATGGTTAGGGTTAGATTCCAGAAGGCAGTTCACCATCACCATCACAAGGGCAACGAGAGACGGGCATCAGATACTGTCCCATTCAGCAACACCCATGTCTCATGAGCGCAGACTATGCTGCACCCCAAACTTCAACCTCAGTGGGATCATAGCCACCTGCTTAGTTTAGTAAAGTTAACTTGTCCAACCAGAGCAGAATTGTGCAAACAGACATTTGTTGGTTTCCTTACTTTGTGTTTGGCGTGGGTCAATGATGCTGTCGGGACTCTCGTCATCGGACACTCCGGTCGCGGAGCCATCAACTACTTGAAACTTGCTGCTCTGCTTGTTCCAGACGTGGTGCATTTCCATAGCAGCCTCCCTTTCAGCAGCGAGATCCAGGTCCTGCTGTGCTAGGTGGGCCCTTAGCTGTCTGATTTCAAACTATACATTGGGTACAAATATAGACACACGTTATCATGAGAGACATCTACTATCATCAGAACTGGAGCGGCTTGGTTAGCTCAGCCGGTTGGCTTGTGAGTTTGCAATACAGAATAATGCCAACAGCTTGGGTTTAATTCCCACACTAGTGGAGGTTACCAGGAATGACATTCCTTCTCTGCCTCTTCCCCTGCCTGTGTCTTGGTGACACACAGGTTAAACCCCCACCCAGTCACCTCTCTCTAATGGGAGAGCTGCCCTATGATGTGGTAGGACTATGGTGAATTTGCATTTACCAAACAATTCACATTTATACAGAAACTTTCCATAGGATATTTTTTTAAGTGACTTTGGAAGGTTGAGTGTTTAGTCTATTTTAATACTTGATTTTCCTCAGAAAAATTCAGGGATGACTCTACTTTCTAAGCGTGCATCAAATGTCACTGGAGTTTGGGAAAGTCCCAGATGATTGGAAAATTGCTGTTGTAACCCCCTTGTTTAAGAAAGGATCAAGGCAAAAGATGGAAAATTATAGGCCGATTAGCCTAACCTCAGTTGTTGGTAAAATTCTAGAATCCATTGTCAAGGATGAGATTTCTAAATTCCTGGAAGTGCAGGGTCAGATTAGAGCAAGTCAGCATGGATTTAGTAAGGGGAGGTCGTGCCTGACAAACCTGTTAGAATTCTTTGAAGAGGTAACAAGTAGGTTAGACCAGGGAAACCCAGTGGATGTTATCTATCTAGACTTCCAAAACGCCTTTGATAAGGTGCCTCACGGGAGGCTGCTGAGTAAGGTGAGGGCCCATGGTGTTCGAGGTGAGCTACTGGCTTGGATTGACGACTGGCTGTCTGACAGAAGGCAGAGAGTTGGGATAAAAGACTCTTTTTTGGAATGGCAGCCAGTGACGAGTGGTGTCCCGCAGGGTTCAGTGTTGGGGCCGCAGCTGTTCACTTTATATATTAATGATCTGGATGAAGGGACTGGGGGCATTCTGGCGAAGTTTGCCGATGATACGAAGATAGATGGACAGGCAGGTAGTACTGAGGAGGTGGGGAAGCTGCAGAAAGATTTAGACAGTTTAGGAGAGTGGTCCAGGAAATGGCTGATGAAATTCAACATGAGTAAATGTGAGGTTTTGCACTTTGGAAAAAAGAATACAGGCATGGACTATTTTCTAAATGGTGAGAAAATTTGTAAAGCAGAAGTACAAAGGGATCTGTGAGTGTTGGCCCAGGATTCTCTAAAAGTTAACTTGCAGATAGAGTTCGTGATTAAGAAAGTGAATGTAATGTTGTCGTTTATCTCAAGAGGGTTGGAATATAAAAGCAGCGAAGTGCTTCTGAGGCTTTATAAAGCTCTAGTTAGGCTCCATTTAGAATACTGTGTCCAATTTTGGGCCCCACGCCTCAGGAAGGACATACTGGCCCTGGACCGTGTCCAGTGGAGATTCACACGGATGATCCCTGGAATGGTAGGTTTAACGTACGATGATCCTGGGATTGTACTCATTAGAGTTTAGAAGGTTGAGGGGAGATGGAATAGAAACTTACAAGATAATGAATGGCTTAGAAAGGGTGGATGCTGGGAAGTTGTTTCCGTTAGGCAGGGAGACTAGGACCCGTGGGCACAGCCTTAGAATTAGAAGGGGTCAATTTAAAACAGAAAGGAGGAAACATTTCTTCAGCCAGAGAGTGGTGGGCCTGTGGAATTCATTGCCACGGAGCGCAGTGGAGGCCGGGACATTAAATGCCTTCAAGGCAGAGATTGATAAATTCTTGATCTCAGAAGGAATCAAGGGCTACGGGGAGAGTGCGGGTAAGTGGAGTTGAAATGCCCATCAGCCATGATTAAATGGCGGAGTGGACTCGATGGTCCGAATGGCCTTACTTCCACTCCTATGTCTTGTGGTCTTATGGTATTTAAAATCTCTCTCCAATCAAAAAAAAGTCTAATTTAATGTTTATCCCAGCTCTGGTTTCTGTGGCCTCTTTACTGTCTGTTTACTTCACTCTGAGTGATCACCCAAGCACAGTGAGCCTGGATCAGTGACCAAAGTCACACAGTTGAACACAGACAATGAAACTCTCAAGCACTTGTAGGCATGTGTGTGTTGATCAGGTGGTATGGAAAGGGTGATCCTGAAGCAATGATTGGAAGATGGTTCCATGATATTGCAGTGGAGTGACTGTGACGAACAGGACCCATATGTGGGGGTGGGGCCAAATTTATTTGGGGAAGCAGTGAATCATAAAGAAAATAAATTCTTGTATTTATAAAGCACCTTTCAAATTTCCTTGCAGCCACTTACATATTTTTTGAATTGTCAGTGCTATTGTAACGTAGGAAACACAGCAATCACTTCGCAGAAGGTAAATTACCACACACCGCAATGAGAACATGACCAGTTAATCTTTTTTTTAAGAGATCTTGATTGAAGGACAAATATTGGCCCAGCACTCTGAATGGGAGAAGTGCTATTTTAGTTGGTTAGGTTCCAAGGGTTGGGGTTGAGGGACAGAATTGTCTCTGAGTCTAGGTTTTAAAGTAATAAGTTTCTGTGTGCATCGGACACATCATCAAAAATCAAATTCCACACTGTATTTGGATATAAATCATGCACAACTCAAAAGACAGAGACTTTATTGAGGATGGAGGCACTATTTGAGTAAGAGGCCAGTTTTAATAGATTGGTGTGAATTCACTGCCCTCTGCTGTCATACAATGGTAGTACAATCACTGCACCAAGATGATGATCTCATGTTCCCAAATGATCAGTGGGAATTATATTTTATAATGGGCTTTTTGTAATGGATTTTTCAAAAGATGTATCCTCAATAATAAGCCAGTTCTTTATTTTTTGTATGACTGTAATATGTAAAGGCTTGTTTGTTTGTGCCTACAAATGTTCCTGGCTCCATAAGCTTTTAATTCTAATCTCTGCTTTTGTGTCACCAAGATTGATGTATTTGATAGAGACCATTCAGTCCAGCATAAATCACACATTTCTCTTCAGTTCTGTACTCCGATCAATGTTTATTCTCCAACTGAAATAACTGAAACCACATTATTTGGTCATTCAACATTTTGCTACCTGTGGGAGCCTGCTGCAGGAAAATGAGGCCACAGTAATTAACAAAAATGCTTAATTGGTTGTAAAAGGCTTTAGGACATGCTGAGGTCAGAAAAAGCCTATATAAATGCATATTCTTTCTTTCTTTGTCTGCAAAAATCTGATGCACATTTCATATGGTTAAACAGCATGGAAATAGAGCCATCAGTCCAATTTATTTGCAGCAACCAGTCATCCTAATCTGACCACTTTACTAGCATTTGGCCCATATCCCTTTAAAGTCTTCCTATTCATATCCCTTCCAGTATATCAGATGTTGTAATCATACCAGCCTCCACCACTTCCTCTGGAAGCTCATTTCATGCAAACACCACCCCTGAGTGAAAATGTTACCCCTCAGGTCCCTTTTAAACTGATGCCTTCTGGTTTTGGACTCACCTACGCTTGGAAAAAGACCATGGCTATTCACACTATCCAAGCCCCTCAAGATTTTATAAATCTCTACAGGATCACCCCTCAGCGTCTAACGGTCAAGGAAAACTCAGCCTTTTCAGCCTCTCCCTCTTGCTCGAACCCTCCAATCCTGGCAACATCCTTGTAAATATTTTCTGCACCTTGTCAAGTTTAATAAAATATTTTCCGTAGAATGGTGACCAGAATTGTACGCGGTACTCTAAAAGTGGTCTCACCAATGTCCTGTACAGCTGCAACATGACATCCAACTCCGATACTGAATGCACTGACTAATGAGGGCAAGCATACCAAACTCCTTCTTCACTATCCTGTCTACCTGTGATTCTACCTTCATAGAACTATGCACTTGCATCACCAAGACTCTTTGTTTGGCAACACTCCCCAGGGCCCTACCCTTAACTGTGTAAGTCCTGCCCTGGTTTGCTCATGCACAAGGGTTTCTCTGGTTTAAGTCTCAGATTTCCCTTTTGAGCCAGTCTTATTGTGAAACAGTTTAATTTTAAAGCAGTGCTGAGTAAACTTGAATTCTATCATGTGGTCTTTTCATTGTGGCCTGTTTCATGAACTGGCTGATCTATAAGAGAAACAGAATGGTATAACCCTGACAGTCACTGTCTTGACACAGGCTGCAGTTTAACATTGAAAACCTATGGCAGGTCTTTCAGTCTCAGGTATAACATTCCTTTCTTCCAGGAGCCACTTCTTGATATTTTAAGTTAGGTTTTAAAATGTACTTTTCCTTTGCCAAGTGGTTTTTCTGGCTTACCGTCTTCCGCCTATAGTTTGTAGCATGACAATTGTATGCTGTCACTAGAAAAAATAGCTGCAAGAGATGATAGATTGTTCTCAACAACTCAACTGGTTCCCTACTGTCTGACAAAGAAGACAGACGCAGTCAGATATCCTTCATTCTCCTACAACATCCACCTAGTCTGATTTCCTTGTGACTCCAGTCTCATACGGCTCAAGGTGAATTCAGGGCAAGTTGCAAAGGACGACAAATCAGGCTGTCTTCTCCAAATAGCACTCTGGGTGCACCAATAGCCCAAGAACAGCAGCAGCAGTTCTAGAAGGCAGTTCACGATTGCCTTCTCCAGGGTAATTAGTGATGGGGAATAAATGCTACTCTGGCCAGCAATACCCACATCCCATGAATGGATGTGTCAGCCCCATTTATCATCCTAAGTGCAAATGCACAGCATGAAAGAGGATACTTGGCTCATTGTGCAAGCCCTTTGAAAGACCCACTCAATTTATCTTCCTATGAAACCCAAAAAACTTTCTTCAAATGTACATAAACGTTCTGAGGAAGGGTCACCGGACTCGAAATGTTAACTCTGTTTTCTCCTTTGCAGATGCTGCCAGACCTGCTGAACTTTTCCAGCAACTTTGGAAAGTTCCTTTGGAAAGTCATCAATGAATTTAATTCCAGCATTCCTTCATGTTGTACACTCCTGATCATAGTAACTCAGTGCCTGAGACTCTCTCTCTTCATCTGCCCCAGTTCCTATATTTAGCAGTCCCAACTTCAGGTGCTCTGATATCCACCTCGCTGTCACTGGGAGTAGAGTCATAGAGTCATAGAATCATACAGCATGGAAACAGACCTTTCAGTCCAAATTGTTCATGCTGACCAAATTTCCCAAACTAAGCTAATTCCATTTGCCTGCATTTGGCCCGTATCCCTCTAAATCTTTCCTATTCATGCATCTAAATGTCTTTTAATTGCTGTAACTATATATGCATCTCCCACGTCCTCTGGTAGTTCATTCCACACATGAACCATCGACTGTGTGAAAAAGTTGCCCTTCAGGTCCGTTTCAAATCTTTCTCCTCTCACCTTAAAAAATGTCCCCTAGATTTGAACTCAATCATCTTAGGGAAAAGATCCTTGCTATTTGCCTTATCTGTACCCCTCATGATTTAAAAAGCTTCATAAGGTCACCCCTCAACCTCCTATACTCAAGTGAAAAGAGTCCCAGCCTATCCTTATAACTCAAAGTAGTTTGTATGTATCTCCTCTACTATAAACCTTCAGAATTTAAAAAGCCTCTACTGAATCTTCCCTTAACCTTCACACGTCAAGAAGGGAGATGGTTAAGACAATAATATAGACTTAGATATTTGAAATGTTTCTCTTCTATTCCATCTTCTTTAACAGGGCCCACCTGTTCTCACGTTCAGATCAATTTTGACAATTTAATTTACATCTTAATATTTACTTTGAATTAAAAAATTGTAGCTTTAGTGTTTCCTGCATGCATGTGACTACAAAACTGCAGTAAAGTTCCAGTTAAAGTCTATTGCCACCCCTTAATCAGTCCTGATTAAGGGTTCCGACCTGAAACATTGACTCTTCTCCTCTGATGCTGCCTGGCCCGCTGTGTTCCTCCAGCTCCACACGGTATTGACTCTAACTCCAGCATCTGTAGTTCTTGCTATGTCCACCGCTTTGTTACTGATGTTATTCCAGGAAGCAGCAATATTTAAACATTGACCTCCAAATGAACAATTTACTTCTAATAGTTGGGCAGCTTTAGAAATCTCAGCCTGTTGGAGGTTATCTCGATGACACCATTTGGTTCCCATTTCAATTTGATTTAATGTTACCACAGAAAGCAAGAACTTGCATTTGCATGGCGACTTTCACAACCTCGGCAAACCCTGAAGTACTTTGTAGCCATTTTGAAGTGTAGTCACTGTTTCAGTGTCAGAAATGTGGCAGCCAATTTCTGCATAGCAAGATCCCACAATTAGCACTGCGACTTCATTTAGTATGGTAACAAATAATTTTCACCAGGCTGACCCCACAAAGTCATCAATTAGACTGATGTTGACTAGTGCACCATAACGTCGACAATAATTTATCATTCCTTGCTTTGGAAGTCTTGTGGTGCCATGGATAGTGTCCCTGCCTTGGAGCCAGAAGCTCAGAGTTTGAGTCCCACCCATTGGTGGTCAAGGAGGGTGTGTTCCTAAAGCAGCAAAACGGGTCAAACCTATAAGCCCTACCAACACTTGCCAATGGCAGGCAGTCAGAGATTCCAGGTCGGCCAAGAGATGGAGAGGGAGTTGGAGTCTCTGCCATCATTATCGATGATTCCAGGCTACAACATGCATGGACTCCTTGGAGGGAGTAGACGTTTGGCCAGATGGATGGACTGGATTCGATCAGTGTCAACCTCATGGAACTCAGTCCCAGCGACAGCCTGGATTGGATTTACCATCAGCCTGCTCGCCCAACCCTTGGTGGGAATTACAGCTCTGTGGATCAAACCTGCCCTCAGGGAGAGGATTCAAGGGTCCAGTGCTGTGCAAATAAAAGGCCCTGCAATGTGACCAATGACATGAAGTGAAGCCTTTCCCGTCAGGCCTGTGGGACAAAGTATTGTGATAGGCTGTTTTACTTAACATGAGCATGAGACAAACACACACTCTCAATACTGTCTGGGTAACAAACAGGTCAGCTTGTGAGCAATGAAATCACTTCATGGCTTGCTCCATCAAATCAGGATAAAGTCTTTAAAAAGATTATTCACCGTCCTCTCTGGGACACTGTTAATTCAAGACTTGGACCTCTCTGTCAGGGCTCCAGGAATCACCTTTGTATTGGCTATTGCTACGATTCTACAGTTCACACATTGTATGGTGTCTCCTGTGGCTCGCTGGATTTACACTTTTACCTCCAAGGCAGAAAGATTGTAGGTTTCAGGATAAAAATCCAGACTGACCACTCCATGACTTGCTGAGAGACTGCTGCAGCACCAGAAGTGCTGCTTTTTGGACAAGATTTTAAACTGAGGCCCTTCAGCCCTCTTGAGTGGATAAAATAGATATGTTCAGGAGGCCATTCAGGCCATAGGCTCTGTACCAGCTCTCTGAATAAGTACAAGACCTAAGAGTCAATCTCTTGCTTTTTCCTCATTAAAGATCCTGCATGACTAATTCAAACAAGAGTTGGGAATTTCTCCCTTTGTGTCTCTGTGACAATACTATGGCTTAAAGAGATGTATTTTGTCCTTTTTTTGAAGAGAGGTTTTAAGACAGAGGTCAAAGCTGTCTATTACTACATAATAAAGTTAAGTTAAAGTAAACAGCTCGTGAGGCCTTGGGGTTTTTTTTTAAGTTGGAGCAATAGAAGCAGCCTGAATGGAAGGGGCAACCTCCCACATATTCAGGACTTTTAGTTTTGATTTTCCAGAAGCAATTGTTGCTGGGACTTGAAGCTGGGTGGAAGGTGCAGCACATCTCTTCCTGCTACTCTCTCTCTCTCTCTCTCAATGTTCTCTCTTAAAGTTTTTTTTTCTTTCCTGGATTGGAGAATTGCCTGTGAGACAATCTATTTTACTGAATTTGCCATTTGCCAAGGGTGTGTTTATGCGATGTTATTATATTGGGCCATTTAATTAGTGGCTGTTAATTATCTATTGTTATATTAGGCTTTCCAATAGAGTTAAGTTGAAGTTCTTATTTCTTTTGTTGTATTTTTACTTTAGTCTATGAATGAAATATATTTTGTTCAAATCTGGCAGTTTGACCAACTGGATTGCATCTGGAATGCATCATTTTACACTTATCTTTAAAATAAGAAAAAGTTAGGGTCTAGACTATCTTCTGAATATACTTTGAGGGAGTGCTGTCTGGCCCATAACATCGACCAAACAACGTCACTGGCTATTATTGCACTACCTGTGGGCATTTGCTGTGTATAAATTCATTCCTGCATCACATCAATGATTGCACTTCTAGGAGTACACAGTTGTCTGTAAAGCACTTTGGGACATCCTCAGTTGTGGGAGGTGCTTTCTAAACACTGGATCTCTCTTGTGATCGTACTTACAGCTTGTTCCTGACAAATCTGTGTGAGCCGTTCAAGTTGTTCCTCTCGGACCTGTTTGGCCTTCTCGTACTGTTGGACGACCATCTCCATCTCCACCTTAACTGGCAGGACGTAAGCTGAAAGAATGATTGCCACAGGCTTATCAAAGCCAGTTACAGATAGAGGAAATGATATGTATTACCAGACCAACCAACACAGGTGAGCTTCTCTTTATTATTGCCACAACAGGAGAAATGATGTTGAAGCTTTCTAACTTGCACTCTTCAGGACAGACATAAGAATGACAAATTACAAAGGAAACAGCAATTTATACTACATGAGGAATGAGTGCTGGCTGGTTGACAAGACAGCTCTGATTGGTCAAGTTGTTGCCATGAAGAAAATACCATAAAACTATTGCTCCCCCATGCTTTTGGCTCATTTAATAAGACATAATACATTGGCATGTTCTTTTATCCTGCAGAAAACAGGTTCCCACATTTGAATATGTGTAGTTTGGCAGGAAGATTTAATAGAAAATTTCCAAATCATGAAGGGTTTTGATCCAATAAATAACAAGAAACTGTTTCCTAATGGCAGGAGTTTATTGGTAAAAAGAGGTCATACATTTAACAAAAATAGAGATAGCAGGAAAAGCTCAGCAGGTCTGGCAGCATCTGCGCAGAGAACTCAGAGTTAATATTTTGGGTCTTTTTCATGTTAACTCTGATTTGTCTTCACAGATGCTGCCAGACCTGCTGAGCTTTGCCAGCAATCTCTATTTTTGTTTGTGATTTACAGCATCCATATTTTTGGTTCTTTCAGTTACACATCTAATGTGCTTAAAAAAGAGCCAACGTGGGACATTAGTAGATATATTTTTGGGTTGAGATTTGTATTGATTTGGAATTCTCTACCTAATAGGATGGTGCTTGTGGATGTAATACTGTCTGTCAAAATTGAAGTGAATAAAATGTAAAGGGGTGAAAATTGCTTGGCTATTGAGAAAGAGATGGGAGTGGGACTAATATAAAGTGCCATTTGGTACTAGCATGATGGGCTGAGTGACCTCTTCTTGGATTAGTTGATTCTATCATTGATATTGGGCTGCAGAGGAGGCAGGTAGGTCCTCATTTTAATGTAGTGTGGGCATGGACACACAAGTTCTGGGAGATACCTTCTTCTGAAGGCGTTCACTGCTTTTTGGAATTTACTGGTGACCTTTTAAAATTACTTCATTTGGCAGCAGCTCTCAATGACCAATTTTCTAACTTGCAACTGTAGGATTTGAACTCTTCACCTCTTGGATTGCCCATCTGAGACCAAACTGCTAAGCCACAGTATCCATCAAACCTCCAATAAAACCCATAGCACAGGACTCTGCTAAGGTGTTAATCAAAATGAGTTACTGCCAAACGTGAGTTCTAAAGGATTGAAGATTTGGGGGAAAGGGTTCTACCACTTTAAGATTCACTAAAAAAAGCAGAGTTGAATCGAGAAGTAATTTTACACAGGATCTGGTATTTCTCAAGTGTTGTAAACTTGAACCCAATGGCTGTAGGAGAAAGTATTTTTCATCTAATAGATTATGCAAATCATCTCTGAATGTTTTATAATAACAGACTCTCTAAACTTTTTTTCTATTTTGTGGGCACATAACAGTTCTTTGACTCCTGCTTACTTTTGAACAATATACAGCACATTCCACAATCTCTCTGCTCTCTCAAAACAAGGAAGACTTGTATTTGTATAGCATTCTTCACAACCGCTGGACTACTCAAAGTACTTTACAGCCAATGAAGCACTTTGTTAAAGTATAGTCTCTGTTGTATTGTAGGAAATGCCTCTGCTATTTTGCACACAGCAAGCTTGCACAATAGCAATGTGACTTCAGCCAGATAATTGTTTCTTTTGACTGAGGGATAAACATTGAGTTGGGTACCAGAAATAATTCATCTCCTCTTCTTCAAAACTGCGCCATTTTAAAAAATTTTTCATCTGCCCAACAAGACTTTGGTTTCACATCTCATCTGAGAGTCAGCTCCTACCCTACTGCACTTAATGTCAGCTTCAGTTTCTGGGCTGAAACCCGAGAGTAGGAGCTAGAACTTTGAGGGCGGCACAGTGGTTAGCACTGCTACTTCACAATGCCAGGGACCTGGGTTTGATCCCACCCTCAGGTGACTATCTGTGTGCCATCTGTACATTTTACCCATGCATTGAGTTTCCTCTAGGTGCTCCCGTCCAAAGATGTGCAGGTTTGGTAGATTAGCCATGGAAAATATGGGGTTACAGGGCTAGGGTGGGGGTCTAGGATGCTGTTTGGCCAGTCATTGATGGGCCAAATGGCCTGCTTCCTCACTGTAGGGATTCTGAGAAGTTTGTGATCCAGAGGCAAACCCCACTTATTGGCTTATGGCATATTGGATCATCTCTGCCTTTGCCAAAAGAGGCACTCTCCTCAAACCCTTGGTCTCCCATTCCTCAGATTCTGAAACTCAAACTTGGAATCATCAAAATTCAACTTCTTCCCCTATTTTGTTTGCCTCCTGCATTTTTCAATCTTAGATGTTGCGACTCTGAACCTAGACTTCTCCATGAAAAGTGATCACATCAAAGAATTGACCAGAGGATGTAGTACACCTTAGCCTTCCACCACCTGGCAGAACAAGGGCTGGATACAAAAAAGGAATGACAGCTTCTCTAGGTGCCTCTCCAAGTCGCATACCAGCCTGAGTTAGAAATAGATTGATGTTCTTTCATCATCACTGCAATCCTTGAACTCCCGCCCTTACACTGCCCTTGCAGCCTCACAGCACCAGGGACCCGGGTTTGATTCCAGCCTCGGGCGACTGTCTGTGTGGAGTTTGCACATTCTCCCCGTGTCTGCATGGGCTTCCTCTGGGTACTCCAGTTTCCTCCCACAGTCTAAAGATGTGCAGGTTAGTTGGATTGGCCATGCTAACTTGTCCGTAGTGTTTAGGGGTGTGTGGGTTATAGGGGAATGGGTCTGGGTGGGATGCTTCAAGGGGTGGTGTGGACTTGTTGGGCCGAAGGGCCTGTTTCCACACTATAGGGAATCTAATCTAATCTACACTACTGTGGGTGAATCTGCATCCTATAAACTGTGATGGTTCTGCTTCCCCTCACCTTCTTAAAGACAGTCAGGGATACACTAAATATCGGAGAAAGTCTGCAGGTCAGGCAGTGTAAATGAAGAGAGAAGCAGAGTTGATATTTTGAGTCCTGTACGAATCCTCTTCAATTCTGGGGCTAAGATTCTGGGCATCACTTAGAATGACGATGTCACCAATGAAGAAAGCCTGCACAGGACTGGTCAGAGGTGCCCAGAGGACACTGTGATGGAGAGTTGACTGAGAATTAAAGGACATGCACTTCATTTCCTGGACAGACACCCTGCCAGAGTGGCATTTTAACAGACACCACTAGAGGGGAAAAGGCAATGGGTCTTGCGAAGGAAGACCTAGTGAGGTACGTTTAAAGACGAATTCCAAGAACAGTAACCTATTCGGATTCAAGCAAAAGAGATTGCAATGGACTGGATCTAGTGTCAGAGTCTTACAGCCCTTTGTCCCTCAGGGAGCCAGAGGATAAATGTTTGAATAAGTTTAACTGAGTATTCAGCCATCTATTAATAACTGAAAATAGAAAACCAGCAATACAAGTTTTATGTATTTTGAAGCTTTATAGTCAGCACAGAAGACAACTTTAATATTCAGAATAATCTGCTCAGTGGGACAGTAGAGCTTGAATCATTTAAAACATCGTGACTACGCTGGTGCAGGTAAAAGGCCAGAGAAATGTGCTTTCTCTGAGCCAATAACCCTTTTTTTGTTCTCATTCCTTATTGTTAGCACCAAATGCGGACTGAAGAAATTCAGTCTGCAGAGAAGAAATTCCGAGTCCCTGCTAAATGAACGACAGGCATGTTACCCATGAACTCTGCCACTAGAGGGAGCCAGAATACAAGAATTCAAAGGATCAACATGAATGACAAAATAAAAATCGAAAGAACTGTGAATGCTGGAAGTCAGAAACAAAAACAGAAATTTCTGGAAAAGCTCAGGAACTCTGGGCGCATCTGAGGAGAGAAATCATAGGAAAGTTCTGAGGAAGGGTCACTGGACCTGAAACGTTAACTCTGATTTCTCTCTCCAGATGCTGCTAAAGCTGCTGAGTTTTTCCAACAATTTCTGTTTTGGTTCAACATGAATGATATTGGGATTGAGTTGAGGGCACCTGTGTGTCCCTGACTGTTGTGCTAAATAATTAATTGCTAGTTCCCTAATACGCAGTTAGCATTTAAATTCAATCTAAGTAGAACCAAATGGACGAGTCACCTACTTTTCCCTGACATTCTCTAATTACTTCAAAATATCATGCCCCAATCCTGTTTTAGTGTAAATGGTTTATGCTGCTTTTAGCTAGTTGGAAAGATTTCAAAGTCCATTTTCTCTTCCTTATTGGACAATGGATGTTAAAGGGTTGATCAAATCAAGGTGCCTGGTCTGCTACAGTTACAATGAAGCCCTTTGGGAACCCTACAAGTAACATGGGTTTGGAAGATGCTGTCTTAGGGATCTTGGAGAATTTCTGCAGTGCATGTTGTGGATGGTAACTGCTGCTGCTACCTGACATCAGTGGTGGATTGAGAGCATGTTTGTGGGTGTACTGCCAATCAAATGGGCTGCTTTGTTCTTTTGCAATTGAATGAATTCTTTTGGACCTACTACAGCACCTGGTGCGGCCTGGCCATCCACAAGTCTATGATAGGTGCAGTCACCTGGTTCGTGGTGGAGTCTGGGGTGAGTAATAGGTTGATGTGACTGCTTGATTCCTCTTTCCTGTAGTTCTATCCGTGCTTGGCTGCTTCTGGAGAAGTAACTTTGGAACTCATAAGAGAATTTTGAGACCTTCCAAAGCCAGTGGGCTTCACAGGGAATATATCCATAGACAATAACACTTTGGTATTAACTCTTCAGGCTTACCCCTTTTAACATGCTACTTTAATTTTCACAAAACTATGCTTTCTCTCTGTGACAAATTTCTGTCTGATTTGAAACAAACCGAACCTTTCTTAAAAGGTCTGTCTGGAAATGTCTAAAATATAAACTGAATTCCAATAGTCTTCTAATGAAGTAAGTACATCATTAATATATATTTTCTTTCGCAGACCATCAGTTCGTTCTCATGGATGATTTGTGGGACCTTGCTGTGCACGAATTAACTGTTGTATTTGTTCTTTATAACAATAGCCACGCTTTGAAAATTCCTTATTGGCTGTAAGATGCTTTAGGACATCCTGGGGTTGTGAAAGGCGCTACATAAATGCAAGTTTTTTTTAAAGTTATGAACCAGAATCAGTGGCTTAGATGGTTTCCCCACTAATTTCGATCAATGAAGAGACTAGATCATTATACAAGTTATAACGAATATTAAACATAAGATGGCCCTCGCACATTCGTCCGAAAATTCTTCATTTCTCGTATACCGTGCGCCAGTTTTGGGAGCAGAGTTGGTGGGGTGGGTCTACTGAGGCTTTTTCACAATTGCTGTTTTCTCATTTAAACATCAGACATACCAGCAAATAGCCTGAGGCAGAAATTCCCCGCGGTGTGCAGGACCACGGACAGCGACTGGTGTTGGCTTATTAACGGTAGGTCCAAAGACCCGACGTGGATTTTAACCCCTTCTGAAGTAAATGTCAACAGCCATCCCTGCTCCACACACACATTTAATTAAAGACTTCGTCTCAAAATCTCGATTTTTATGCAAGTGTGGAGGGTAATGGAATTGGAATTGGAGTCCACGTGGCTTTAATCTCCTTTCCCCCTACTCCCATCCCTGAACAAAGGAGAAAGAAAACAAAGAATTGCGGAAAACCCGAAATCTGAAACAAAATCAGAAACAGCTGGAGAAAAGGTACAGCAGGGTCTTTGGGCCTGAAATGCCGATTCTGCTTTCAGTCAACAGATGCTGCCAGACATTCTGAGTTTCTTCAACTATTTCTGCTGCTGCTCCCGAACAGAGGAGTTAGATTTGTTATCTGGTTGTTTCAGGGTTAATGGTAGGTATCTTTTCCCTAGGATGGAAGATTTCAAGGCTAGAGGTCACATTTTCAAAACTGCAAGGACAGCAATTTTAAAAAGACACGACGGGGATTTTTTTTACACAGAGGGTGGTTCGTGTATGAAATGACCTTCCTGAGGAAGCTGTTGACACTGGCACCGTTACAACAATGACGAGGCACTTAGATAAGCACATGAATGGGAAATGTTTGAGGGATGTGGGTCAGGAGCAGTCAGGTAGGACTAATTTAGTTTGAGATTATGTTCGGCATGAACTGGTTGGGCCGAATAGTCTCTGTTTCTACGCTTTATGACTCTTCGGCTGCCATCGCCTTTATTGTAACAGTGAGCACGGCACAGACTGCGGTATGTCGACCAACAACAGCGGTGACTGTCAATACAATGAACGGAGAGAGGCCGGAAGATGTGCTTCTTAAAGTAGGAGACGCTGGGCTGCAGTGAGAGGTTTCCAGCTAGGTGTTTTCAGAAGTGTTACGTGCCTTTAATGACCGGGACTGTAAACAGTATTCGTCAAAGTCAGCTGCACAAGTTCGGTGATACCACGGATAGCTCCAGTCCGATCGTATTCATTCACAACAATGAAATTTTCAATGGGTCTTCAAGTATAGCATGCCCACGGATTTACCCATAGCCCCTACAGTAGGCAAAGGATAACTTTTAAAAGAATTATTCATGGGAAATGCAGGGGTGGGGAGCTGGGTAGGTCAGGGTGGGATGCTCTTCAGAGGGCTGAATGGCCTGCTTCCACACCGTAGGGATTCTATAAGCCTCAAATCTTTTAAATTCCTTCACAGGATGCAGACATGCATCACCCATCCCTGAATGGCCTTCAAGAAAGTAGTGATGAGCTGCCTTTCTTGAACTGTTCCAATCCATGGATACCTGGATAGTGTAGTTACAGGTTCAAATCCGAGTCCAGAGATTTGAACACAAGATTTAGGCCAGTGGGTAAACAGAAAGAAATTATTTCTTCTGATTGGAGGGTGCAGAACAAGAGGGCATAAAATTAGAATTAGCTACACTGTATGGAAGTGAAATAAGAAAAGATTCTTCACATAAGAGGAGCTCAAATCTTCCATCTTCACCCCCGAACAAAAATAACTCTTAAAGATAGGGAGGGTTTGATTGACTGAGATTGGTAGAGGGGAAGGATATTAAGAAGCTGGGAATGAAGTTGGGTAGAGGGAATTAAGATTTGGATCAACCTTGATTTAGCTTAATGCTGAAATGGCTTTGAGAGGCTGAATGGCTCCTGCAGTTCTTACATTTCTATATGCAGTAACAGCTGAACATTCTTTGCAAGTGATGGAGTGTTGGTCTTTGAAATAGTTTGCACCCACATGGCTCCTCCACATTGACTGTTTCTCCCAAAAGGTTGATTGTTAAATTTTAAATGACACTTTAAAAAAATTTAAGTTTGTCATCCAAATTGATTACTCCTTAAGCTAGACTCATAAACCACAGAGTAAATGTTAATGATATTCCACTTGCTCCTAATGAACAGCTCCAAATGCTGATTAGCAAACATGTGCTCATAAATATCAGTTCTGCTGATGAACAGTTTGGGAAAACAGTCTGCAATTGGAATGCAGCATAATCTGCATTAATGCAATCAAAGGAATTAAAGAAGGATATTTCTGATTCAGAAAGAACCCGGTTGGAAGAACTAACTCTCCTTTGTTCATCTCTCTCTGCATCTACAACAATCAGTAAAGCTGGAGTGGGGTGAAGACTTGTATTTCAATCTTCACATCTTATGAAGTCCTCCAAGAGTGGAGATGACTTCCTTCTACACTGGAGTTATGGGTTGTGATTCCAATGCTAGATCCAATTACTCTTTCAGAGATGAGGCTGTTTGAAAAGTCAGCTGGGTTGAATGCTCAGTTTTTCACTCAGTGTTTCATTCTGTGCACTTAGCCTACACTGTTGGACAAACTCAAGATGATTGTCACCTTTGTGCATGCTTCCTCTCCAGTTTGGACAGTTTTACTGAAGAGGTCCCAATTGTAAATAACAACTTTCATCATCTGAGGGCAACTCAAACCTCTTCACACCTGATAAACTACTTATATAGTAAATGGCAGAATGTCTAAGAGTACTGATAGGCAGAGGGATCTGGGTGCACAGGTACACAGGTCACTGAAAGTGGCAACACAGGGGAAGAAGGTAATCAACAAGGCATACAGCATGCTTGCCTTCATTGGTGGGGCATTTGGTTTAAAAATTGGCAGATAATATTGCAGCTTTATAGAGCCTTAGTTAGGCAGCATTTGGAATATTGTGTTCAATTCTGGTTGCCACGCTGCCAGAGGATGTGGTGGCTTTGGAGAGGGTACAAAAAAGATTTACCAAGATGTTGATGGAGGTCTACAAGATTATGAAGGGCATGGACAGAATGGACAGTCAGAAACTTTTTCCCAGGGTGGAAGAGTCAGTTACTAGGAGGCCATAGGTTTAAGGTGTGAGGGGCAAGGTTTAAAGGTGATGTATGAGGCATGTTTTTTACTCAGATGAATGTGAGTGCCTGGAACTCGCTGCTGGGGGAGGTAGTGGAAGCAAACACTATATTGACTTTTAAAGGGTGTCTTGATGAATGCGCAAATAGGATGGGAATAGAGGGATTCAGTCCCCAGAAGGGTAGTGGGTTTTAGTTGTGATGGGCAGCATGTCGGTGGAGGGCTTGGAGGGCTGAAGGGCCTATTCGTGTGCTGTAATTTTCTTTGTTCTCTGCTGTAACAGAGTACATAACAGGCAATTTGCATACCCACAAAAAGGAATGAACAGATAATTTGGGACGCTTTTCTGAAATTGATGTTGGTGGAGGGATAAACATTGTCCAGAAATCCCTCATACCAGCTCAAGAGTGCTGATGGATCTCAGAGGGGCAGATCAGGCCTTGATTTAATGTCTTATCCAAAAGACATCAAAGTCTTCCCTCAGATAACAAGGTGTAGAGCTGGATGAACACAGCAGGCCAGGCAGCATCAGAGGAGCAGGAAAGCTGACGTTTCAGGTCTGGGCCCTTCTTCGGAAAATGATTTTCTGAGGAAGGGTCCAGACCTGAAATGTCAGCCTTCCTGCTCCTCTGATGCTGCCTGGCCTGCTGTGTTCATTCAGCTCTACACCTTGTTATCACAGATTCACCAACATTGGCAATTCCTACTATATCTGAACAGTCCTCCCTCAGCACTGCTTTGGGAATGTCTGCTTGGATTTTGCACCTGGAGTGGGACCTGAGTCTACAACCTTCTTGCTCAGACAGTGGCGCTACCCATTGGGTCCTTACTGTCTGTCAGAAGGTTTGATCTCTGGCTAGCTGTGTGGGATGCTAGTTGTTATGCAGAGTTGTCACAGTTCCACTGGTAGGCAATAGTCATGGATCTGCAGTTCCATCCAATTAAGAAGCTGAAGCCATTATTTTTGGTTCCTGCTCCTAACTCTATCCCCCAGCTACCAATACCATCCCACTCCCTGGCAACAGTTCGAGATTAATTTAGCCCGTTTGCACTCTTGGTGCCACATTTAATTCTGAGATTAGTTTCTAATTTCATGTTTGTGCCATCACTAAGGCCTCCTATTAGCACCTCTGTAAAACTGTTATCCCTGTCACAGCTCATCTGCTACTAAAACTGTCATTCAAAACTCTATTATCCCTTGTTTATTCCAATACACTCCTGACTGGTCTAAGTTCTATCCTCTGTAATCCTGACGTAACCCAACACTCTGCTGTCATATAACAGGTGACAAGACCCATTTTCCCTACTGCCATGTCCTCACTGACCTGTAATGACTCCTGCTCAAACAAATTTCTGGTTTTAAAATTGTTATCCTTGTTTTTAATACTTTCACTCTAATATCCTCTTGCCCTACACTTCTCAAGATACTTACATTCTCCTTATTCTGACCTCTTGAGAATTACTAATATTAATCTTCCCATGGTCATGTCTTCAGTTACCAAGACTCTAAGCCCCATAATTCCCTACCTGCACCTCTTTAGATCACTGCCTCACTCTGTCTCTAAGGCAATTCTTAAAACTCACCTCTTTGACAAACATTTTGGCCACTGACCTAACAAGTCCCTTGGAGGTTTGGTATCATAGTTTGTTGGAATTGCTATATAAATGCAAGTTGTTGTTGTAAACACCTCTCCATCAAACTCAAGAGTGTGCCTATTGGAGGAAGACAGGTTTTGGGCTTGTTGGTGATGCTTTTTGCAGCCTAATAGCCTGGCATCACGCAACTATGAAGGCTCACATTTCGATAGTAGGCTCCTGCAACAGTCAGTATGCCTTATTCATGAAAAGCAATGTCGCCATCCATCCATTTATCGAGCAACAGCAACTATTACTGAGTATAAAGTGAAGAACTGTACAGATGTTTCTGTTGAATTGATTCCCCAGTCCAAAACACACAGCTTGTAAATTTCCATTGAAAATCTGTCACTTAATTGAAACTGGATAAAAGCCACATCTGCCCAATATATTTTGTTGTCACTGCACTTTCTTAACTTGTTTAATTTTGGAGCTAGTTCTTAGCTTGCAGAATGCAACAGTCACAGACTATTTTCAAAATTGAGCTAATATTAGCATTTCAGCACACAAATGTATTCACTGACTGTAGCCAGGTTCACGTCAGCTGCACACAGCCAAAGGAAAGGATTTTTCTGTTTGCTAATTTGCTCTTTTCTTATGAAAATGTTGACTCTAATCAATTCCATGGCTGTACTGATACACTCAAGCCAACAGGGTCAATTGTCAGACAGACAATAGTATAGTGATAATGCTATTGGAGTAGTATTCTAGAGAGCAAGCTCATATTCTGAGGTGCATGGGATCAAGTCTCACTGCATTAGCTTTCTGAATTTCAATTCACCTATTGAAATCTGGAAACGAAAGTTAGTCCCAGTGATGGTGACTATGGAACTAGGGTTGATTTCTGTAAAATCACATTTGGTTCGTTCACGTCCTTCAAGGAAGGAAATCTGCCATCTTTACGTGGTCTGACGTATATGTGATTCCAGACCTACAGCAATGTAATTGATTCTTAACCATCCTCTGGCTTGCTGGAGCTATTTCATTTTGCTCAAGGGATTTTTTGGATGGGAAACAGAAGTCAGCCAATGACACCCACTTTCCATAAGAGAACAATGAAAAGAATCCAATCATTGTCCCAAGGGAGAAGGCTGTTTCTTCTATCCCATTGTTATGCTTTCAAACCTCCTCATGTCCACTGCTTGAAAAATGCAGTGGGCAACATATTAGTAACAACCTTGATAGTTGGCAATTTTGACCATTTTTATTCATTCACAGGATGTGGGTATCACTGACTAGGGTAGCAGTTACTACCCATCTCTGTGTGGGGACTCTCAGAGGGCAATTGCTGTGAGTCTGGAGTCACATGTAGGCCCGAGCAGGTAAGGATGGTAAATACCTTCCCTGAAGGATATTAATGAACTGGATGGGTTTTTTCCCAACAATTGACAATGGTCATCATTAGACTCTTCATTCCAGATTTTTATTGGATTCGAAATGCAGCATCTGCCATGGCAGGATTCGAATGTCTATCTTCAGAAAATGACCTGGGTCTCTAGGCTAACAGACCAGTGATAATATCACTAGGCTGTTGCCTATATGGTGAATGGCATTCTGATTCCAGATCCACTTGCCTTTTGTAATTTGGGAGACCGGTGTGAAGCCATTATTTTTCCAAAACAAGAAATCACATCATATTTCACATTGTCACACAGCATATGTGTGTCATGTTGTCACATTGTGTGTATCTGTGTGTGTGCCTGTACTTGTGCATGTGTGTGTGTGCCATGGCCAGTCCTAAATGCATCTGTAAATTTGAGCCCCATTATGTCAGATTATTCCAGCATAGGGACTTCACTGTTTTACAAGAGCCTGCCCTCACTTCTCAGTTCACAGAAATGAGAGGAGGCTGTTCAGCCTGGTCTGCTATCCAATGAGTTGTTTCCTAATCCATCCCCGTACCTTTTTTCTGCAAGTCTCAAAACCATTCCTCAGCAAAAATTGATTAATTTCAGCTTTGATATTTTTAATTGGCTCCCAGATGTAGTATTTCAGAGAATTACGCAACCATAGAATTCCTACAGTGTAGGAAGAGACTACTTCTTTATCCTTTCGTGGATCCTGGTGTCACTAGTGTTACCAACATTTGTTGCCCCTCCCTAATTACCCATGAACTGAGCGGGTTACTAGGCAGTTAAGGATCAACTGTACTGCTGTGGGTCTGAAGTCACATGAAGCCCAGACCAGACAATGAAGGCAGATTTCCTTTCCTAAAGACATTAATGAACCAGGTGAGTTTCATAATGGTATATAGCTTCATGGCCACTGAGACTAACTTTCAATTGCAGATTTTATTAATTGATTTAAAATTCCAGTAGCTGCCCTGCTGGGATTTGAACCAGCATCACGAGAGCATCTTCAACAGAACCTATGACATTTGAAATTTACTTTGCACGAAGAAGATGTGGCTCCAGATTTTCCATAAATTGTCTCCAAACAATAGCAATCTAAAGTTTGTCTACAGCGGCGATGTCAATGATTATTAGTAATCCAGAGGTCCAGACCAATGCTTATGAGTCTGAGTTCAAATCCCACCATGGCGTTTGGTGCAATTTAAATTAAATGAATTAATACATCTGGGCTAAACTACTGATCCTATTCATGACATCCATGAAACTACCAGATTGCTGCAAAACTGATCTGGTCCTTGATGGAAGGAAATCTGCCATCTTCTCCTGGGCTGGCCAACATGAGACCATATACCCACAAAAATGTGGTTGAGTTCTAAATTGTCCTCTAAAATGGCCTAATGAACCACAGAGAAGGTAAATACAGATACAATAAGTGTTGGCCTTAGAGAGCTGTGGCGGAGTGGTAGTGTCCCTACCTCTGAGCTGGGAGGCCCGGATTCACATCCCACCTGCTCCAGAAGTGTGCAATAACATCTCTGAACATGTTGGTGAGAAATTATCACAAAATTGGTCTTGCCATCAAGGGTCATATCCTGAGAACAAATGTATTGGGAATAAAAAGCAGCTGGGGCAATACACTTATATTTGGGGTTACAGTTCCACAGGCATTTACTGCACTCCATGATTGGGTCTATTGCAGGCCAATGAATAGATGCTGAAATTGTGATTAGTCAATGGTCCATTACTGCATGTATCATGCATCTAGATAAATGGTTAGAAGATGAGTGAGAAAAACACTTGTCTTAATTTGCTGGAAATTTCTGATTCTATGACATAGACAACCATCCTGTGATTGTGAAATGTTTATATAAATTACAAGGTATATTTCAATGTGATTTAGCAAAGACTTTTCCCGTCTACTATCAAGGTAACAGGGAAAAAGTAGATCGTCAACAAAATCCAATTGGCCAATAAGTTTACCATTAAATGCCACCCACTCACCATCAATGATGCGCTTGACCTTCCAAATGCGAAGGGTGATGATCAGGCTGATGGCATCCCATGGGCTGCTGGGTCCATTTGCTACAGTTGAGGCCACCATGGGAGCCAATGACAGGACGATGACTGCACCATCAAACACCTGAAAAATTCCCAAAGGAATCAGACATTACAGCATCAGAGAATTGCTAGAATGCTTAAAGAGATCATTCAACCCATCATGTCTACTCTGACATTTCAAATGAGCCGCTGCCATTGCTCGGCCTTCACCCCATACCACTTCACCTTCTTCGTTTTCAGATATAGAGAATGGGTGTTCCCAAGGCAAAAATGTTCAATGCAATCTACCTGCACGCGTTCAGTTGCACTGTGATGTGAGGCTCCTGCACACTTTGTGAGGGTACTGTTCCTTTAAGAGAGTTGTTTTTTGTCCTGTTTGTCTTGCAAAGTGGTGTCGTCGCAGTGGCGCTGAAATGTCTCCTTCATACGGAGAGTTGGTAAACAGCTTTTCAGTTGTCCTTGGGTGTTTTTTTAAATTAGACAAAAGATGCATGAGTGGGCAGTCAGGTTTATGCAGAACAAGGGGCTGTGGGATTTGCTTTCAGTTTGATTTTGCATTAGCTGGCTGCTGGAGTTAATCAGCAGAGCTCTCTCTTGCTCTGATGCTCATGATTTTTTTTTCTTCTTTAAAGAGGCAGACCCTTTTTTCAATATTTCTTCCAGCTGGACTGGAGGAAGACAGCACACGAGGATTAAACTATTTTGCTAAATTGGGTGTGTTTCTGGCATGCTGCCTACGTCGGAACATAGAATCATAGAGCTGTACAGCTCAGAAATAGACCCTTCGATCCAACTCGTCCATGCCGACCAGATATCCTCGATTAATCTAGTCCATTCACCAGCATTTGCCACATATCCCTCCAAACCATTCCTATTCATATACCCATCCAGATGCCTTTTAAATGTTGTAATTGTGCCAGCTGCTACAACTTTCTCTTACAGTTCATTCCATACATGCACCACACTTTGCGTGAAATGGTTGCTCCTTAGGTCCCTTTTAAATCTTTCCCCTTCCACATTCTTGCAAATCCTTTCTGCACTGTTTCAAGTTTAACAATGTATTTCATATAGCGGGGAAACTAGAATTGAACACATTATTCCAAGAGCCACCTAACAAATGTCCTGTACAGCTGTAACATAACATCCTATATTCAATGCACTGACCAATAAAGGCCAGCACACCAAATGCCTTCTTCATTATCCTGTCTACCTGTGACTCCACCTGCAAGGAACTATGCACTTACAGCCCAAGCTTGCTTTGTTTGGCTGCCCAAAACCTTACCATTATGCCTTACCAAGATGCAACACCTTACATTTATCTAAATTAAACTCCAACTGCCACTCATTGGCCTATCGGATCAAAGAATAGTTGATGTTTAATAGTTGAATCATATATTAATCTTGTTAAATATTTCAACAGAGTTAAAGTTATGTCATTCTTCTTTTTGTTTTATTTTAACTGCGTTGTAAGAATAAAGTGAGTAGTACTTAAACCTAGTGATTGACCAATCGAATTAGATCTGGAATGTAGTGCCTTACTCTTGTCTTTAAATAAATATAAAAATTAGAGTCTAGGCTATCTCTTTACTTATAATATTTCGGGGTGCAATGGTCTGATCCATAACAAGTTACATAATTAGTTCACAGAGGTTAAAGGTACACAGAAACACAAAAACACAGAGGAGTTGGGCCTGCTGCCATTCAATATGATGGTAGCTGATCATCCAACCTCCTATTTATACCCATACCTGTTGATCCCTTTAACCTTAACGACTATTTCTATCTCCCTCTTGGAAATATCCATTGTTTGGACCTCAACCCTAAACTGATTTGTGCAATATTCCCCAGGGCAGAGGTGAAGTACCGCATAGTGACCCCAGGCCCTAGGGACAGGTCGGTTGACCCAGGCCTTACAATGAGAGGTCTGCTAACTGAACCACTGCCCATGACTGTAACACACCACAAGTGGCGTGGTTGTTCATTTATGGAGCCTTTCAGATGACAGTCTAATTTCCTTTTGAATGCTTCAGTTGAAACTACTTCCACAACACTCTCAGGAAATGTATTCACTGTGTGAACTAGACTTTTCTCACATCTTTTTTATTTCTTTTGCCAATTTAAATAATTTTTGCCCTTTCATTCTGTGTCCTTTCATGAGCAGTTTCTCCCTGTCTACTCTGTCCAAACCATGTGATTTAGAAACTTAGCTATGACCCCATCTAAGCCTCTAGAGTCTAAATGTGCAGCATTCAAATACAGCATTAATATAATATCTAATTATGGCATTCGACACTTTCCAGAGGCTCAAACTAATGTTCTAGGGACAAACACAGATAATGCTGGAGAAACTCAGTGGGTCTGGCAGCATCTGTGAAAAGAGAAGCAGAGTTAACGTTTTGAGTCTGATATGAATCCCTCTTCAGAGCAGTTGTGAAAAAAAAAGTCCCATCGGATTCAAAATGTTAACTCTGCTTCTCTCTTCATAGATGCTGCCAGACCTGCTGAGTTTCTCCAGCATTGGATGCATTTGTTTCAGATTTCCAGAATCTGCAGTAATTTGCCTTTATTTTAATGTTCTGAGGGTATGAGTTCAGAGCAGCTGGTGGAATTCAGGTTCAAATTATAAGCCTGGATTTGAAAGCTGGTCTCAGTAATGATGGCCATGCATTGTTATAAAAGCCCATCTAGTTCACTAATGACCTTTAGAGAAGGAAGTCTGTTGTCCTTACCTGGTCTGGTCCTCATGTGAATCCAGACCCACAGCAATCTTAATTGCTCCCTGAAATGGCACTTACAAGCCAAGAGTCAACCACACTGCTGTGGGTCTGGTGTTACATGTGGGCCTGACCAACTAAGGATGGCAGTTTCCTTCTCTAAAGGACATTAGTCAACCAGACGGGTTTTCCCCAACAATTGGCAATGGAATAATGGTTATCATTAAACATTTTTTTTTAGCGAATGCACGGTGGGATTCGAACCCAGATTCACAGAACATTAATTATTTGGGTCAACAGTCCAGCAATGATACCCCTAGGCCATCACCTCCCCACGAATGAGTGAATGGGTAAATGTGTAAGTGGGCGGCTGTAGTCATGTGGGGACAGAGAGATGTGTGAGTAAGGCCGAGTTGAACACTCACTCATACTTTGCTCATCTTCCTCCACTTGACCTGCCACCCACAAAGCAAGCTGGGAGAGGAAGGAAACCCAACTGAAGTGCAATCCACTTTTGTGTTAAAGGCAAGGGCAGCAGGGACATGGGAACACCACCCCCCGCAAATTCTGCACCCCCCTGCCCCCCCCACTCCCCGAGACACATACCATCCTGACTTAGAAATGTTTTGCTGTTCCTTCACTGTCTCTGGATTGAAATCCTGGAATTTCCTCCCTAACAGCATATGGGTCTACCTACAGCAAATGGACTGCAAGGTTTCAAAAAGGCAGCTCATCACCACTTTCTAAAGGGCAGGCAGGGACAGCCAATAAATGCCGACCCAGATGAAGACACCAACATCCCGGGATAAATTTTTTTAACAATTCCAGCATATTCTTGTTTTGAACTCAGATCTCCAGTCTTTTCAGCCTTTCCTTTCATCATTAAGATAAAGCTTTTGTGTTTACAGTGAGACACATTTATGCAGAGAGGGATGAACAAGGAAACAGCCACTCGGTTTAGTGTCCTGTGGTGTATAATTATCCCCATGCACCACTTCAAGCTGGGGTCAACAAGCGAGTCTCATTTAACTACGAATTGTAACTCTGGACGCATTGTTAATGAGCATGCTGCCAATTTACGATTGCAGCAGGACTGCTTAGCATAGCCAGCTTTCTATTAATGGTTTCTTACTGACTTATTTTGATAACAGGCAACACACTGGGTTATCATGTAATTTTCTTTTTGAAATGCGATTCAAGTTTGACTTAAACATGAACAAGAAACAAGTCTATACCCGTGTCTGTGTGTGTGTGTTTTCTATTTTCCTGTGTGTCCAAGTGATCCTGTACGTGTGTTTTTCTGTGTACATCTCTGCCTATATGTGTCTGTTTGTCTGAGTATATGTGATTCTTTGTATGTGCTTCTCATGCATGCATTTTTTTCGAGTTTGTGCTTATGTGTGTTTTTCTGAGTATATGTGTGTGTGAGTCCATGCATGTATTTTATGTGAATGTGTATTTTTCTGAGAATACATCTGTGCCTGTGTGTATGTTTGTGTGTGTGCTTTCTTGTGTGTATGTGTGAGTCTGTGTGTGTGTTTTTCTGTGCATATGTCATGTCTGTATGTGTAATAGGCAAATGTTACTTCATCTCCATCATTATTCCTTCCTCCTGCCTGTATCCATGGTGTTCTCCCCTGCAAGAACTCAGCAGCATACGTCTCCATGGAAACATGATTGGCTGCTCGACCCAATGGAGAGGTATATTCTTATTGCTTTTCCAATGGAATCAATTCCAGGATTGGGTTGGCTCCTTGACTTTTCCATTCCTGCTTTGTGAGTGAAGGTTTGGAGTGGTACACACACATAAATACAACACTCCCATCTGCACAAAGTCCCACTTCTGGCTTTACAGCTCTGATTGGGATCTTCCTCAGTCTGAGGTCAGTGGTCAAATCCCAGATACATGGCAATTGTATCTAGTGATGAAAGGTGCATATGAACAGGGAATGATCACATTGTCTCCTTCAGCCTGCTCCATACACCATGATAATAAATTACGCTTATGACCCACCCCCGCTTCTTACACCCAGCCATGTCATTTTCCAGGAGGGGATTTAAAAATATCTCAGGCCAAAAAGGGCAATAAAACCCTCTAGGTTAAATCCTCTTCAATTTCCTTAGTTCATTCCTTAGGTCCAGGTGAGCAGATGAACCTTGAGTTACTTGTTATGACGTTTACCTGATTTACTCTATCATCCCTGCCCCAGTCAAGAATCCCCTTGAAAGCAAAAGCTCCTTGACTTTCTCATCTTCCAGGTGAAGCAGTTGAAACATGTGGTCATTTCTGAATAGGATACGGAGCATAAACAAGGTGAGGTACACGTGAGCCATAATTTACTTGAGCGGCAGTATGGATCAGATAGGCTGGATGGCCTATCTCACTCTATTTTTTTTGGTGCCACTGTAGTGGCATGTTGACAATACAAAAATGTTTCTGTCCCTGCACTTGAAACTGTTGTGCAAGAAGAATACATAAAACACCTCTCTTTGCCAACACATGAATTGTTTTCCCTCCTCACAGATCAGGCAATGCAAACTTGTCAACATTGGTTTCTGGGCAGGTTGAGGGGCAAGAATTTCAACTAAGAATAATATATTCAACCTACTTTTGATGTTTTAGGCCTTGGGCATGGCTACACATGCAACAACGCGCACTGAGGTCAATGCACAGCTCACCTCCACTTTGTTCTCAATATAGTCCCAAATGCCAAGTACCACAATCCTGAAGACAGTCTGATAGAAAGAGAACACAGCAGAGACTTAGCCTTTCCAGTGCATTGAGACATACATAGCATAAGTGCGCTGTCTGTTTACAAGTCGGAGCTTTCTAGTATTGAACAGTTCCCAGATATAAACTTGCTGACTTTTCCGAGTTACGTTCAGAGAAGGAAAGGAAAGTTCTTCATGTTGACAAGAAGTTGAATATTCTACACCATGACAAGGTCATTAAACGTCAGATGTTCTACAATGCAAATCAATGATCTTAACCCCAAAGTGTTTCCTGGTCAGTGTGGGGAGAGATGGCTGTGGTATACAGCTCAGTCTGTTATGGTTCATTGGGCACTAGTGCGACATTACCATTCTCAACCAGCAGGGTGAATGAGATTGTGAAATTACTCCCTAAATTTGTTCAATCCTGCAGTACCAATCAAGATCCACTTACAAAGTGGATAAACTGGCTTCAACGGAACTAGAACTGAGCCTAAAGATTTTTGACATGGACCCCTTATTTGGGCTTGCAAAGTGTGGACAGGCTATCAATAAACATTGAAATTAGGAGCAGGAGTAGGTCACTTGAACCTTCAAGGCTTCACTGCTGTTCAATTTGTTCGGGGCTGATCATCTACCTCAATGCTATATTCCCAGTTTCTCTCCAAATCTCTTGATGCCTTTAATACCTAACAATTTATCAACCTCTTTTTTAATATACTTAGTGGCTCAACCTTCTGTGGTTGAAAATTTCATAGGTTGACCAGCCTCTGAGTGAACAAATGTTTCCTCACCCCAGTCCCAAATGGTCTTTTCTGTATCCTAAGACTGCAAACCCTGGTTCTAGACTCTCCGAGCATGGGAAATAGCTTCCCTTCATCTAGTTTGTCCAGTTCTGCTACAATTTGATATATTTCAATCTGATCCTCTTGCATCCTTCCAACTCTCATGACTACAGGCCATGTAGGACTGAGTGCAGAGAAATTTCTTCACTTAGAGGGTGGTGAGTCTTTGGAATTCTCTATTCCAGAGGCTGTAGAAGCGTAGTTGTATACTCTGTTCAAGTCAGAGATTGATAGATTTCTGGAATCTCATAACATTAAGGGATGTGGAGATAGTGCAGGACAATGATGTTGTTAGGTGATCAGCCATTAGCTAACTAAATGACAGAGCGAGCTCAGTGAGCTATATGTCCTAATTCGGCTCGAATGTTTCTTTGAAGCTTATTCCTTAAAAAAGGGAAGAAAGCTAATGAGGCTCCTTTGTTGACCTTACATAGCTGGATTTGGGGAGGGTAATTGTTCATTTTTCTAGGTTTTCTTTGCTTGCTCCCTGTTTGTTGGACTCATTTAGGTTGAGTTTCAAGAACTTCAAAAACGGAGGTTAAAAAGCATGAAATAAGAGGCCAATTCGTTCAACATCTGTTATAGGGAGCATGATGGAGACATTATCATAGAATCTGTACAGTTTGGAGGCAGATCATTCAACCCACTAAGTCCACACTGATCCTCCGAAAAGCATCCCACCCTGACCCATCCCACATTTCCTATGGCCATTCCACCTGACCCACACATCTTTGGACAGTGGAAAATACTAGAGCACCAAGAGGAAACTCGCATTGACACAGTGAGACTGCGCAAGCTCCACACAGCCAGTAGTCCATGGGTGGAATCAAACCCAGGTCCCTGGTGTCGTGAGGCAGAACAGGTAACCACTGAGCTACCATGCCACCACTGTTATGGACGGAGACTAAGCAAAGTTCAAAGTAATCAGGAAAAGTAAACATGGACTTTGTAAAAGGCATCATATTTCAGCCAATTTATTGCAGTTCTTTGAGGTAGTAACATGCGCTGGTGGATCCGGTGGATATATTGTTATTAGATTTCCAGATGGCATTTGGTAAGGAGCCACATCAAAGGTTGTTACAGAAAATTAAAACTCATGGTGTAGGGGGCTAACATATTGGCATAGATTTAGAGATTGGCTAGCTCACAAGGAGTATGGGTATTGGTAAAGTTGGATTTTTTAAAATACACCATAGTGGGAGTGTTTAATGTGGTGGTTTAATGGCAAGTGAGCAATGCCCACTCCCCTAACTTATTTACATCCCCTTATAGTCTTCTTATATCCTGCTCACAACCTACTTTCCTATCATTCTATCACCAGCCAATTTCGCAACTGTCCCTTCAGTCCCTTCCCAGTCATGTGATGACCATTATGTTCAACTGGCATATGAATGACATACATAGCCAGTGCATCTGTTATCTTAATATGAGCAGTGCCACAGGAGATATAGTAAATAACATTGCACACAGTCATTAACGACTTGAAACACTCTGTAACAAATAGCAATTCAAGGGTTTACCTCCGTGAAGAAGACAGAGAGGATGACAAGACTTATCCAGTGAATGATCCCCGCAAACTGGAATGCACTGGTAACTTCAACAAGAGAGAAAAGGGATGATGACTATCAAGAAATGACTGAACAGGCCACAGCTTTTCACTGGAGAAGAGAAGGTTGAGTGGGTAAGGTCATACTGTACTCACACTGAAGTAACTTGGTGTCGATGAGGAGCTCCAGCGTTAGGAGGAGGACAACCAGGACCACGGATGCTACCAGGAAGCAGTTGAGACCAGCACTGAGTAGGACCACTTGCCAGACAGCGGTCCGCCTCCCACAGCAAGGTTTCAGCCAGTTCGAACTAGGAGGCAGGCCAGAAAGGAATAGAGAGTTAGTGAGTGTCAGTCTGCATGTTCATGGTCATTTAGTTGCAAGACAACAAACACATTTTTAATGAGATAGTACGAACTGCCAATGCTAGAGAATCTGAGTTAACAAGGTGCAGAGTTGGATGAACTCAGCAGGCCAAGCAGCATGATAGGAGTAGGAAGGCTGACATTTCGGGTCTCGACCGTTCTAGCTATATTGTTAAAATACACAAGAGGGGAACATTATTTAATTAAGGGCCTAGAGCTCTTGTAAGGAGAAGCTGCTGCAACACTAGGTTGGCTGGTCAAAGGCAGAAAGGGTCGCTTGACCTGAAATGTTAACTCTGATTTCTTTCCACAGATGCTGCCAGACCTGCTGAGCATCTCCAATAATTTCTATTTTTGTTTCTGATTTAGAGCACCTAGAGTTCTTCTGGTTTTTATTTAGTACGCAATTTGTAATGTGTTCTGTAAATAAAAGAATGGTCAAGACGAGGATTTGAATCTGGTTTCATACGTTTCCATCTGGCCTGAGATCCATTTATCACATTTTGGTGTTCAAGAGTGTGGTCATGGAACCAAGGTGAAGTTGCAATAAAGATGAGGCATTATCTCACTGAGTTGACAGAATGGGTTGAAAGGCTTACTGTCCTCTTTCAAGGCCTAGATAAATCATATTGGAGCTGACAGTCGTCTAAAGGGAAGTAACACCTGGAGCTCTGGGTAGATTGTGGGTTGGGCTGCATTGAGATCCCAGAGTGAATATTCAGCTGGTGTTAAAACGATGCTAATAGTGTTGAAATGGGCCATGTAACTTTATCCTACTGTTTTGACACTGGCCATAGCTATCTATTGTTTCAGATGAACATTATCTGCTTTTCTCCAGCAAATCTGATTTTTGTTTTAAGATTCCCGAGAGCCATTCATAATGAAACTGCCTGGAAATCCCTTTCGTGGAATGGAGCTACAGAAGGTCAGCGATGGTGTGTATTTATGATTACTCGTGCAGGTTGTCCCATCCACTACAAATCGCGACCACATTTTCAGGAGACCTTATATCTGAAGCACATTGGGACATTCATGAGATGCTCTGCCATCCGTGCTATCACATAGTCACAGTTAAGGTGACCTATGGGTGAAGTGCTTTGGTCAAAATTGAACTTATTGTGTGCAACTTTGTGCACTGTTAAAAGGAAAGATTTGCAGTCATAGGTTTTTTTCTTATGACGGCCTCACAATGTATCAAAACCCTTAGCAGCTAAGTAAGTAGTTTTTGCTGGCATAGTTGTAATTATGAAATGGTGCATTCCAATTGTGCGCAATAAGATCCCAGAAACAGCACTGCAATTATGACCAGATAATCTGTTTTTGTGATGCTGGCTAAGATTGATTGACTTATTGTCCTGTGTACCAAAGTACAGTGAAAAGCTTTGTTTATGAGCTGTGTAGGTAGATCATAGGAAGCAAGGACGTACAGATCAAAAAGAAAAAGACTTAGGCAGAGGCATACAGGTTACATTGCACATGGTGTCCATTAGCTGGGATCAATGTTAGCAAGAGCAGCATTATTTGAGGATAGCAAGTCCATTCATTAGTCTGATAACAGCCAGGAAGAAGCTCTTCCTGAACCTGCTTGTACATGTGTTCAGGCTTCTGTATCTTCTGCCTGATGGAAGAGGTTGTAGGAGAGCATTACTGGGGTGCGATGGGCCTTTGATGATGTTGGCAGCCTTTCCGCGGCAGTGAGCCATGTAACTGGAGTCCATGGATGGAAGGTTAGCTTCTGTGATGGTCTAGGCTATGTGCACAACCTTCTGTAGTTTCTTACAGTCCTGAGCAGAGCAGTTGCCGTACCAAGCTGTTATGCCCCTGGACAGTATGCTTTCAATGCATCTGTAGAAATTGGTGAGGGTCCTTATGGACATGACAAATTTCTTGAGCTGCTTGAGGAAGAAGAGACATTGTTGTGCCTTCTTGACCGTTGCGTCAACGTGGGAAGTCTAGAACAGGCTGTCGGTTATCGGCACTCCGAGCAACCTGTCACTGTCCACCCTCTCAGCCTCAGTTCCTTTGATATAGATGGGGGTGAGTTCTCCTACTTTCTTTCTGAAGTTGATGATCAGTTCTTTAGTTTTGCTGATGTTGAGCTTGTTTTCGTTGCACCACGTCACCAAGCCCTCTATGTCCCTTATGTAGTTTGACTCATCGTTGTTAGATATGTGTCCCACTAAGGTGGTGTCATCAGTGAACTTGTAGATGGCTTTTGTTCAGAATTGGGAAAAACAATCATGGATGTACAGGGAGTACGTTAGGGGGCTGAGGATGCATCCCTGGGGCCTCCAGGGTTGAGTATTATTGTGGAGGAGGTGCAGTTACCTATCCTCATGATTGCAGCCCATGGGTCAGAAAGCTGAGGGTCCAGTTGCAGAGGGTGGATCCGAGTCCAAGGTCACACAGTTTTGAGATCAGTCTGGAGGGGATAATGGTGTTGAAGGTGGAGCTGTAGTCAATGAGCAGGAGTCTGATGTAGGCATCCCTGTTTTCCCGACATTGCAGGAATGAATGCAGGGCTTGGGATATAGCACCCACTGTGGATCTGTTACGTTGGTAGGCAAATTTCAAGGGATCGAGGCAGGCTGGGAGATTGGAGTTGATGTGGGCCGTGACCAGCCTCTTGAAGCACTTCATGATGATTGAGGTCAGAGCCACTGGGCGGTAGTCATTAAGGTATACTGCTGCCTTGGACCAGCATTGTGCTTCCTTTTGTGAAGGGTCACCCAGTTTCAGCTTCTGCTTGTAAGCTGGGAGGAGCAACACAGTGCTGTGATTGGATTTTCCGAAGAATGGGCGGGGAATGTAGGTGTCTTTCATGATTGTGTAGCAGTTGTCCAGAATCTGGATGAAAGTTTGCTCGCTGAGCTGGAAGGTTCGTTTTCAGACGTTTCATCACCATTCTAGGTAACATCATCAGTGAGCCTCTGGGGAAGCGCTGGTGTTATGTCCCGCTTTCTATTTATGCGTTTAGGTTTCCTTGGGTTAGTGATGTCATTTCCTGTGTTGATGTCATTTCCTGCATTGGTGATGTCATTTCCTGTTCTTTTTCTCAGAGGGTGGTAGATGGGCTCCAAATGAATGTGTTTGTTGATGGAGTTCCTGTTGGAATGCCATGCCTCTAGGAATTCTCGTGCGTGTCTCTGTTTGGCTTGTCCTAGGATGGATGTGTTGTCCCAATCAAAGGGTGTCCTTCTTCATCTGTATGTAAGGATACGAGTGATAGTGGGTCATGTCGTTTTGTGGCTGGTTGATGTTCATGTATCCTGGTGGCTAGCTTTCTGCCAGTTTGTCCAATGTAGTGTTTGTCACAGTTCTTGCAAGGTATTTTGTAGATGACGTTTGTTTTATTTGTTGTCTGTATAGGGTCTTTTAAGTTCATTAGCTGCTGTTTTAGTGTGTTGGTGGGTTTGTGGGCTACCCTGATGCCAAGATGTCCGAGTAGTCTGGCAGGCATTTCGGAAATGTCTTTGATGTAGGGGAGAGTGGTTATGGTTTCTGAGCCCGTTTTGTCTGTTTGTTTGGGTTTGTTGCTGAGAAATCGGCGGACTGTGTTCATAGGGTACCCATTCTTTTTGAATACGCTGTATAGGTGATTTTCCTCTGCTCTGCGTAGTTCCTCTGTGCTGCAGTGTGTGGTGGCTCGTTGGAATAATGTTCTAATGTAGCTTCGTTTGTGGGTGTTGGGATGGTTGCTCCTGTAGTTCAGTATTTGGTCCGTATGTGTTGTTTTCTTGTACACGCTGGTTTGAAGTTCCCCATTGACTGTTCGCTCTACTGTGACATCTAGGAATGGCAGTTTGTTGTTGTTTTCCTCCTCTTTTGTGAATGTTATGCCAGTAAAGGGTATTATTGATGGTCTTGAAGGTTTCCTCTAATTTGTTTTGTTTAGTGATGACAAATGTCATCCACATAGCGGACCCAAAGTAATGCCGAGACTCGAACAAACAGCTTTGCCAATCATCCAAACCAAAGTTTAATTCACAAGCTTACATGCCTAACAATAGGGCACTGCTGACTTGAAGGGACTTGCAAGTCACCTGGACATTAGGGAGGTTGTGGTGAAGATAGGTGCAAGTGGATCTGGGGCTTTAAGTTGTGATGAAAACAGAACTTGCTTCTGCTGAACTTTTGAGCAGTCACGATTGAAGGCTTTAACTTGTTGAGAGATCCAGATGTTGCAGTTGCAAGGCATCTCACCCACGCAATGAAATGAACGGTGTAAGTTTAAAATTAGCTCACCTCAAGTGTAGGAATTTATATATGGATTTGACATGCAGTCAAAACAGTGGAGTCGGAGACAATTTAACTCTTTCTAAATGAGTTGGATAGATTTCAAAGAATGGGACAGGAATGACGTTGATAATCAAATACTTTCTGTGATATAATCCATCCTTCGGAGGAGTATTTGAAGGACTTAATTCAACAGTGCAAAAGGTAGAGTTTAACTGATACAGAAACTCCTTCAATGGATTAGTAATCCATACTAGCTAGCCCTGATTAACAATAGTTTAGTTCGAACATTTAACATTGTGAAACATCACAAGATACTAAACGGGATGACTATCAGCAAAGTTTTACACTGAGCCAAACCATGGGACTTTAAAAGTTGAACACTATTTAGGCACGTATCTGGAGTAGGTGGGACTCAAATACAGGTCCATGTGCCAGAGATAGGGACACTGCCATTGTGTTTCTTATTTAACAACAGAAGTTTGGATGTTCTGCTGGGTAAGTTGTTGGATATAGATATTTTTAATTAACCTGTTGCAACATATTATGACGCATGGAACAGGTGGGATTTGAAGCCAGGTCTTCTGGCTCAAAGGTAGGACATTATCTGCATTTCTAACTCTGACAGGAGGAAGGTTTTAAAGATGGAATTCCAGACATTAGGGCCAGGCAACTAAAATTGCAGTCATCAGTGGTAATGTGAAGGGAATGGAGGTATGCTACAGGCCAGAACTGGGGGAAGTTTTGATATCATGAGAAGTGAAACTAGAGGAGGTTCCAGAGATAGGGAGAGAGTGATGCCATGGAAGGATCAAGAAACAAGGTTGAGAATTGTAAAATCCCTTTCTGATGAAGGGTCTAGGCCCGAAACGTCAGCTTTTGTGCTCCTGAGATGCTGCTTGGCCTGCTGTGTTCACCCAGCTCCACACTTTTTTATTTTGGATTCTCTAGCATCTGCAGTTCCCATTATCACTGAGAATTGTAAAGACTGCTTCATGAGGAGGCAGTGCAGACTAACTTATCCAAGACAGTCAATGTGTCACAAGTCCTGCAGCTCATTTGCCTTGTAGGAGTCCAACCCACTTCACATTTGCTCAGTGAAGGTGAAAGATGAATGTGATCTGTTGTGTGTGAATATGGGTAGCAGAGTGCAGATCAGCTCATGTAGGAGTGGAAGATGAGAGGCTGATTCGGAGAATGTTGCAATAGTCAAGTCTGGAGGTAGGATAGGCACAGATGAGAGTTTTGTTATCAGAAGACTCAGGGCTGGATAGAGTTCGGCCATGTTACTGAGGTAGAAATAAGAACAAAGAACAAAGAAAATTACAGCACAGGATTAGGCCCTTCGGCCCTCCAAGCCTGCGCTGATCCAGATCCTCTATCTAAACCTGTCGCCTGTTTTCCAAGGATCTGTATTCCTCTGCACCCTGCCCATTCATGTATCTGTCTAGATACATCTAAAATGAAGCTATTTTGTCCACCTCTACCACCTTCGCTGGCAACGCGTTCCAGGCACCCACCACCCTCTGCGTAAAGAACTTTCCACGCATAACTCCCTTAAACTTTTCCCCTCTCACCTTGAGATCATGACCCCTAGTAATTGAGTCGCCCAGTCTGGGAAAAAGCTTCATGCTATCCACCCTGTCTACACCTCACATGATTTTGTAGACCTCAATCAGGTCACCCCTCAACCTCCATCTTTCTAATGTAAATAATTCTAATCTACTCAACCTCTCTTCAAAGGTAGCGCCCTCCATACCAGGCAACATCCTGGTGAACCTCCTCTGCACCATCTCCAAAGCATCCACATCCTTTTGGTAATGTGGAGGCCAGAACTGTATGCAGTATTCCACATGTGGTCGAACCAAAGTCCTACACATGGTTGGTCTTCATAATGCCACGGATATTCATTGAATCCTTACAGTGTGGAAGCAGGCCATTTTGCCCGTCAAGCTCAAACTGACCCTCCTAAGACCATCCCTCCGAGGTCCACTGCATCCTTGTAACCCTGCAATTCCAATGGCTAACCCACTGATCCTGCACATTTTGGGCTATGACTGAAAATGGAAGCACCCTGAGGAAATCCGTGTAGACATGGGGAGGACATGCAGATTCCAAACAGACAGACACTCGAAGTTGGGATCGAAACTGATTTCCTGGTGCTGTGAGGTGGCAGAGCTAACCTCTGAGGCACCATAGTGAAGGGTGTCAGAGATAATGGGAACTGCAGATGCTGGAGATTCCAAGATAATAAAATGTGAGGCTGGATGAACACAGCAGGCCTACACCACCCTACCAACCTCCGGATACAACGCATTATCCTCCGACACTTCCGCCATTTACAATCCGACCCCACCACCCAAGACATTTTTCCATCCCCACCCCTGTCTGCTTTCCGGAGAGACCACTCTCTTCGTGACTCCCTTGTTCGCTCCACACTGCCCTCCAACCCCACCACACCCGGCACCTTCCCCTGCAACCGCAGGAAATGCTACACTTGTCCCCACACCTCCTCCCTCACCCCCATCCCAGGCCCCAAGATGACATTCCACATTAAGCAGAGGTTCACCTGCACATCTGCCAATGTGGTATACTGCATCCACTGTACCCGGTGCGGCTTCCTCTACATTGGGGAAACCAAGCGGAGGCTTGGGGACCGCTTTGCAGAACACCTCCGCTCAGTTCGCAACAAACAACTGCACCTCCCAGTCGCAAACCTTTTCCACTCCCCCTCCCATTCTCTTGATGACATGTCCATCATGGGCCTCCTGCACTGCCACAATGATGCCACCCGAAGGTTGCAGGAACAGCAACTCATATTCCGCCTGGGAACCCTGCAGCCATATGGTATCAATGTGGACTTCACCAGTTTCAAAATCTCCCCTTCCCCCACTGCATCCCTAAACCAGCCCAGTTCATCCCCTCCCCCCACTGCACCACACAACCAGCCCAGCTCTTCCCCCCCACCCACTGCATCCCAAAACCAGTCCAACCTGTCTCTGCCTCCCTAACCGGTTCTTCCTCTCACCCATCCCTTCCTCCCACCCCCAGCCGCACCCCCAGCTACCTACTAACCTCATCCCACCTCCTTGACCTGTCCGTCTTCCCTGGACTGACCTATCCCCTCCCTACCTCCCCACCTACACCCTCTCCACCTATCTTCTTTGCTCTCTATCTTCGGTCCGCCTCCCCTCTCTCCCTATTTATTCCAGTTCCCTCCCCCCATCCCCCTCTCTGATGAAGGGTCTAGGCCCGAAACGTCAGCTTTTGTGCTCCTGAGATGCTGCTTGGCCTGCTGTGTTCATCCAGCCTCACATTTTATTATATAGTGAAGGGTGTGTTGTGTCAGCTGATTTGAGCCCTGTGGGTTGGATTAGAGAGAGGCTAAATCGATCAGAGTTGCCTCAGCTCACTGCAAACCAGTGACGAGGGCAGGATTAGGCTGGGCTGGGACATTTTTATTCATGACCTGCCAAGTCAGAAACCCATCAGTGAGACAATGATAAGGGCCTTCTAGAGTAACATGAAAGGCATGAGCAGAGGGGGCTTCAACCAACTGATAAGAACAAATGAAAGAGCAGGTTGTTCAGCTAATGAATGCTTCATATCGCTATTTAGATCTGATGCTGCAGTTGCCATTCCATTAATTATCAAGCAAAAAGAAAATATTTGAAAGGCACAACAGATTAGATTTTCTGCAATTTAATTAGCTAACGGCTCTTTCAAACACATGCAGCAATTAGCACAGAGTGTAAAGCATTCATAATTATAACTCTACAGCATTTACAGAGGGTGGTGTTCCAGTCAAAACTCACTTATGCAGCAAGGTGGCCGAGGAGTGAGGGGCCATGTAGTTTAAATGAGCTGTGGGAGGTTGTGACACATGGGCTACATCTGACATTTGGGGTAAGTGCATGATTAGTTGTTTCAAAGTTGCATTTCATCATCATAGAATCCTTACAGCGTGGAAGCAGGCCATTCAGCCCAACGAATCCACTCCAAAGGGCATCCCACCCAGACCCACTTTATCCCTACATTTCCCGTGGCCAATCCATCTAGCCTATGCATCCCTGGGCACTATGGGAAATTCAGTACGGTCTCCATCTAACGTGCACATCTTTGGACAATGGTAGGAGACCGGAGCACCGGGAGGAGACCCATGCAGACATAGGGAGAATGTGCAAACTCCACACTGAATTGAACCCGGGTGCCTGATGCCGTGAAGCAGTAGTGGGATGATCTTCACATGCAATCAACACTATAAGACCATAAGATGTAGGAGCAGAAGTAGATCATTCAGCACATCACATCTGTTCTGCCATCCAATTAATTCATGGCTGATCAGATAAATCCTCAACTCAACATTCTTGCCTTTTCCCTATAATGCTAGATTCTCTTACTGATCAAAGATCTGTCTACCTCAGCCTTGAAAGTACTTAGCAACCAAGCTTTGACAGCTTTCTGCAGTAAAAAACTTCATAGATTCACTCCCTTTGGAGAGGAGAAATTCTTCCTCATCTTCGTCATGTCTGGACATCCCCTTACTCTGAGATTATGACTCTCCCACTAGGGGAAAGAGCCTCCTCACACCTCCCTTACCAAAACCCCTAAAAGTCTTATATATTTCAATAAGGTCACTTCTCATTCTAAACTCCAATGTGTACAAGCTCAACACACTGAACCTCTCCTCATTAGAACATCCCTCCATACCTGGAATCGATCTAGAGATCTTTCTCTTGGCTGCTTCCAATGCAATATCTCTTCTTAGGTAAAGGGACGAAAACCGTTGACAGCATTCTAGGTGTGGTCTAACTTGTGCAATCTGTAGTCTTAGCAATGTCTACTTACTTTTATACTCTATGCCCTTTGAAGGGAAGGCAAGAAGCAGTACATTTGCCTTCCTTACTACCTGCTGAACTTGGATACTAGCTTTTTTTCATGCACAATGAGACCAAAATCCCTCACCCCAGTGGCTTTCTGTGTTAAATGACATTCAGATCTTGTATTCTTTCTGCCAAAGTGTATTACCTCATACCATAAAATCCCTATGGTGGGGAAGCAGGCCATTCGGCCCATCCAGTCCACATTTGCCCTCTGAAGAGCATCCCACTCAGGTCCACCCACCCTACCTATCCCTGCATTTCCCTATGGCTAACCCATTAGCCTGCACATCCCTGGACACTAAGGGGCAATTTAGCATAGTCAATCCACCTGAACATGCACATCCCTGGACACTAAGGGGCAATTTAGCACAGCCAATCCACCTACCTTGCATATCTTTGTACTGTAAGAGGAAACGCGCACAGACAGGGGGAGAATGTGCAAACTCCATACCGACAGCACCCGAGCGTGGAATTGAACCTGGGTCCCTGGCAATGCTGAGGGCCGTGCCACCACATTTCTTCACATTAAATTCCATCTGCTAGGTTTTGCCTACTCACTTAATCTGTCTATATCCTTTGTAGATTCTTTGTACCATCCTCACCATCATTAACCAGTGAACCCAGACCCCATGAGGTCCATCTAGAGCATTGCTTCAGCTCAGTTAAGTGCTAGAGGCATTATTCACCAGCAATGAGACTTGCACTTGTATTATCCTTCCAACCTGTAAGGTTCCTCAAGGTGTTTGTCTGTAGCACAATCAGTCAAGATTTCACAGTGAGAAGGCCAATGTCGCGTGTGCGGACCCCATTTGACAACCCCAGAGTGAACATGAGGTATTGAGTAGGGAGGGGGGTGCGCTGGATAGATAGAGAAGAGGAGAACTTGACTGGTCTGGAAGATGAAATCAAAATCCACCATGGTCAGTGGTTCCATGTCATGGGAAGTTGGGAAAGCACAGGAGCTGTTGTGAAATAACTTTATCCTGTCACCAAGTCACACTTTTTTTACATGTGGACAGTGCATGGACTCTGAACAGCTAACTCAGAGCCAGTCCAATGAGAGGGGAGAATCACCAAGACTCCTATTCATATCTGTCAGCCAGGGCTCCCTGATTGGCCTAGGTTAACAACCCCAATTAGTGATCTCATACTCAATGAGATCCACCTGGCAAGACTTATTTCAGCCACTACAGTTGCAACATCATGGGGTGGCCTTGCTCATCCAAGAAAATGCAGTAGCCATTTCAGTGCACAGCAAGATCCTGCAAGATCCTGATTGTGAACAGACCATCTCCTTTAATGATACTGTGTCAGAGATGCATCTAGGATGTACTGATTGTGGTACACTTAACCTACTGATGATGTTTCATTTGTGACTACGCTATGTTCAACGCATTGAGAGAATTGTATACACTGCACACATCAGACTGAAGAAGGGTCTAGGCCTGAAATGCCGGCTTTCCTGCTCCTCTGATGCTGCTAGGCTTGCTGTGTTCATCCAGCTCTACACCTTGTTATCTCTTACACCAATACTTATTGGGTGCTCTAGAAAAAACAGGGAAAATGGGAGAAATGAGGAGGATTAAAATAAGCCACCATTTATCCAATATGGAAGATGCCTGGGATCATTAAATCTGCAGCCTTGGACTGGCAGAGAAAATTAAAAACTGCCTGAGCAAAACACCATCACAATTTTCAAGCTATTAATTCAAATCCTGAAAGAAGTGAATTAAGCTGAGGTGCCTCAGCTCCTACTGCAATTCTAAGCATTCCCTGCAGTAGACGGGAGTGCGTGATCTGTTAGATATAAAGATGCCCTGTAGGTCTCTCCTGGGTGCTCCTTCAAGATAAGTTACACTGCACACTAATTAAATAAGCAGGAACTGTTGCCTGCTTCCTCTCTAGTCCCCAGAGACACAATACACAGAAAAGGAGTTTTGTATTCTGTGCGTGTGTGTGTCTGTGCATCTAGTCAGCACTCGCAAGATGCTCTCTGTCTTTAAACTTCCCACCCTCATGTCTTTTCCACTCCCATCCATGCTATTTGTTTTGAGTAAGGCCTCTTCTATTATGAGTGAAGATAATAATCTTCGCTTTTCTCTGTAAGTCTGGTCTGTTCAGTATGTAACAATAAGGCAGAAAAGCAGGCACATTGATTTTTATGGAGTCAGCTTGTCAGTGTTCAAGAGTGAGCTGAAATCAGGCGTACAGCCACAATGTAAGCCTGAGGCAGGGACTTATTATTTTTCCCATTGCAAACCGGCAAGGAGAAGTCAATTATTGTCTAAAGATCATAAATATTCATACCCTCTGACAATACACACATCAACATATTGAAGCTTTATACATTGAGAAACACAGACACAGCAGGTCACTAACATTGTAAAATACACACTGTTAGAGTTGCATATAAGAAACATAGTGTCATGGAGATGTACAGCATGGAAACAGATCCTTAAGACCAATTCGTCCATGCCACCCAGATATCCTAAATTAACCTAGTCCCATTTACCAGCATTTGGCCCATATCCTTCTAAACGCTTCCTATTCATGTACCCATCCAGATGCCTTTTAAATGTTCTAATTCTACCAGCCTCCACCACTTGCTCTGGCAGCTCATTCCATATAAGCACCCCACTCTTTGTGTAAAAGTTGTCCATTAGATCCCTTTTATATCTTACCACCGCCATCTTAACCAATGCCCCCTTGATTTAGTTGCCCCTATTCTGGGAAAAAGACTTTTTCCTATCCATGCCCCTTGTGATTTTAAAAGCCTCTACAAGGTCACCCCGCAGCCCTGACAGTCCAGAGAAAATAGCCCAAGCCCATTCAACCTCTCCTGATAACTCAAACCCTCCAACCCTAGTAACACTCTTGTAAGTCTTCTCTGGATTATTTCAACATGATGATGGTGATTGTCCTATGAGATGGAGTGGAGATTAAAGTCCTTCCCAAGCATTCATTTTGTATACATATCTATTTTGTATTCTTCTGAAGAATGGTCACTGAAACTGAAATGTTAAATCTGCTTTCTCTCCATGGATGCTGCTAGCCCTGCTGAAATTTTCCAACAATTCCTGTTTTTGTTTCATTTTGTATTGTTGCATGGACACATGGGACTGTATTGTATATACCATATTAACCATGTAGTACATATTAGCAGGAGTATGCTATGTTCAATAAACCAACATTGGTTTTCATACAGAGGTAATGGGAGCTGCAGATGCTGGAAAATCCGAGATAACAAAGTGTGGAGCTGGATGAATACAGCAGGCCAAGCAGCATCTTAGGAGCACAAAAGCTGGCATTTCGGGCCTAGACCCTTCATCAGTCTAGACCCAAAATGCCAGCTTTTGTGCTTCTAAAATGCTGCTTGGCCTGCTGTGTTCATCCAGCTGCACACTTTGTATTCTTGGTTTTCATACATATATACAACCATTTGTGAGTGCAAAATACGGCTGAAAAGGGAGATGAGTTGTTGATGCTTTTCAGCTTACTCTCATCTGGACAAAATGTCAAATGTGAGTATAACTATGTCACATTGTTACTTGACTAGTCTGTGAGACAGCTCTCCCAATTTTGGCACTAGACCCCCATAAGGTGGGCTTTACATCATTGACAGGGGTGCATTTACCATTGTTGTTTCCATTGACTATTTGACATCAAGTGATCCATTCCTGTGTTGAGACTTTGCAGTCTTTGATACAACTCAGTGGCTTGCCTGGCCATTTCAGAGAGCAGTTAAGAGTCAGTCACATTGCTGTGGGTCTGAAGTCACATGTAGGTCAGGTAAAGACGGCAGTTTATCCTTTCTTAAAGGCATTAGTGAACCAGTTAGGATTTTACCGACAATTTTTGTAAAAACCCATCTGAATCACTAGTGTTCTTTAGGGAAGGAAACTGCAATCCTTACCTGGCCTGGCCTACATGTGACTCCAGACCCACAGCAATGTGGTTGATTCTTAACTGTCCTCTGGACAATAAGGGATAGACAATAAATGCCTATGTTGCCTTCATCCCATGAATGAATAAAAAAAATTGATAATGATTTCATGGTCACCATTAGACTTAGAATTCCAAATGTTTATTGAATTCAAATTCTGGACTATGAACCCAGATCAGCAGAACATTATCTGTGTTTCTAGATTATTAAGTCTAGCAACAATGCTACCAGACCATTACTTAGCCAGTAAAACCTTTCTGTTTGTTTTTCAGACCTCCAGAATCCACAGTACTTTGCTTTTACTTTGAGTTATATCCAGTCTCCAGTCTTTAATCAAAATAACCTTTGGCATTCTGTTGTAAACATTCCCACCTTTTTTGTTTCTTTCTCATTGTCACCTCCTTTTTTGTCGTACATCCTTGTCCCTGTTAGCAATCAACCTCTGCTGTTCTCCATCCAAACACAGACCTTTATATTTTTGTTCTTTTCCTCTCTCTCTGGCCACTGAATGTTTTCTTAAATGTTGCTCATCTTTGATATGTCCTTCTTCTGATGAAGGGTCATTGACCTGAAATTTTCAATTTGATATTATTCCCTCACACAACTGCTTCCTAATTTGTTGAATATTTCCTAGCATTTCCTAGCATGTACTTCACTTAAGTAGACAATCAGGTCATCTGTCTCATCACTGCTTCTGGAAGCTTGCTGAGCAACAAAATAACTGTGGAATGAACTTCTACAGAGAGTGGTGGATATGGGTACAGTTACAATGTTTAAAAGATATTTGGACAAGTACATGGATAAGAAGTGTTTGGAGGGATATGGGCCAAGTACAGACAGGTGGGACTTGTTTAGTTTGGGATTATAGTCGGCATGGACTGGTAGGATCAAAGTGTCTGTTTCCTTGTTGTATGACACTGTGACTATTACTGTACGACTGCCTCACTTGCCCACATTATAACAGCACCAAACTTCAACATCAGTATCAAATCAATTAGCTGTGAGGAGCATTGATGGAGCCTGAGGAGGTGGTGGGCGCTATATTAATGCAAAATACTTTCCTTTTGATCTGTCCACTTGGGGCATTTTCCCAAAAGGTTTCACCTGCTTTGACATCTTTGATAAAAACATGAGCTGCAATCAATTATTGTGCTCACATCCAACATCCACAGCAATCAAAATTGATATGATTTCAATCATTTCTGGGGCAAAGTTATTTCAAATTAATCAATTCCAGGCAATGCTGAGTAACTAGCAGAATGAAGGAAACTTTGCTGTTGATGGAAAAATTGATTGTCAATATACATAGCTCCTTGTTAAATATTAATCACTGATGTAATAGTGCAACAACAATTTAAATTGCAATTAATCAAATCACAACTTGTCTCAGAATAATAGCTGGATTACTGCCTGTAGTTTGGAAAATAAAGTTATCCTCTTTAATTTCAATCAGCAGAAGCCAGGTATGTCTTCTCAGCTATTTAGCCTCAATGAAGGTGGTGCCAGAGATTATAAGGACATGAGAATTAGGACCAGGGCTACACCACCCTTGAAACATCTTTTACTGTGCAATAATGACAAGGTAAAGTCATCATAGTCTTACCAGGCTGCAGGGCAACTCTCCCATTAGAGAGAGAAAGAGAGAGAGAGTGATGACTGGTACTGGTTTTTATTTTATTTGATTTGACTTATCATTGTCACATGCACCTAGATACAGTGATAAGTTTAGTTTTGCATGCAGTACAGGCAGATTATACCATACAAAGTGCATTAGGGTAATAGAGCAGAGTGAGGAATACAATATTACAGCTGCAGAGGAGATGCACAACGAGCGAGGTCAACCTTTCAATTTAAGATTTGCGAGATCCGTTCAGAAATCTGATATTAACGGGGAAGAAGCTGTTCTTGAATCTGTTGGCACATGTGCTTAAGCTTTTGCATCTTCTGCCGGGCAGAAGAGATTTTAATTGGTTTGGAAGGGATATTTGATTATGTTGGTTACCTTCCCAAGGCAGTGAGAAGTGTGGTTGGATGGAAGGTTGGCTTGTGTGATGGACTGGGCTCACATCTCAAGTGGGCAGCAAGGCTGAGAAGGTGGGATCTTTAGGGTAGCCTCAGCTGGAGGCACGGTTGAACCATGCAAGCTGTGCCCAGAGGTGGTCGCACAGTGTTGGATTAGTAACCAGTAATAATCATCACCCTTATCTCATGTATTCTAAATTGATCCTCCCTTTGAAGTTTGGCATTCTTGCATCTGTCCTGATGAAAACAGCATTTCTCTTTCTATCAGCAATTCTCAAGTTCTGTTCTACTAAACTGCTGTGAGTATAAGCACTGAGATCAGTAGAAGGACATAAAATTAAAGACCTTTCTTTTCCAAAAGATAAAAACAGGAGCGTAATTTCTGATGGCCCACTCACCTCTCTCTTTGATCATCATCATCCATGTTGGAAAGTAGCTGTGACCCCGCCAGTGAGAGGTCAAGTGCAGCAAGGGGCAGGTCACGATAGGCGAAGCTGACAAGTTGCACAGGGGCGATGCACTGGCTCTCGTCTTCCACCTGCTGTGAGATGATCTCAAGGTCTGACGCAGTCCCTTCCTGACCAGGCCTACCAAAGACAAAATTGCATGTCAACACAGTGCGTGACAAATCTCACAATGCTTTACTGGAGATGCAAGCTACCTCTGTTTCAGCCACAAGAATGGATCTCAAACACAAGAATTATTCAGTGCAGACTGTCCCCAGCTTCTGCGAAATCTTTCACAGAATTAGAAATCACTGGACTCAAAATGTTAACTCTGCTTTCTCTCCACAAATGCTGAGATTTTTCCAGAAATTTCTGATTTTGTTTCTGATTTCCAGCACCCACAGTTCTTTGGTATTTGCAAAATATTTCATTTCTTCATTTGCTACAGTTGTACAAAAACATTCAGTGTTTGGTTGCCACCGTACGTTGTTTTTCACAGTGTCATTGATATAGCTCCTTTAACTTAGTCAGATGACACAGTTCACAGGAGATTTTATCAAACAGTTAAGACATTGGGCCATGTACAGAGATATTAGGACCAGTAGTTAAAAGCTGGGTCAAAGAGGTAGGTTTTAAGGGCTGTCTTTGAGAATGAAAGAGAGATAGGAAGATAGTCACTGGGGAGCTTCACACTTTAGGACCCAAAAGCTGGATAGATAGTTATTAATAGTCAGGTGATGAAAACTGTGAATGACAAATGGAATGTTATCATTTTTTACAAGGGAATGGGATATAAGAATAGCACTGTTGACAGGGCATTGTTGAGACCACATCTAGAATACTGTGTTCAGTTTTTAGTTTCCTTATTTCAGAACGGAGATAAGTGGATTAGAAATTGTTCAGAGAAGAATCACTTGACTGCCTGAGATGAAGGGTTTAGCTCATAAGGAAAGGTTGGACCGAAGAATTAGGGGTGATCTTATTGAAACATGACAAAGCATGACAGGATGTACTCTGGACTAACAAGGAAGTCAATAGCTACTGGAGGTCAGATAGGAAAATAGAGTCTAGGGCACAATCCAATCAGGTATGGTTTTATTGAAGGCAGAATTCTTCAGGGGCTAATTGGCCTCTTTGCTTCTCCTGAGTCATTTTTGACATGTAGAAAAGCAAAAAAAAAGGAATGGAGATTAGCTCCAGTAGTTGGTGCAGCTTTCTCCTCTCAGAGGTAGTGTTAGGCTCAAGCCCCACTTCAGAGATCTGCTCATATATTCAAGGCTGACATTCCAGGATAGTTCTGAAGGAATGGTGTGCAGATTGAGGGGCTATCTGTCAAATGAAATACTAAACTGAGTTTATGTAAAAGATTCTGTGGCACTATGTGAAAACAGAGAGGAAAGTGATCTCCCCTCAAGAACCATGAGTTAATAATTATCCTTCAAAGAACATCACTGTTAAAAAATGCAAATATCTGACCAGCATCTTGTTTTTTTAACTTTGGGAATGTGTGCATCACTGGCTGGAGCAACATTCATTGTCCATCCCTAAATGTCTTGAGAAGGTGGTGGTGAGCTGCCTTCTTGAATCTCTGCAGTACATTTGGTGTGGGTAGATCCACAGTGTTGTTAGGAAGGGAGTTCGAGGAATTTGACCCAGTGTCACTGAAGGAACAGCAATATATTTCTAAGTCAGAGGAAGTTATAGGAAGGGTATTGCAGTGGTAATGTCACTGGACTAGTAACCCAGAGCTCCAGGTTGATGTTGTAGGGACTAATGAGAAGATGGTAAAATTTGGATTCATTAAAGGAAATTTGGAATTAAAAAGCTATCCTAATGGCAACCATGAAATTACTGCTAATTGTCTTACTTTCAGACCACAGGGCTGTTCTCTCTTGAGAGACAACTGGTTGTGGCTTAACCTGAGAGTTACTATGCTGCAGGGGAGGGGAGTAGTGGAGAAGGAGAATTCTTCATGGTAACCTCAGCCTGTGTGACAGTTGAATCCATGCTGTTGGCATCATATTGTATTACAATCCAGCTGTCCAGCCAACTGAGCAACCAACCCCCTACCATGTGGTTACTCTTGCATTGAATGTTGAGTGGGTTCATCACTGGCAAGGCCAACATTTGTTTCCCTTCCTTTCAGTGCCCTTGAAATGAGTGGCTTGTTGCTCAGTCATTTCAGTGCGCAGTTAACCACATTGCTGGGCCAGGCAGGATAAGGATGGCAGATTTTGGTCGTAAAAGGACATTAGTGAAGCAGATGGGTTTTTAACAAGCGATGACAGTTTCATGGTCACTATCATTAGCTTTCAATTCCAGATATAATCACATTTAAATTTCTCCAGCTGCTGTAGTTCACTAGTCAGAGCATGGAGTACAGAAATTGGGATGTCTTGTTACAGCTGTACAAGACATTGCTAAGGCCACATTTGGAGTACTGCACACAATTCTGGTCATCCTGCTATAGGAAGGGCGCAAAAAGATTTTCAAGGATGTTATCGGGACTGGAGGATTTGAGTCGTAAGGGGGAGCTGGTTGGCTGGGACTGTTTTCCCATGTAGCATAAGTGGCTGAGGGGTGACCTTGTAGAGGTTTATAAAATCATGAGGGGCATGGATAAGGTGAATAGTCAAGGCTTTTTCCCAGGGTAGGGGAGTCCAAAACCAGAGGGCATAGGTTTAAGATGAGTGCAAAAGATTTGAAAAGGAACTTGAGGGACAACTTTTTTACACAAAATATGTTGGCACATATGGAACAAGCTGCCAGAGGAATTGGGTACAGTTACAATGTTTAGACAGCAATGGTTTAGAGGGATATTGGTCAAACATGGGCAAATGGGACTAGTTCAGTTTAGGAAACCTGGTTGGCATGGACAAGTTGGACTGAAGGGTCTGATTCTGTGCTGTATGACTCCAGTGGGATTTGAATTCGTGGCCCCAAAAGTATTAATCTTAGCTAGGCCGAGCAATATTATCACGCTCCCACCGTCTCCCTGACAGACAGAGGCAGTAGTGTGTACTATGGGATCAACTGCAGTGACTTGCCACAGCATGTTCCAAACCCACAGCATCTACCATCTGGAAGAACAAGAGCAGGCACCAAGTTGCCCTCTGAGCCACAAACCACCCTGACTCATAAATATAATCAAAAGTTAGCGAGTTTTGAGAAGATTTGTAGCTCAGGTTGAGGTTCTGGATGTGAGTTTGCTCGCTGAGCTGGAAGGTTAGTTTTCAGATGTTTCGTCACCATTCTAGGTAACATCATCAGTGAGCCTCCGACAAAATCAAAAGTCCTTCACTGTCGCTGGACCAAAATCCTGGAATTCCCTCTCTAACAGCACACCACACATACTATATGGACTGCAGCGAGCAATAAATGCTGGCCCAGCTAATGACACCTACTCTCTCCTGTTAAAAAGTTAATTAAAAATTGCTAATACACTGTAATGTAGTCAAGATTTGTTTTTAAATAAGTAGGAATTAAGAAACGCTGGAAAGCTGGGTGTCCTTGTACAAAATCACTAGAAGGTCAATGTGCAGATATAGAAAGTAGTTAGGAAAGTAAATGGCTTTTATGTCAGAGACTTTTCATGCCCAGACTTTGATTACCTTTGATGGAGAACTCCAACAATTTAACCTCTACACTGCCATCCAATTTTCAACTGGGTTGGTGGGATGTTTTAGAGATAATGGGAACTGCAGATGCTGGAGAATCCGAGATAACAAAGTGTGGAGCTGGATGAACGCAGCAGGCCAAGCAGCATCTCAGGAGCACAAAAGCTGTCGAAAGGGGGTTAGACTGCGGTGAGCAGAAATAGGACAATGAATCTTTGGGATTCACCAGCCCAGAGTCGTGGCTGTTCAGTTATTGAGCATGCCCAAGACTTGGGAATCGATGAACTCAGTTGACTGGCATGCAATGTGAAATGAAACCGAAAGTGTGCGCTCAGTTCCCACACTGACTGAGATAAAACGAAAGACTTGCTTTCTTTCTCACCCTTTACCTTCACCTGACCCTCAGGTTAAACTGACCAGCGATTGTCTCTGTCTAATGACAGTGAGACGACGGAAACTTTACATACTTTATATTTAAGACGAAGATTGATACATTATCGGACGCTGGAGGAATCACGGGTTATAGGAGATTCGGAGTTACGGTGAAAGTCTTTGGATGTGAGCGAAGGGAGAGGCACACGCGTGTCTTTTTCTTGTGTTCTTGGTACAGAACTAGACAATCTGCGTTTTCTTTCCGCGATGTAGGTTAGTGATGTTGGTCCAAATTCTGGGCCAGTGTTGGAACAGTCATCTTAGAGACTGGGAACAGTCCCCAAACTGAGCAGGAGGTGAGGACTGCACAGCGAGGGATATTCGGAGCCGCAGATGGTACAATGTGGCCGTGAGTTCTGAACATTTGGCGCTGTCTTTGGGAGGCTGCTTCAGCCAAAGGAAGTGCTCGATCATTGCTAAATTTAAACACCCGGAGTCTCAGCTGCAGACTTTGTGCCGAGTTCGGGGCAACAGAGAACTTCAGCGGCTCAACAATAACACAAGGAAAGTTCATTTATGTAGCGCCACCAGCAGAGCCAGACTTCCCAGCGCACTTTGCAGTGAAGGACCGTTGACCCAAATTTGACATGGAGCCATTGGATGCTCTTTGGAGGGTCAGTATGGTCTCAATAGGTCGATTGGCCTGCTTCCACATTGTAGGGATTCTATAATTCTTTGATTAGGACCCAAGATCTTGGCCCAAAGAGAAAATGTCAAGGAGCATCTTTAGATAGTGCTAAAATATAAGACTTAGAAGCAAGAATATGGCTTTCCACACTGGAGCCTGCTCTGCTGTTGGACAAGATCATGTCTGGTTGTGGCCTCAGGTCCACATTCCTGTTTGCTCTCCAAATCCCTTGACCATGAAAAAATATCGTAGCTTTGAATAACTTCAATGACCCACCCTTCACTGCTTTCCAAAGAAGTGAAATCTACACAGCAATGAGAGAAAATGCTACTCATCATAGTCCATCTTTAAAGGGAGACCACTTATTCTGAATATGTGCCTTGTTTTTGTCTCCATCCCCACCCCCATCTACATTGTCAACTCCTCTCATTGTTCTACTCTCCAATGGAAAAAGGTCCAACCTGTTCTCACTTTTCTCATAAGATAAGCACCTTCATTTTGAGGGAGAGTAGGAGGTTCAAGGTTCAGGATGCTGAAGGCATGGTTGCAAGAGAATAGATTTTATGGAAATGCAAAGATCTTGGAGGATTCAAGAACAAGAAAAAGTTAAAGAAATAGAGTTGGGGGAAGAGACCACAGGGGGAACTGAACACAAGATGAGCATTTAAAACCCACTGGTGATGCTAGACTGGGAGCTAATCAGCTGAGTGAGTACAGCAGTGATGGGTGAACAGGGCCTAGTACCATAAGGTATGGGCAACAGAATTTGCTATGCTGGAGGTGACGAAAGCATGGATAATGCTCCTTCACAGGGGAATCATAAGGATGAGGTGTAATGTATCCAAGAAAGATTTGGTGAGTTTGTAATGTGATTACCTCAGGCTTGTAGGTTTGATTTCCCGTCAATGCTGAGGTTTTTCATCTTAGCTGAGGTGTCATTGGGGTCAATAAATTGCCTTCAGAGGTCTCATGTCAGGGAATTACTCATTAATCCCTGCTCCTGTTCTCACTGTTGGAGATTTCACATACTCTCTGAATCTGTCTCTTGCAAACTTGCTTACATTATATGCTAATCAAACTCTCTCCTGCACCCTCTCTCACTTATACACAATTCCCCACTCTTTCTCTCTCTCGTCTTTTCCCAAAAGTTCAGGCTAAAGGAGCTGGTGTCTTTTAGAGACAGCGACCAACTTACATGGTGCTGTCATTATTTCCAGATAGTCTAAAATCTGCGGTTTTGAGCACACCTCCAGGAACCAGGTCAAAAGAATGTATGGTGGGCAAGAATATAATAATAATTTGAACAATTATCAGCCAAACAATTTTGAATTAACAATCCACATTAAAACACACTAATAATAATAGAATAATAATCTTCATAATAAGAGCTGATCAGTAAGAGCCCAGCAGAGAGTCTCACCATTATTAAAAAAGAAACTTTAAGGTTTTATTGCTGGCTCAGTGGGGCAATGCGCCAGATAGTTTGAGACTGAGCCATAATGTTCCAGGAATGTTCTAAGTACAATTCTCAAGTTAGCAGATGTCAATTAGAGAGGCGGTGATGCTCCAGTTGAGCAGTTATGGAGGGCAGATGTCAAAGGATATGGTAGGAGATTGGTTGAATTACAATCTGGAGAATGCGAGTTCAAGCCAACCATGGTGTTTGAGAGTTTGAATTTGATTCTTAAAAATTTCAGTAAGTAAAAGGCTAGCACTGTTAACTGCGAGCCTGTTGATAAAAAAATTATTAACATTCTTTAAAGAATTGGAAACATACCATCCCTTGAAAGCTCTGCTGAATCTAAAACCACATCAATGTAGTTAACTCTTAACTGACTTCTGAGGTGGTCTATTCACATAAGCCATACAGTGTGGAAACAGGCCATTTGGCTCAAAAGGTCCACACTGACCCTCTGAAGGCCATCCCACCCAGTATGGCTAACACATCTAATCTAAACATCCCTGAACACTCTGTGGTAATTCCTCATGACCAATTTGCCAAGCTTGTACACCTTTGGACTCTGGGAGGAAATTGGAGCACCCTGAGGAAATCCACACAGCCACAGAGAGAAGGTGCAAATTCCGCACAGACAGTCACCTGAGGCTGGGTTTGAACCCAGGTGCCTGGTGCTGTGAGGTAGCAGTGCTAACCACTGAGCCACTGTACTGCCCCAGTGCCCTATGCTACCTATTGTTGAGTCATTCACTTTCTTTACTGCCCACTGGAACCCTCCAGCCCCACTCACTGTCTGATGCATCACTAAGTTGTCTGCACATGTGCTCTGGTCACCAGTGAACCAACTTGCATTCCACCACCACCTTCTCAGGGAAACTTAGGCTGGTCAATAATTGTCAGTGAATACACCTCCTGAGAATGAATATTAGACAAAATATTCAGTCACATTGCCAACATCTCAGCTTGTTCTTCAGAGGGTGCTGGATGAGTTTTGGCCTGTTGATTCGCAGGCTGTCAGCTTGAGGAATTGGCGCAGGTGGAAGTCAATCCTGTTCCACCATCCAGCAAGATTCTGGCTGATCTGTATTCTAAACGCATCCACTGGCCTCAGCTCCATAATCCATTGTCTAACAAAAGTCTGTCCATAGCTGATTTTGAATCATACAAAAACAGCAATTGCTGGAGAAATTCAGGAAGTCTGGCAGCATCTATGGAGAGAAAACAGAGCTAATGTTTCGAGTCCCACGACCCTTTGTCAGAACACTGATTTAGAATGGTTAATAGAATCAGCATCCACTGATCTTTGCAGGAGAGAGTTCCACACTCCTTAGTGAAAGGAAGTGTTTGTTAACTTCTTCCCTGGATAACCTGGCTGTGTTTTTGAGGCTGTTTCCCTTTTGTCCTAGACTCACAGCACATTACATCAGTGCAAATACTGGAGCTCAGCTGAATCTATGTCTAAGTCAGGATGATGTGTGGTTTGGAAGGGAACTTAGAGGTGATGCCCTCTGTTACATTCTTATTTACCACAAATGTGCAATTTATTTAACAAAGTTTGGGAAAACAATTTTATGAGGATTTTTATTTGAAGGTAAGATTGCATAGATAGAGCAACATCTGTAATGTTGTGTAGATATATTCAACCTCTGTGATTTCTGCTCCTTTCTGATTCGGAATTCTGATTCAGGAGAATAATACATCAGATCCTTTCTCAACGGTAGTGATTGACATCAGTTTAAGGGGGCACAACCTCATAAAGTTACATACATATCTTATCAGAACCCTCTGCTCCTTCTAGCTAAAGGAGGCTGTGTGCTTAGGAGTTTCTGTTGTGAAAGGAAGTTGCACACTGCATCTTCTGAATGATATTCACCACATCCATGGAGTGCCAGACAGTAATCATTTAAGGTGGTGGATGGAGGCCCAATCAAATAGGCTGCTTGTCTTGGATGATGTTGAGCTTCTTGACTGTTGTTGTAACATTATCCATCCAGGTGAGTGGAGATTGTTCTGGATTTGGGCAGTTTAGGTGTAGGAGAAATTTTGGGTGTTCAGTAGGTGGGTGCCCAGCACAGAGTAGTCAGACTCACACATGGCTGGACCAGTGATATCTATAGTCAGTTACAACCCTCAGGAGATTGATGGTTGGGGAGCTGGTGATGTTAATGCTATTGAATGCTTGAGCTAGTCAGAGGCAGTTAGAATAGGGCAATTCAAGGATTGTGAACCTTGGCTGATCAGTAACAAATAGTACAGACTAAATGGGGAAAGATAACACAGTCTATTCAAATTTTCTAAGCAGCAACATGTAGAGAAACAGAATGCACCAGATTATGTAATATATTGATTTTCAGAAGACATTAATATGACATAAAATTGGCAATTTAAATTATAACAACCCCACAAGGAATTGGAATCAACCACAGGCTTCTCTCTTGAGCCCTATAACTGTTTTGTAATTTCTAGAAGAAAATATAAATGACAGTCTTCAGATCATTCAGGTCTAAGTAGTACTCTGTCTCCCGACAATCCCCACCCCAACAGGCACACACGTACACACACACACACACACACACACACACACACACACACACACACACACACACACACACACACACACAATAATGTGCAAAGCTGGAATCCCAGCAGTGACAAACGGAAAGATAACATCCAGGCAGCTATACCAGGTCGGGTGGAACTCACCTCAAGTTGTGGGTTCAAGTCCCACTGTAGAAGCCCAAATGTAAAGTCAAGGCCGACACACCCAGTGTGTCGCAGATGGCGATATTTTTTAAACTTGTTCGTAGGAAGTAGGCATCACTGGCCAAGGTCAGTATTTGTTGTTCACCAATAATTGCTCTGGAACTGATTGGTTTGCTTGGGCCATTTTGGAGGGCAGTCAAGAGCCACAATGCTAAGGGTTTGGATTCACATAGGCCACACCAGGTAAAGATGGTAGATTTTTTTCCTTAAAGGACATTAGTGAATCAGATAGGTTTCTAAAACAATCAACAATGATTATGTGGTCACCACTAGACCAGCTTTTAATTCTGGATTTAATTAAATTCAAACTTCACCATCACGGCAGAATTTGAATCAATACCCTCCTTGACATAGCCTATGGTTCTGGATTATTAGCCTATATAGTGCATTAGCGCTACATCCCTGCATCCCCACCGCTGTGCTGTGGGACACATCTATGTTTTGACTGAGGTGTTAAATCCAGCATTGTTGGGTAGGTGTAAAAGATCCCAGGGCATTATTCTAAAAGAAAGCCAGGGAGTCCTCTCCAGTTTCCTTGTTAATGTTTATCCCTCAAAGAACATCACTCAAAGCAGATTGCCCACTTGCTGCGGGAGCTTGCTGTCCACAAATGTAACTTGCATGCTTCCTGTAAACAGCAGTGACTGCATTTCAAAAATTTCTCACTTGCTGTAAGCTCCCTTTTCTTCCTTTGTACCTTATTCAGAGTGGGGACTCCAGTCAAGCTTTGCACCCCCTAGTCCCCCACTCTGTTCAAGACTTAGAATTAGAAGTTGCAGGATTGAATTGCTGAAGGGATAGGCATTTTACATCATGCTTTGTGCGAGCTGCCACCACCATCAGCTTCCTGCTGGTGGGGCTGGCTCCTAACAGCTGCTGGGTATATCTTGGCTTGAGCCAAACGATTAACTTTATAATTAAATATTTCACTAAGTGTGGAAATGCTGTTAAGCAATAAGAGACAGGCAGGAGTGTAGCAGGTTAGTAATTGATTTTTGTGCAGTTTGTCATCCATTATAACCCATGACAGCACTGCAAATCTGCTACTGCAATTGAGTCAGATCTTCTAGATTCTGCTTTGGTAGTTGCTGCTCCAGGGTTTAGACCAGCAATTCTCAAAGTTTTGCAGCAAGGGGACACTTTATAAGTGCACATGCTGCTGATAAAGATGGAAAGAATTTGCATGTATAAGGTGCTTCAGTTCATCCCAGTCTGTTTTCCAGGCACTCAGACAGGAGTCGGTCAGTTTGTGTACAGCTAGCTTTCAAAATTAACAGTGCAAGGCTCCTTAAGACAGCACCTTTCAAACGCAAAACCATAAACACCTCCAAGGACAAGGGCAGCAGATACATAGCTGTGGGAGCTTGGTGTGCACAGATGTAACTTGCATGCTTCCTGTAAACAGCAGTGACTGCATTTCAAAAATATCTCACTTGCTGTAAGCTCCCTTTTCTTCCTTTGTACCTTATTCAGAGTGGGGACTCCAGTCACCAACATCTGCATACCACACACCATCCTGAGTTTTATTTTAAATTTAAATTGTAGAATTGCTGTCGGGATTAGCATATATTGCCTACCCCTAAATGTCCATTGAGTGGCTCACTAAGGCCGTTTCAGAAGGCAGTTAAGAATCAAGCACATTTGCTGTGTGTCTGTGTAAGCCAGACGTGTAAAGCTGACAGATTTCTTTCCTTAAACACCGAAGAGGTAGACTTGAGAGAAGGAGAGAGAGAGAGATGGAGCGGATGCTGTTTCACTCAGTGATATCCGCGTGGGGCTCAGTTGGGGACTGCTGGGTTGCAATGCAGGGTGATGATAATTGTGCACATTCAAATCCTACACCAACTCTGGACCACCACGAGGGTGCTACATTCTCAATCCCACCCCTTGCCTGAGGTGTGGTGTCCCTCAGGTTAAACTGACTGCCAGTTGTCTCTCTCTCTCTCTCGTGGGGATGGGATTAGGGTGACTTTACCTAAATATATGGTACTTACCCCTCTTAAATTTTTTTTAAAATGCTGTTTTTGGGGGCCTTGCTGTGCACACATTGCTGGCTTCTCTACAGTGTAAAAGTTACTGGATTTTGAATGAGATGTACTTTCCTGGATGTAAAGTGGCCTAGAATGCCCTGACATTGTGAAAGGCTCTCTCCTTCCAAATAGAAGATATTTTTCTGCCCCTTGATGCAACAAATCTCTTTCAGGTCTCTGAAGGAAGTTCCAATTGAATGGCTAATGTGATGGGGGCTATTACGCCACAGGCTGTCTCTGATAGCACCAGGCCTCTTCGTTTTCACTCCAATTCTGTGCTTTGCCCAGTTGGACCTCCAGTGCACTGAGACCTGGAGAAAGCTGTTCTCAATGCTGCTGCTGTCTGACTGAGGTGGGGGGAGGCTGAGTGGTGTGGAGCAAAAAGAGAGGGAGTAGAGTAGGGTGAAGTGGCGAAATCAATGTAAGAATACTGCCAATGATTTTGTATCAGCGGGTTCAGACATGCAAATTAGTGGCAAGAAAGGTCTCAGTTTCACAAAATAGACTGACAATTGCAAACTCACCAACTGACTGTGCGGATCCTTCTCACCTACATCACACTAAGGAAATTGAGAAAGAAAAACTGCATTTCCATAGCATCTTTCACAGGACATCTCATTGTATGTTTCAGCTAAAAATCAACTTTGTGAAGCCCCGTTAGAATCTTAGAATCACGACACTGTGGAAGCAGGTCATTCAGCCCATCAAGTCCACACCAAATCTCCAAAGAGCTCCCCATCCAGACCCATCCACTTACCATTTCCCTGCATTTCCCGTGGCTAATCGACCTAGCCTACACATCATTGGACACTATGGCAATTTAGCACAGCCAATTCACGTAACCTGCATATCTCTGGACCACGAGAGGAAACTGGACCACCCAGAGGAAACTTATGCAGACCAGGGAGAATGTGCAAACTCCACACAGAAAGTCACCAAGGGTGGAATCAAACCCAAGCCCTTGGCACTGTGTGACAGTGCGCTGACCACTGAGCCACCATGCCACTCCCAGCTGCTATTGTTATGAGTGAAACACAACAGTCAATTTGCACACAACAAGCTTACACAGACAACAATATGATAATGACTGGATAATCTACTTTGGTCGAGGAATAAATATTGGCCAGGGATGCATGGAGAGAATCTCCTCTTTGAACACTGTTGCAGTATTTTTCGGCCGTTTGACAGGTGTGACAGGGCCTCGTTACTTCATCTGCAAGACGGCACCTCTGACAATGCGGCACTCCCTCAGTGCTGACACTCCCACAATGCTGTGCTCCCTCACTACTGACCCTATGACAGTGGTGGCACTCCCTCAGTGCTGACCCTCTAACAGGGTGGCACTCCCTCAGTACTGACCCTCTGATGGTACAGCACTCCCTCAGTGCTGACCCTCTGACAGTACAGCACTCCCTCAGTACTGACCTTCTGACAGTGCGGCACTCCCTTAGTACTGACCCTCCGATAATGTTGCGCTCCCTCAGTACTGACCTTCCAACAGTGCAACACACCCTCAGTACTGACCCTCTGACAGTACAGCAGTCCCTCAGTGCTGACCCTCTAACAGTACAGCACTCGTCAGTACTGACCCTCTGACAGTGCTGCACAACCTCAGGACTGACCCTCCGATAATGTGGCGCTCCCTCAGCACCGGCCCTCTGACAGTATGACACTCCCTCAGTACTGACCCTCTGACAGTGCGGCACACCCTCAGCAATGACGCTCCGACAGTGCTGCACTCCCTCAGCACCGGCCCTCTGACAGTATGACACTCCCTCAGTACTGACCCTCTGACAGTGCGGCACACCCTCAGCAATGACGCTCCGACAGTGCTGCACTCCCTCAGCACCGGCCCTCTGACAGTATAGCACTCCCTCAGTACTGCACTGGAGAATTAGCCTTTATGGGGTGCTCAAGTCCCAAGTTCGGTCCGATCAGGTGGGTGAGAGGGAATGCCAGGGCACTATTTCAAAGAAAAGCAAGTGAGTTCTCCCATGAGTCCTGGCTTCCTTCACCGCTATCCCTGAAATAAATAATTTGGTCATTATCTCATGTATGTTTGTGGGATCTTGCAGTACACAATTTGGCTGCTGCATTTCCTGCATGAAGTCCATGACAAATTTCAAAAGTACTTCATTGACTGTAAAATGCTTAGTCACGTCACGAGGTTTTGAAGGATGCTATATGAATGCAGGTGTTTCTATTATTTGTTTTGACTGGGTTGATGACTGTGCCAAAAATAGCACACAAGGGAATGGGTAGGTCAATAACTATAATGTCCGAAGGATTGGAAGAGATTCATCAATAGTCTTATCCTGCCCCTAGAGGTCACAAGCATGTGATTATAAATATTCCAGACTTATTAATATTGATAAAATCATTAGCTTCAGCTAAAGGCAGAAAGTCATTATTACATGACCCATTGCTTTCATAACCAATACAATCATTAATTAGGATGAAAATCCACTTACTATTGATTTTCCCCTCTGTCACTTTAAAATTCAACATTCCTTTCCTTAATCAGATAGGGTGGGTAGTCTGATAGGGCCTGTGCTTAGAATTTGAAAGGTTCCTTTTGCTAAGGAGATGCTTTCTGTCAGTCCCAGTGTGCAACCTCTGGATCAGGAAACTGTAGCAGGGGAGCACTGTCCCTGACTTGGTTCTAATTTCACAGAACTGGAGAAATTGCTGTCCCCAAAGGGGGCCATTTCATTTACCAGATGTGGGCTCGAGGTGTTAGGGGTATCGATTCTAATCCCAACTTCTCCTGACTTTCTCCACACCTCTCCGTATTCATGTTCCAGGGTCCGTCCAGTTCCTTTTCAAAATGCAATTGGTTCAGATTCACGAATTGTTTATGTGAACAACCACGCCCACTGGGTGAAAGAGCATCTAATTTGTCCATTCAGCCTGATAACATTTTAAATCTTCTGCATTTTTTAAAACTAGTGCTAATAACTGGTAATGAAAAACATAATGGTGTATAAATCCCCAGGGTCTGATGGGATCTGTCTCGGAACATTGAGGGAGGCAGGGGAGGAAATTGCTAGGACCTTGACAGAGATCTTTGTACCCTCTTTAGCCACAGACGAGGTCACAGAAAACTGGAGAATTGCCAGTGTTGTTCCTTTGCTTAGGAAAGGCAACAGGGATAATGCAAGAAATTATAGGCCAGTGACCCTTATGTGGTAGGGAAATTAAAGAAGATTCCTTGGAACAGGGACATTCGGGGAAAATAATTGACTTATTAGGGATAGTCCGCATGGCTTTGTGCAGAGAGATCTCATCTCACAAATTTAATCGAGTGTTTTGAGTAAGTGATGAGATGCTTGATGACAGTAGGGCAGTGGATGTGGTTCACATAGGGTTTACTAAAGCATTTGACAAGATGCCTCATAGTAGGCTGGTCCAGCCCACTGTTGTTTGTAATGTATATTAATTATATGGATTAAAATATGCATGGTCTGATTAGTAAGTGCGCAAATGACACGAAAATTTCCTCACATGTCCCCTTTAAACTTTCCCCCTCTCATCATAAATCTATTCCCCCGAGCATTTGAAATTTCCATCCTGGGAAAAAGAGTCCGCATATCCACCCTTTCCATGCCTCTCATTATTTTATGGTCAATAGTCTGGAAGTGTGTCATTGGATAGACAGGATATAGATGAATTGAAAAGCTGAGTGAAGAACTGGCAGAAGGAGATAACCTGGACAAGGGTGAGGTGATGCATCTTTGGAGGTGAAATGTGAGTATACAGTAAATGACAGGACCCTTAGGAACATTGTTATACAGACGGATCTTGGAGTGCAAGTCCATAGCTTCATGAAAATGGCAACACAAGTGGATAAAATGGTAAAGGAGGCATACGGCATGCTTGTCTTCATCGATCGGGGCATTAAGACAAAGGGTGGCAAGTCAAAACTTTAGTTAGGCCACATCTGGAGTATTGTGTGCAGTTCTGGTTGCCACACTACAGGATGGTTGTGGAGGCTTTGGGGAGGGTTCAAAAGAGGTTTACCAGGATGTTGAGATAATCAGGGTATAGTGCTGGATGAACAGAGCAGGCCAGGCAGCAGCAGAGGAGCAGGAAAGCTGACGTTTCTGGTCTGGACCCTTCTTCAGAAATGTTGCCTGGATGGAGCATATTAGCTATAAGAAGAGGTTGGACAAACTGAGATTGTTGCTGCTACAGCATTGGAATCTGAGGGACGAGCTGATAGACATGTATAAAATTATGAGAGGCTTTTATAGGGTAGATATTCAGATTCTTCTACCCAGGATGGAAATTTCAAATGCTCGGGGGCATAGGTTGAAGATGAGAGGAGGAATGTTTAAAGGAAATACGTGAGAAAACTTTTTTACGCAGAGGGTAGTAGGTGCCAGCAACATGCTGCTGGGGGAGGTGTAGAATCAGATATGATAACAGCGGTATCACATTAAGACACGTGAACAGGCAGGTAATAGAAGGATCCAGACCCAGTGTAAACACATGGGATTACTTTAGAACAGCATCATGGTTGGCACAGACATGGTGGGCCAAAAGGCCTATTCTTCTGCTGTACTGTTCTGAGTTCTATGTTCCTCTCAGACCCATCATAAAAGCTGCAAACCTTCAAACATGATACTTCAGCTAGAGTGCATTCTCAGCCCCCTTCTGTACTTCCTGTACTCCTATGACTGCGTAGCCAAATTCCGAATGAACCGCATCTACATGTTCGCTGACAACCTCACCATGTTAGGCTGGATATAAAACAACGGTGAACCGGCATACAAGATGGAGATAGAGGGCTTGGTGTCTTGGTGCATTGATAACAAACTCTCATTCAAAGTCAGCAAAACAAAAGAACTGATCATTAACTTCAGGAAGAAAGAAAGAGGACATTGTCCTATCTACATCAATGGAACTGAGGTGGAGAGGGTCAAGAGTGTCAAATTCCTAGGAGTGACAATAACCAACAATCTATCTTGCACTTCCCACATTGATGCGATGGTCAAGAAGGCACAACAATGCCTCTTCTTCCTCTGGTGGGTCAGGAAATGATGCATGTCCACGAGGGCCCTCACCAACTTTTATAAATGCCTTCTATCCGAGTGTGTAATGGCCTGATATAGCAACCACTCTGCCCAGGACCATAAGAAACTACAGAAAGTTGTGTGCACAGCCCATATCATCCTGGAAGCCAACCTCAGTGGTCTCCATTTAGACTTCTCATTGCCACTGAAAGGCTTCCAGCATCATCAAAGAGCCCTTGCACCTGAGTAATACTCTCTTTCAACCTCTTCCATCAGGTGGAAGATACAGAACCTTGAACGCACACACCAACAACTTCTTCCCAGCTGTTATTAGACTACTGAATGGACCCTTCTAACTTCAGACAATGTTGATCTTGCCTTGTGCACCTCCTGTGCAGTGTAACCTTGTGTCCCCCACTTTGTCTAAACAACATATGATCTATATGTAAAAACTGAAAGAACCGCGGATGCTGTAAATCGGGAACAAAAGCATAGTTGCTGGAAAAGCTGAGCAGGTCTGACAGCATCTGTGAAGGAGAAAACAGAGTTAATGTTTCGAGTCCAGTGACCCTTCCTCAGAAGTGATCTATATGCCCTCGTTTGCTGTGGTCTGCCCATACTGCTCGCAAAACAAAGTTTTTCACTGTACTTGTGACTACAATAAATCAAATCAAAACCCTAACAACTGCTGCAGTGAAAAAATGGGTTAGGGTTAGGGTTAGGCTTTCAACTATCCTGATGGGTGCAAGGTGAAAAACCTCAACAAAATTTGCCATTTTACAGCAGCACTCAACTCTTGCACTATCAAATAGCAATGGCCTAGTGGTATTATTGCTAGACTATTTAATCCAGAGACTCTGGGGACCCAGGTGCAAACCCTGCCATGGCTGATGGTCGTATTTGAATTAAATCAAAAAAATCTAGCATTAGGACTCTAATGTTGACCATAAGAAAACTTTGTTGGAAAAACCCATCTGGTTACTAATGTCCTTAGCTGGTCTGTGACTCCAGACCCATAGCAATGTGATTGATGCTTAACTGCCTTCTGGGCAATTAGGGATGACCAATAAATGCTAGCCTGACACCTACATCCTATGGCTGAATAAAAAAGAAACATCATTAGGTTGTTTGATGAGAATTGAATTCATGACTTAAAACTACTCAAAGATGAGTCCATAGCATTACCACTATGCCACTGCACACACACCAAATTATTTCAAATGGAAACAGATTGTTTTGATAGCTTCTAAACATACCCTTAGCAAACATCTCAGTGATTGAAAGCTACTGCTTTGTGAGAAAATCTGTCATTCATCAAATAACTTGAGTGTTTTAGATCATAGAATCCCTACTGTGTGGAAACAGGCCCTTTGACCATCAAGCCCACACCAGCACTCAGAGTCCCACCCAGACTCAGCCCCCTATAACTCACCTAATCTACACATCCCTGGACACAATAGGACAATTCAGCATGCCCAGTCCACGCAGCATGCACATCTTTGGACTGTGGCAGGAAACAGGAGCACCTGGAGGAAACCCACACAGACACGAGGAGAATGTGCAAACTCCACACAGGCAGTCGCCCGAGGGTGGAATTGAACCCTGGTCCCTGGTACTATGAGGCAGCAGTGCTAACCACTGAGCCACCGTGCCGCCCCAAGCTGTTCTGACATCTCCGTTCACACAACAAACACCCTCTGTGATCATTTGTGGGTTACAAGTAGAATCTGCAGAAGAGAGCGGAGGAAGGATTGAGGTTGGGGTTTGGGTGCAGTGGGTTTGTTAAGGATAAAACCAGCTCTTGACTTGTTTCCTCAGTCTGTGATTAGAAGTTACCATTTAACTTAAATATAGTATAGCCATAAAAAAAACCAGTTTAGAATTCAGGATAAATATTCTTATCCACAGCTTGGTGAGAATGTGAAATTCACGACCATAAAGAGTGGTTCAAATGAATGACGCATGTACGGGGAGCCTCGATAAGCAAGTGAGGGAGTAGGGAATAGACGGTCAAGTTAGCAGAGTTAAATGGGAGAGTCAATTTAAGAGGGGCATTGACTGAAAATAAACGTTTTGATAAAGTAAATAAAGAAAAAAATCTTTCCGCTGGCAGGAGGATTGGTAACCAGTGGGCACAGATTAAAGCTAAGATAACAAGGTGTAGAGCTGGATGAACACAGCAGGCCAAGCAGCATCAGAGGAGCAGGAAAGCTGACGTTTCGGGCCTAAAAGGGTCTAGGCCCGAAACATCAGCCTTACTGCTCCTCTGATGCTGCTTGGCCTGCTGTGTTCATCCAGCTCTACACCTTGTTATCTCAGATTCTCCAGCATCTGCAGTTCCTACTATCTCTGAACAGATTAAAGCTAATTGGCTAGAGAACCAGAGATGAAATCATGAGTATATTTTCTACACAGTGAGTTTTCTTTACATGTTCATGGGATATGGGTGTTGCTGGTCTGATCAGCAACTATTGCTCATCCCTAACTGCCCTAGAGAAGGTAATAGTCAGCCAGCTTGCTCATCGGCTGCACTCCAGACAGGGCAGGAATATCCACTGTAGGGACAGAGTTGCAGAATTTTGAACCAGTGACAGTGAATGGACTGCTGATACTGTTCCAAGTCAGGATGGTGTGAGGTTTGCAGGGAACATTGACATTGTTATGATCCAGAATGTGCTGCCTGAAGGGATGATGGTAACAGGTTAGTTAGTGAACTTTCAAAGTATCTGTTTCATGTAGACATGCAGGGGAATGATGTCAGGCTGTTGGGAAAGAATGGGGTAGTGGAACTAATTGGATAGCTTTCTTGTAGTTCAGATGGGCTGAATGGCCTCCTCCACTGCTGTACGATCCTTTCACCGTGTGAGTGAGGACACGGGTATCATTTTGTTTCCAGAATTACTTCTGATTGAGAGGAAGGAGTCTGGCGATTTGATGAAATTTCATATTAGCAGTAAAATAATAGATAGATAATCATTTGCTATAATGCCCCTACCGTACTAAAGCAGGGTTTCATCCATCTGATCACAAGTCATACCAGTAACAAATAAGTTATGGCCCAGAGAGCCAGTTCAACACTGTTTTGTTCTGTGTTTAAATCTCTCTCAAGGGAGAGGCACAGAATTTTAAACCTTACTTTTCCTTGATGCAGTTGGAAAGCACTACTCTGGGCAGTAGCTCACCAGCAATCAATAATGGAATATACAAGTAGATATTTACAAATTAAATAGACTCAGTGTTTATGTCTGCCTTCTTTTTACCTTCCTGTTGGCTGTGCCTTACTTGGGAGCTGTGTTGCCTCCTAAGTTGGAGGTTATGATTTCACGTTTACCCCCCAGAGATTTGAGCACAAGAATCAAGGCTGACACTGTAGTTCAAAGCCAAGGGAATGTTACATTGCTGGGGGAGGGAAGTAGGAGGCACAGCTAGAATTTGACTTATAAAACTGGAGCTCTGCCTGTGCTCCTAGGGAGAGACGAAACATTCTGAGGATTTGTTTTGAAGAGGGGGACATTCTCTCTAGCTCTGAAGAAGGGTCACTGAACTCAAAACGTTAACTCTGATTTCTCTCCACAGATGCTGCCTGACCTGCTGAGCTTTTCCAGCAATTTCTGTTTTTGTGTCTACTCTCCTTAGATCCCTGGCAGACTTTTATTGCTGAGCAACACCACTTACACACATTATCCAGTCACTTATTTATTTGTGGGAGCTTGCAGTGTGCAAATCGGCAGTCACCTTTCGTACAATACAGTAGTGACTAAGTTTCTAAAGTGAATCATTAATTACAATGAACTTCAGAACATCTTGAGGTCACAAAAGGCAATATATTAATACTAGTTCTTCCTTTTATACTCTACTTCTATAGATATTACTGAGGGTATCACAGTGACATTTTGTGCTTTAAGGTGCATCCCTCAATTTAAGCACTTCTCTTCATGAATCTGCAGGTAAACTGAAATAATAATAAAAATACTTGACTGGGAATGTTGGTGAATATCGAGTTAAAAAAAAGTAGACTATCTGAAATAGAATTGACTCATAGAAAACAGGCAAAACCCTCATGAATTCATTCATTCATTCCCAACCAGTGTTCAAAGCTGGCCACTAACGATGAGCATACCTGAATCCATTATCCATTACTTTAACTTAGCATAGGTCGAGCCTCTCTACAGAAGAGAGAATTGCGGATTAGTCTGAAAACCTCTACCTCACCCTCCTTCGAGATACACTTTACACTTTCTGTCCAAGTATTCTGCTAGATCTGGGGGAGAATCGTGGTTCAATCGTTAGCACTGCTGCCCTACAGTGCCAAACCCTGGTTCAATTCCACCCTCAGGTGACTGTCTGAGTAAACTTTATACATTTTCCCTGTGCCTGCATGGGCTTCCACCCACAGTCCAAAGATGTGCAGTTTAGGTGGATTGGCCATGGGAAAGCAGGGGTACAGATGTAGGGTAGGGTGAACGTCTGCTCTTTGGGGGGTTGGTGTGGACTTGACGGGCTGAATGGCCTGCTTCCACACTCTGGGAATTTTATGATTCCATGATCTCAATGCCATGCATCGGCAGCTGCCATATCCCCATTTTGAGAGCGAGTGAGAGAGCACAGCTTAAGGTTGATGGTGCCATAGTCAGAGAGTCAAAGTGGTCTACATAGTCATAGAGTCAAAGAAAAGACCCTTCAGTCCATCAAGTCTGCACTGGTCAAAGAACTAGTACCTAACTATTCTGATCCCATTTTCCAACAGAAATGAAAATAACGAGTTACATTTACCTTGCACTTTTCACAGCTACAGCTCAGCAAAGTTCTTTTTCAGCCAATAGAATGCTGTGCACTCATGGTTGTAATGCAGGAAATGAGCAACCAAGGTGCGCACAGCAGGATCCTACAAATAGCAATGTGATTATGACCATATTATCTTTCTCTTATCAATATTGGCTAAGGGTTAAATAGTAGCTGGGATATCATGGATAACAATCCCTACTGTTTTTTAGCATAGTCCATGAGATCTTTTATTTCTGCCCAAATCAGTTAATGGGCCCTAGATCTTTCAACCCATTTGAAGGGCAACACCGCTGATAGTGCAGCACTCCCTGACCACTGTGCAGGAGTGCCAGCAATTCTCTAGCCCTGGAGTGGGCCTTGAATGGTGAACCATGTGAGAGCAGAGAGCTACCCACTGAGCCTTTTCTGAATCAAATGATGTTCCCAAGGTGAATTAAACATCGGAGTACATCAATGGTTTATGGACTTTTTTATGTGGAGTTTCCATTCTGTGTGGGGAAAACTCCCTCAACATTGAAACAATGCCAGGGACTACATAAAAACCAAAAGAACTCTGAATGCTGTAAATCAGAAACAAGAACAGAAGTTGCTGGTAAAGCTCAGCAGGCCTGGCAGCATCTGGGGAGAGAAATCAGAGTTAACATTTCGAGTCGAATAGCCGTTCTACAGATGCTGCCAGACCTGCTGAGTTTTTCCAGCAATTTCTGTTTTTATTCCAGGGACTACATGCTTGTGCAGCAGTAGCCTGCCTCCAACCACTCTGCCACACCTTGGAATATCTCAGGACAAATAATTTGCCACAACTTCTAAAAGAAAAAGACAATGGCAAGAAGGCTTTTATTTTGTAGAAAATGCTCACTTCATTTACAAAGAACATCAGAGTCTAAGGAAATTGCAAGTCAAGAAGCGGAGAGATCTACAATAGTCAGGTAGAAACAAGATGTTGCACAAGTACTGGGATCGTCTACTGCTTTTGCTAGCATCTGGGATTCCCAATTTGAAAACTGACATCATTCACTGTCTGTACTTTAACATGTATCACTAATACTGTGATATTGTTCAATAGTCACATATGCTGTTGTCTTGTAAATAGCCAGAATGACTAATCTAGCCAAACCAACCAAATTAGAATTTATTTTTGTGTGTGTGCGAAAACTGATTAGCATTTAGTGTCTTAAAACACTTGCAGCAGCTGTGAAAGAGTAACTGCTGAGCCCTATCAGAGTTCATAATGAAACTGCCGTGAGAGGGAAAGCTGTGACAGTGGTGTCTCTGGAGCTTGTTGTTGGCATTCTGTCTGTGCTATTACACTTGCTGTGCACCTAAAACCAACAAACCTCTGCATCCCATTCTCTCAACAAGGAGCAAAGCTTCTTTCAAAGATACGAGTGAGCTCCTGTTAGCATCAGCTTTGGATGAACTAGACAAATGCCCATGGTCACCTGGTATCTTCTGGGTGGCACCATGGCTCAATGGTTAGCACTACTGCCTCACAATGCTAGGGAATCAATTCCTGCCTCGGGCGACTCTCTGTGAGGCATTTGCATATTCTCCCCATGGCTGCATGGCTCCCCACCAGGTGCTCCAGTTTCATCACACAGTCTAAAGATGTGCAGGTTAGGTGGTCTGGCCATGTTATAGTGTCCAGGTATGTGCAGGCTAGGTGGATTAGATTTGGGAAATGCATGGATAGGGTGGGTCTGGGAGGGATGGTCTTTGGGGTGTCAGTATGGACTTGATGGGCCCAGTGGGTGGCTTCCACACTGTGGGGCTCTATGATTCTGAACGCAAAATTCACTTAATCAAGAATCCTGAGTGAAAGGCACACTCAATTTCTTTCACAGCAAAAGTGGCTATAGTACATGGATCTTCCAGCCTTAAGTCACCATTCGGTACATTTATTGTCACAGTATTCCGTCAGAACCATTGAAGAGTTTGGAAATGCCCCTGTCTCCCTTTTCCCTTCTCAGCTTCAGATACACACCTGTGAGCTTGCCATGTACATGGATTCTCACTACATCTAGCACAACTTTCATTTATGTAGCCCTTTAACTTAGTAAGCATACCCCAAGGTGCTTCAGGTGAGGGTTAGTTTTTTTATTTATTCATGGGTTGAGTGTTTTGCTGGCCAGGCCAATATTTATTGTCCATCCCTAATTGCTTAGAGGATATTTAAGAGTTAACCCCATTGCTGTGGGTCTGGAGTCACATGTAGGCAGAACTAGATAGGCATGGCATTTTTCTTCCCTCAAGGACATTAGTCTCAAACAGAATTTTGACAAATGATGAGACATGATGGCAAGAAAGAGGGTACAGGAGGACAAAGGGTGAAGGAGAGTTACAGGGAGGTAATATCAGAGCATCGAGTCTAGACAGCTGAAGGCCCAGATTAAAATCTGGGATATGCTAAGAATCTAGAATTCAAGTGCAGAGATCTGACAGCGGTGTCCGGCAGCTGGAGATTAAAGCGAAATGGAGGAGCAGGGCCACACAAGAATGTGGAAAGAATGATGAGAACTTTAATAATGAGATCTTGTGGGAGCTAATGTAGACCTGAGGTGACAGGTGAATGGGACTTAATGCCTGATGGTATATGCACAAAGGGTTTAAGATGCCTTGTCTCTGAGAGGGATGGGGCAAGGTAAGGAAGGGTGTCCCAGAAAGGGTGAATTCTTCTCACAAATAAATACACAGGAGGAGGATATTATTAAATTAGAAAGGGTGATGAAAAGATTTACTAGGATGCTACCTGGACTGGAAGGTTTGAGGCATAAGGAGAGGCTGGAAAGGCTGGCACTTATTTTATCCCCAGGAGCATAGGAGGGGTGACTTTATAGAGCTCTATAAAATCATGAGAGACATAGATAAGGTAGATAGCCAACAGCTTTTCCCCATGGTAGAGGGGTCTAAACTAGAGGGCATAGGTTTAACGCAAGAGGGGAGAGATACAAAAGGGTCCAGAGGGATAATTTTTTTCACACACAGGGTGGTGAGTGTCTCGAATGTGCAGCCAGTGGTAGTGGTGGAAAAGAGTACAATTCCATCATTTAAAAAACATTTAGACAAATACATGGATGGGATAGGTATGGAGGGATATGGACCAAATGCAGGCAAATGGAACTCATTAAAATTGTAAAAGCAAGTTGGGCCAAAGGGCCTGTTTCCCTGCTGTAGATCTCTATGTCTATGGCTCTAGGAAGAGCCAATGACAAGGGGTATAATGACTTGGGACTGTTCACTGCGATGCCATCGCAATCTGTCCTAGCCTAGTCCATACATCCATTTTGCTTCCAAAACCCCACAGGTTTTTCAAATTGAACTTTGGTGGCGCTTAGTTCTTGGTTCATTCATTTATAGATTTGAGTAGGTAGTGTTTCTGCTTTTCTTTTTGAGTGTCTCAGATTTTTAAATGACCTAATCCATTTTCAGTCTGAGCGGTCACTTGCAATCCAGGTCTCGAGCCTGCGCTTGGGTTTCTCACAACGAACAAAGACATTCAAACGACTTCACCAGTAACTCTGCAATGTTTCACTTTGAGAGGCAGATGTCCCACCTCACTTAGCCACAGATAAAAAAGAACTAAAAGCCTATTTATGCAGGATAGCTCCTTAAACAAATACCAATTATAACATCACCCACTGGTGACAGAAAAATTTCACAAACACACACAAAGAGAAAGAACTGTCAGCATAATTAATTCATCGTTATATTCACAATTATGTAAATTCTTGGTCCTTGTCACTTGCCTTGGCTCTAGTTGCTTTTTATTCCTCCCCAACAAACACTTACCATGTGTGTTGTATTTGTGATACAGAGGAAGTTTCAACTAAAAACTGAGACATTTGCTTTGCGAAGGTTTTGTTCCAGGCAGACATCAAGCAGCAGGAGAAATGAAGTTGGGCTCATTTCCATCGGACAGAGAGGGGTCTTCGAGTTGGCTAGTGGTAGCAATAAGTCAGAAATGCCATGGCTTAAGACCCACCTCAGAAAGTTAGGAACATAGAAACAGGAGTGGGTCATTCAGTCTGTCGAGCGTGCCCTAATATTCCATATGATTATGGCTGATCGAATGCTTCAATATCTTTTATTTACCCCATCCCCATAACACTGTGTACCAGTGCTAATCAGAAACCTATCACTCTCTACCTCAAGCAGTGACAATAAAGCTAATTCAATTCAAGCACAGTCAAAGATGGAGCCTCCACACTTGGTAGTGAATTCCCAAGTTTCGTAACCCTCAAAGTAAAATAGTTTCTCCTCATCTTAGAACTAAGTGGCACCCCCCCTTTATTTTAAAACTGTGCCCCCTGGTTCTCAAGCACCCAGCTAAGGGAATCATCTGACCCACATTAATCCAGTCTATCCCTTTAAGTGTTTTGTAAGTGTCAATGAGATCACCTCTCATTCTTCAAAACTCTACAGAATACAGGCTCAATTTGCCCGATCTCTCTTCTTAGGCCATTCCATCACCCTGGGTCAAGTCTGATTAACCTTTGTTGCACTCGGAGACCGAAACTAAACACAGTCCTCCGGATTCTGTGTAATCAAATTCTCATGCATTTAAAACCAATGTAAGACTTGTGCAGGGAAATGCTAACAATCCCACCCTCTCCCCCACCCCAGGGCAATACCGAGAGACTGCTACACTACCTGAGGTGGTGTTTCAGATGAAATAATAAACCTAGACCTGTCAGCCCCCTCTGGTTGATAAGAAAGCTTCGCCATACCATAGGAAGGTTGGGGAGTTCTTGTGGCATCCAGGCCGATATTCATCCCTTAATTAATATCATTAAGGCTGGGTATCTGGCCATTAACATAATATTGCTGTGGGATCTTGCTATGCACAAACCAAGCATTCCGTTTCCTACTTTACAAGAGCAACTACAATTCAAGAAAGTGCACCAATGGCTGTGTAGCATTTTGAGGCATTCTGAGATCATTGAGCCATTACAGCAGAGATGGAGAGCACCAATCTGCCCATTGAGTTCATTCTAGCCCTCTGTTAGTTAGTTCCATTCCCTCTCCGTATCTCCATAAATCTATCACTTAATTTTCCTCTGGAGGCCATCCAATTTCCTTTGGAACTCATTCATTGTCTCTGCTTCCACCACCCTCGCGGACTGCCCATAGGAACAGGCATAGGCCATTCAGCCCATTGAGACTGCCTTGTCTTTCAGTATGATCCTAGCTCATTAGCACTTGCTTATAAAAAGGATCTTCTCTACATTCGTCCTGCATCCCTTGTGCAAGATCTTAAATCGGTGTTCACCATTTCTTGTATTGCTGGGCACAAAGTTTTGTTGTCTTACTTTAACTAAAACTGTTGTGATCTTGTCCAACTCTGCCAATTAATCCCTCATTCTCCTTTCCTCTAAGAAATATTGGTGCTTAAAACAGCAATGAGGAGGAATTTGGAATTCTCTGCTTCAGAGAGCAACAGAGTTTACGTAATTGAATATATTCAAGGTTGAATTAGACAGTCTTGATCTGCAAAAGAATCAAAGGTTGGGAAGGAACAGGCATGCAAGTTGAGTTGAGGCTATAATCTATTAAGCTACTATCTTCTTGAATGGCAGAGCAGGCTTGAGGTGTTGAATGGCCTATTCGTATTTCTTACATTGAGAAAGTGCAACTGAGTTGAATAAATGATTAAATGTTTTTCATCAGAGATGAAGGGCTGAAGGAATTGCGGGGGGTGAGGCCACTTCTGGATTGCTTGTTCTTTAAGCCTGTCGTACTATGAAGCAAATGCAGAAATTAACGGAAATGTATTTGGAAATTAATGAAAAGTTAAGCTTTATTCTTTCGGATGCCTCAGGGAAGTCTCTCTCTTTCTGGCAGGTTGTCAAAGTGAGGAGAACACTTGCCACAGCATGTAGCCCCTGGCTAGTATCTGTGCATGGAATCTTTTCATGTGGAGGAGGCTGTTGCACTGTAGCTACCTCATGGTTCTGGCTGAGAAAGAACACTCCTGCTATTTGTATCAGAAGGATTTACAAGTTGATTCTCAATCTGTTTGGCCGCATTATTAATGCACTCTCTTTGGCCATCGAGCCCTGGAGTGAGACTTGAGTCTGGACCTTCTGGCTTAGAGGTGGGGATACTACCCACAGCCACAAGGGAAGTAATAGTCATTTGGAAGGGTTAGACATTATGTAGGTTTGGAAAAGTGTCTATTTGCTTGATAAACGCTAGAAACATCACAACTATGAATGACAGGAGCTCAAAACAATTCCGCAAAGTGTAATAACTAGCAAGGTAGAGATGCCTCTGTTCTGAGGAAGGGTCACCGGACCCGAAATGTTAACTCTGTTTTTTGCTTCACAGGTGCTGCCAGACCTGCTGAGCTTTTCCAGCAACTTTGTCTTTGCTCCTGATTTACATCATACGCAGTTCTTTCAGATTTTGTTAAGGTGCAAGCGCTGCCCAGTATTTACTCTACCTATGTAGTCCCGTAACATGCTTTGCACAACATGCCACAACAGTTATACTGAAGGCCAGCTGGTGTGAGTCTGAGTCATACAGGCCAGATTTGATCACTGTTTGATGCTGAGTGAGTTGGTTTTGGATTAAGGAGCATGTGGCTCCCACACCTGAATCATCAGTGAAACCTCCATAGGAGCCTGTGCATGGACATCAGCCAAGGGCAGAATTAGTGCCCATGTTGGACCAGCTTACCTTTCCTGTACTGTTAAGGTCAACATGCATTTCATTGGGAGGGATACCAAGGGGTAACTGGCATCCACAGATCAAGCTCATAGTCAGGCAACATGGATAGATCATAAATCGCCAATCCTACTGCCCCAGCAGTAGATCGACTTCTGTCACATTTCCGGAGGGAGGGTGGGGTGGCTGAGTTATATTTGAAGGTGAAATCTTCGAGCCTGCTGTGACACCTAAAACTTGGAGTGGGAGTCATCCTTGGTGATGTTCGTTCTATGATTTGCAACATGATGCTGGAAGACAGTATGGCATACAGCAGCTTGGGTGCAGAGGGCAATGATGCAGATAATAAAGTTCTGGGAGCAATACTGCCTTCCTTTCATAGATTTGTAGAATCCCTACAGTATGGAAGCAGGTCATTCAGCCCTTCGAGTCTACACCGATCCTCCAAAGGGCGGCTCATCCAGACCCATTCTGATACCCTATCCGTGTAACCCTGCATTTCCCTGTACCTAAGCTACACATCCCTGGACTCTATGGGCAATGTAGCATGGCCAATCCACCTAACTTGCACATCGTCGGACTGTGGGAGGAAACAGGAAGCACCTGGAGGAAACAGGAGCGCCTGAAGAAAACCCACGCAGGCACAGGGAGAATATGCAACTCTACACAGACAATTGCCTGAGGTTGGAATTGAACCTGGCTCCCTGGCACTGTGAGGTGATAAGTCAAGATCAAATTGTGAGTGGGAGGGAGTTCTGGCTGCATCCTACACAGCCATTGGTTTGTGCTAACAGATGCACAAGTTTGTTTTTGTATAAACAAGCAAAATGATTTTTGACTTATTTTTCTAATCAACTTGTTCAGAGATATTATTACACACCTCTAGAGCAGGTAGACTTTAACCTGGTCCTCCTGGTCCAGGGGTAGGGACACTACCGCTGTGCCTTCATGGAAATGTGGTTTTTTAAAAAAATCTGGTCAGAGATGTTATTACACACCTCTGGAGCAAGTGGGATTTGAACCCAGGCCTGCTGGCCCTCCTAGACTAGTGGTAGGGACACTACTACTGTGCTGCAGGAGGACCCTCACGACAAAGTGATTGTAGCCTTAGGGTTTGATCAGAGCCAAAAAATGAGAACAACCTTTATATGCGTTTTTACATGTAAAATTATCCAATCAAATGCTAATTTTGCCAACATTGTATATTATGATAGACGTTCTATAAAGTAGCACAACAAATCTGAGCTTCCTTAAAATTGTAAATGCTGCACATGTTGAAAATGACCCTTGGAATTTCGGGTGACTTTCCAAAACAGTACTGAGGGAATTGTGCATTGTGGGAAGCACTGACTTCAACATAACATGGAGATTCGAGCTGCACTACTCAGTTTGGATAAATGTTAAAAATAACATCATGTCCTTTGCAGTACGGCTGAGTGACCCTTGCGTCCTAATCAACTCTCCTCCCTCTACCAATAGCCCCGAAATAAATCACATCCCTTCATCATTGCTGATTTTGACAATAATCCAATCATGGGCTCTGAGTGTCGCTGGCCAGCATTTATTGTCCATCCCTAATTGCCCTGACAAAGGCAATGGTAAGCCACCTTCTTAAACCACTGCAGTACATCAGGTGTAAGTAGACACACAATGCTAATACGGAGGGAGTTCCAAGAGTTTGACCCAACAACACTGAAGGAACTGTGATATATTTCCAAGGCTGGATGGTGTGTGGCTTGGAGGGGAAATTGAATTTTGTGCTGTTCCCATGTATCTACTACCCTTGTGTGAAAGTTGTGGGTTAGTAAGGCGCTGTCTCAGGACTCTTGCTTATTGTACAATCTTTTGCTTCCTCTGCTTTGGTTGATGTCCCAGACTAGCATTTATCTTCCACCAATATATATTTTTACGCTATTGAGAATGCAATAACGACCATATGATCTGCTTTAAGATATTGATTGAGGTTAGATATTGGCCAGGACACTGAGGAGAACTCCCCTATTCTTCTTTGAATGGTTCTGTTGGATATTTTACGTCCACTTGAACAAGCAGAAGGTTAATGTCTCATCTGAAAGGTAGCACCTCTGACAATGTAGTGCCTCCTCAAGCATTGGAGTACCTGTGTTAGTTGCAATGCCTGGGATTCCAAGTGAGACTAGGGACCATGTGGTTCACAGGGCAAGTGTCACCAAAGAAACAAAAAAACCTACAGCACAGGAACAGGCCCTTTGGCCCTCCAAGCCTGCGCCGATCAAGATCCTCTGTCTAACCTGTCATCTATTTTCTAACGGTCTGTGTCCATTTGCTCCCTGCCCATCCATGTACCTGTCCAAATATATCTTAAAAGACGCTAACGTGTCGGCATCTACCACCTCCGCTGGCAACGCGTTCCAGGTGCCCACCACCCTCTGTGTAAAGAACTTTCCACGCATATCTCCCTTAAACTTTCCTCCTCTCACTTTGAACTCATGACCCCTAGTAATTGAGTTCCCCACTCTGGGGAAAAAGCTTCTTGCTATCCACCCTGTCTATACCCCTCATGATTTTGTAGACCTCAATCAGATCCCCCCTCAATCTCCGTCTTTCTAATGAAAATAATTCTAATCTATTCAACCTCTCTTCATAGCTAGCACCCTCCATAGCAGGCAACATCCTGGTGAACCTCCTCTGCACCGTCTCCAAAGCATCCACATCCTTTTGGTAATGTGGCGACCAGAACTGTACACAGTACTCCAAATGTGGCCGAACCAAAGTCCTATACATCTGCAACATGACCTGCCAACTCTTGTACTCAATACCCCGTCCAATGAAGGAAAGCATGCCATATGCCTTCTTGACCACCCTATTGACCTGCATTGTCACCTTCAGGGAACAATGGACCTGAACACCCAGATCGCTCTGTTCATCAATTTTCCCTAAGACTTTTCCATTTACTGTATAGTTCGCCCTTGAATTTGATCTTCCAAAATGCATCACCTCGCATTTGCCCGGATTGAACTCCATCTGCCATTTATCTGCCCAACTCTCCAGTATATCTATATTCTGCCGTAAATTCTGACAGTCCCCTTCACTATCAGCTACTCCACCAATCTTAGTGTCATCAGCAAACTTGCTGATCAGACCACCTACACCTTCCTCCAGATCATTTACATACATCACAAACAACAGTGGTCCCAGCACAGATCCCTGTGGAACACCACTGGTTACAGGTCTCCAATTTGAGAAATTCCCTACTACTACCCTCTGTCTCCTGTTGCCCTGCCAGTTTTTTATCCATCTAGCTAGCACACCCTGGACCCCATGTGACTTCACTTTCTCCATCAGCCTGCCATGGGGAACCTTATCAAACGCCTTCCTGAAGTCCAAGTATATGACATCTACAGCCTTTCCCTCATCAATCAACTTTGTCACGTCCTCTATTAAGTTGGTAAGACATGACCTTCCCTGTACAAAACCATGTTGCCTATCACTGATAAGCCCATTTTCTTCCAAATGGGAATAGATCCTATCCCTCAGTATCTTCTCCAATAGCTTCCCTACCACTGACGTCAGGCTCACTGGTCGATAATTACCTGGATTATCCTTGCTGCCCTTTTTAAACAAGGGGACAACATTAGCAAGTCTCCAGTCCTCTGGGACATCTCCTGTGTCTAAGGACACTGCAAAGATATCTGTTAGGACCCCGGCTATTTCCTCTCTCGCCTCCCTCAGTAACCTGGGATAGATCCCATCCGGACCTGGGGACTTGTCCACCGTAATGTCTTTTAGGTACCTAACACTTCCTCCTTCCTTATGTCAACTTGACCTAGACTAAGCAAACATCTATCCCTAACCTCAACATCCATCATGTCCCTCTCCTTGGTGAATACCGATGCAAAGTACTCGTTAAGAATGTCACCCATTTTCTCTGACTCAGCGCATAACTTTCCTTCTTTGTCCTTAAGTGGGCCAACCCTTTCTCTAGTTACCCTCCTGCTCTTTATATATGAATAAAAGGTTTTGGGATTTTCCTTAACCATGTTTGCCAGCAATATCTCATGTCCTCTCTTAGCCCTCTTAATCCCTTTTTTCAGATTCGGTCTACATTCCCGATATTCTTGCAAAGCTTCGTCTGTCTTCAGTTGCCTAGACCTCATGTATGCTTCCTTTTTTCTCTTGGCTAGTCTCACAATTTCACCTGTCATCCATGGCTCCCTAATCTTGCCTTTTCTGTTCCTCATTTTCACAGGAACATGTCTCTCCTGCGAGCTAATCAACCTCTCCTTAAAAGCCTCCCACATATCAAATGTAGATTTACCTTCAAACATTTTCTCCCGATCTACATTCCTCAGATCCTGCTGAATCTTGGTATAGTCGGCCTTCCCCCAGTTTGGTACTCTTCCTTTAGGACCACTCCTATCCTTGTCCATGAGTATTGTAAAACTTACGGAATTGTGGTCGCTATTTCCAAAGTAGTCCCCTACTGTAATATCAACCACCTGGCCGGATTCATTCCCCAGCACCAGGTCCAGTATGGCCCTTTCCCAAGTTGGACTACATACATACTGCTCTAGAAAACCCTCCTGGACACACCTTACAAATTCTGTTCCGTCTTGACCCCTAACACTGAGCGAATCCCAGTCAATGTTGGGAAAATTAAAATCTCCCATCACCACCACCCTGTTTCTCCTACACCTTTCCATTATCTGTTTACATGTTTGTACCTCTATCTCACGCTCGCTGTTGGGAGGACTGTAGTACAGCCCCAGCATTGTTACTGCATCCTTCCTATTTCTGAGTTCTACCCATATTGCCTCATTGCTTGAGTTCTCCATGGGGCCCTCCTTCAGTGCGGCTGTGATATTGTCTTTGACCATTACTGCAACTCCTCCACCTCTTTTACCTCCCTCTCTATCCCGTCTGAAGCATCGATATCCTGGAACAACTAGTTGCCGGTCATCCCCTTCCCTCAACCAAGTCTCAGTAATAGCAATAACATCATACCTCCAGGTACTGATCCAAGCCCTAAGCTCATCTGCCTTGTCTACTACACTTCTCGCATTAAAACAAATGCACCTCAGACCATCTGTCCCTTTGTGTTCATCATCTGCTCCCTGACTACTATTCCCTTTAGTCACACTGACTCCATTATCTAGTTCCCTACAGGCTTTCGTTTCTACCTCTTTTCTGTCCAATATTTGGTTCCCATCCCCCTGCCACATTAGTTTAAACCCTCCCCCACAGCATTAGCATAAGCACCCCCAAGAACATTGGCTCCAGTCCGGTTCAGGTATAGACCATCCAATTTGTAACAGTCCCACCTTCCCCAGAACCGGTTCCAATGTCCCAAAAATCTGAACCCCTCCCTCCTGCACCATCTCTCAAGCCACGCATTCATCCTAGCTATTCTTTCATTTCTGCACTGACTAGCACGTGGCACTGGTAGCAATCCTGAGATTACTACCTTTGAGGTCCTCCTTTTTAACTTGGCTCCTAACTCCCTAAATGCTGCTTGTAGGACCTCATCCCGTTTTCTGCCTATATCGTTGGTGCCTATATGCACCGTGACAACTGGCTGTTCGCCCTCCCCCTTCAGAATGTTCTGCAGCCGATCGGAGACATCCCTGACACGTGCACCTGGGAGGCAACATACCATTTGGGAGTTCCGTTTTCGACCACAGAACCGCCTATCTACGCCCCTTACAATTGAATCCCCAATGACTAACGCCCTTCCACTCTTCTTCCCGCCCTTCTGTACAGCAGAGCCAGCCATGGTGCCGTGAACCTGGCTACTGCTGCCTTCCTCTGGTGAGCCATCTCCCCCAACAGTATTCAAAATGGAATACCTGTTTTGGAGGGAGATGACCGTGGGGACTCCTGCACTGCCTTCCTGCTCTTCCTCTGCCTTTTGGTCACCAACTGGGTCACAGAAACAAAATGGCTTTACCATAATTGTTAGATCATTGTTTTTCCCACTGACTCAATGAGTGAAGCATGGGTGACATTTGGACAGGACAGATATCCTGATTACTGGGATAGCAGGACTGATGTATGAAGTGAGACTGAATCAGTTAGGACTATAATCACTGAAGTTTAAAAGTTGATAGGGGCTTTCATATAAACCTATAAGAGTACAACAGGAATAGACATTATAAACACGGCAGGAAATTCCAATCACCTAGTAGTCCAGAACCAGGGGTCACAGTTTAAGGACACAGGGTAGACCATTTAGAGCTGAGATGAGGGGAGATTTCTTCACTCAGAGAGTGGTGAACATGTGGAATTCCTGGTTGAGGTCAAAACATTGGATTTTTCCAAGAAGGAGTTAGTAATAGCACTTAGGGCTAAAGGGATCAAAGGGTATGGGGAGAAAGCGAGGACAGTTTACTGAATTGGGTGATCAGCTATGATCAGTATTGAGTGGTGGAGCAGGCTCAAAGGACTGAATAGCCTGCTGGTGCTCCTATTTTTTTTAGGTTCTATGTAAGATGGCTGCACTGTAGCATTTCTGAATCTTGAGGAAATGATTTAGGGGAAAAATGTCTCAGGTCTCCTCAGCTCATGTTGTCAGCGACTAATGGCTGCTCTTGGGCCTGCGCCCAGTTGAGATTTCGATTTCATAGTTTCCTCTTTCTGTTCAGCCTGAGTAAACATAGGGATGGGAAGGCAGAGGGACGGACATCTGTCGCATGGGGTCCAGTGAATTAGTCACGTGGGATCTTTCAGTGCTTATTTTGGCTCCAACATGGCAAAAGAAAAGCATTTGTTCATGGGTTCTGGCAGTGAGAAGGAAGCTTGGCTGGGAGGCAGGTGTACTTACTGGGTCCCAGCTGCTGCCTCCTTTCACTCTGTATTTCAAAGTAAGAGTGGAATTAATTGTTCAGCTGAGCAAGAAAATCCCTGCCCAAAGTTATTTCCTGAAACCTTTGAGACTGGCAAGTTCCATCTATGGATCTCTGTGAAGTTTTAAAAGTTAATTTTCAGCCTTTGGAGCAGGTGGGAAAGTCACTGTAAATTGCTAGTGACCCTTGAGAAAGTGGTGATACTGGTGATGAGCTGTGCACTTGAACTGCTCCAGTCCCTTGTGGTGAAGGTGCCTCAGTTTTAGTGCAGTGGAGGCAGCGCTGGGATTTTAACCCAGGAATTGATTAGCAATGTGTTTCCAAGTGTTATTTGGAGGTGATTTGTGTGAGGAAAATGGGACCTAGCATGAGGGAATTTATCCACTCAACTTCACAGGGTTATAAAGTCCCCTTTCGTCCAGCCCTTCTCTTTTACCTGATCTGCCTCTCCGCTGGCCAAGCTGTTCCAGTCCAATTGCAAAACTGGCATCTATCGATGTCGCATATTGCCCAGTTATGTCCCACATACAAAAATAGGTCAAATGCAACCCAGCCCTCAGCCTGCTCTCAATCATTGGTAAAATGAGGGAAGATATAATCAACAGTGCTACTAAGCAGCACCCACTCAGCAGCAATCTGCTCACCGGTGCCCAGCTTGTGCTGTGCCAGGGCCACTCAGCTCCTGATCTCACTCTAAGCCTTGGCACAAACATGAACAAAAGAACCAAATTCTAGAGTTGAGGTTAAAGTGACTGCCCTCAACAACAAGGACGCATTTGATGTGAGTATGACATCGGGAGTGCTAGCAAAACTGAAGTCGCTGGAAATCAGGGGAAAATTCTTTGCTGGTTGGATTCATATCTGGCATGAAGGAAAGTGGTTATGGTTTTGGAGATGAGTCATTTCAGCTCCAGGATATCTTTGCAAGAGGTCCTCAGGGTAGATTCCTCGGTCCAACCACCTTCGGGGGTTTTATCAGTGACCTTCCCTCCAACACAAGGTCAGAACTTGGAATGTTCATCGATGATTGCATAATGTTCAGCACCATTCGCGATTCCTCAGATATTGAAGCATTCCATGTCCAAATTACAACAAGACATGGATAATATCTAGACTTATGCTGAAAAGTGGCATGTAACATTCATGCTATATAAGTCCCAGACAATGATCATCTCCAACAAAAAACAATCTAACCATTAGCCCATGACATTCAATGTTACCATCATTGACTTCCCCACAGTATTATGATCCTGGAGGTCACCATTGACCACAAACTGAATGAGTCTAGCCATATAAACATAAGGGCTAAAAGAGCAGGTGAGAGGCTAGGAATTACTTGCCTGGATGAGGGCAGCTCCAACAAAACTCAAGAAACTTGATACCATCCAGGAAAAAGTACTTGGTTTGACCACATATGCAAATGTCTAGTCTTTCCACTACTGATGCTCAGTAACAGCAGTGTGTATCATTACAAGATGCACTGCAGAAATTCATCAAAGTTCCTTAGACAGCACCTTTCAATCTTATGACCACTTCCATCTAGAAGGGCAAGGACAGCACATACAAAGGAACACCACCTGCAACTTCCTCTTCAAGATCCTCACTGTCCTGACTTAGAAGTATATCGCTGTTCCTTCACTGCCGCTGGGTTAAAATCCTTGAAGTCGCTCCTTAACAGTAATTTGGGAGATCTATAGCACATGAACTACAGACGCTCAAGAAGGCACCTCACCAGCACCTTCCAATGTCATCTAGGGACAGGCAATAAAGGCTGGCCCAGCCAGAAATGCCCACATCCTTTGCATGAATAAAAATACACTTGTATTTGCACGCGGATCCTTGCTGCTCCATCAGGGCATCCCCAAGCTGAGAAAAGTAAAGTTAGGTAATTGGAAGGAAATTCAGATGGTTGCACTGCTTGAGTTTTGAGGAGATTAGTGGAGAACAAAATGGAGCAATCTCATGGTCTAGGGATGGTGTCCAGCAGGATGGTAGAGAGGCAATTGAGGAATGGAAGTAGCCTGCTATCAGGCTTATGTGTACTTTGAGGTAGTCATTAAGTAATACACAGAAATGAATATTCATTCACAGAAATGAGGATCCATCCCTTCTACAGTGATCAGATCCAGTCATAGTTTTATTGAGGTCAGCTTCCTTAAAAGCTCAACAACTGAGGTTGTGGACCAGACCAAACTCTCTTCAGCTATATCAAAGAGATAGCCTATAACCTAACTTTTATTTTATTTGGAGGTGAGTGTAAGATACCGTGTTCCAGATGTCATTCGATTGGTCACACTATTCGGCAAAGCACACTTTATTCTTACCCCACAGTTAAAATACAAACAAAAGAAAGAAGAATTGCTATGTCTTTAACTCTATTGGAAAACATAACAGAATAATTGATCATTTAATTATTAGATAGTAACTGTTCCAATATAATAATATACCATAAACATACCCTTGGCAAAGGCAAATTCAGTAAAATAGATTGTCTCACATGTGATGTTTTTCCAGTCTAGGAGAAAAGAATATACTGGCAGAGAGGGAAGTATAACAGCTTCCACAACTAACTTCCAAACCCCAACAACTGAAATCTAAACTAAAACCCTGGTTCTGTGGGAGTCTGCTTCTATTGTTCTAACTTAAAAAAACCCTAGGGGCCTCACAAGCAGTTTAATTTATTGGACTTAAAGAGAAGCCTCCAGCTCAAAACCTCTCTTCCAAAACAAATTACATCTCTTAACACCATATTATCTTAACGCTAAGTATTAGGTATTTTGGATAAGTGACAGTAAGTGCATTAATGCCTCTGTTAGGGATTTTCACCTACTTCTGATTTCACGTGTCTGCTATGCTGGACTCACTGAAGTTGAGCAAGGTCATTGTCCTAGGCCACCATGGTGTTCACTCAAACATGCTAGTTTAGTAAATGTCAGGGAAGATGAAAGAACTTGCATAAAGAACCTTTCAAATCCTGAAGAACTGTACTGCCCATTAAATAATTTTGTAATATAGTTACTGTTGGAATGGGAAACCAGAGAAGTGGTGCAATGCAGAAATGCAGGAACAGTACAATGCAGACATGCATCCATACATGAATAGTGTGATAAACATATGCATCAATGCATGAACGGTGTAATGCACAAGTGTACTCTTCAGGAATAGGGCAATGCAATAACGCAGGGATGGTATGATGCATGAATAAAGGAGCAGAATGTAGGAATAATGTATACTTAAAGTTTTTGAGAAGATTTTTAGCTCGAGGTGTGGATGAGGTTGTAGACACGCTCGCCGTGCCGAAGGGTTTAGTTGCAAACATTTCGTCACCCTGCCAGGTAACATCATCAGTGCACCCCTGGTGAAGCATTGGTGTTCTGTCCTGCCTGTTATTTATATACCTCAGTTTATTGGGGTGTTTGGTACCACTTCGGGTTTTGTTTCTCAGTGGTTTGTACACAGAGTCTAATTCAATGTGTTTGTTGATGGGGTCCTGGTTGGAATATCAGGCCTCCAGGAATTCCCTGGCATGTCTCTGTTTGGCTTGTGCTATAATGGATGTGTTGTCCCAGTTGAATTTGTGTCCTAGAGTTAAAAGGAACTGCAGATGCTGGAGAATCTGAGAAAACAAGGTGCAGAGTTAGCTGAACACAGCAGGCCAAGCAGCATCAGAGGAGCAAGAAGGCTGATGTTTCAGGCCTAGGCCCTTCTTCAGAAGAGGTCTAGGCCTGAATCGTCAGCTTTCCTGCTCCTAGGATGCTGCTTGGCCTGCTGTGTTCATCCAGCTCTGCACCTTGTTGTCTCGAATTTGTGTCCTTCTTTGTCCGTGTGTAGTGAGACAAGTGAGAATTGGTCATGCCTCTCGTTGGCTAGTTGTGTATCCGTATGGACAATTTTCTCCCCGTTTGGCCTATGCAGTATTTCTCACAGTCATTGCATGGTATTATGTTACACTGGTTTTGGGTATGGGATCCTCAGTAGCTGTTTTAGTGTGCTTGTTGGTTTGTGGGCTACCCTGATATCTAGGGGTCTGAATAGACTTGTGGTCATCTCTGAAATGCTCTTGATGTACAGTAGGGTGGTTAGTGAGTCTGGTTGTGTTGTGTCTTCCTGTTGTGGAGGTAATGGTGGATTGTGCTTTTCGGGTATTCATTTCTTTTGAAGACTCTGTGTAAGTGTTCCTGTTCTGCTTTGCTTAGTTCTGGGTTGCTGCAATGTGTTGCACTGTATTCTCAGGACCGCTTTCCCCTGACTGCACCTGAAGAAGGGTCTACCCTCCGAAAGATTGTGGTTTCAAATAAACCTGTTGGACTATAATCTGGTGTCGTGTGATTTTTGACTTTGTCCACCCCAGCCCAACACCGCTACCTCCACAACATTACAATCAGGGAACACAGCAGCACTTGGCCGATGAAATTATTGCCCTCATTATAGATGCACATCAGGCTGGAGCTGGGTATTCTAAAGAGCACAGCAACACCTGCCCACTCCATTCTCCAGTGACTCTATCTGGCCATCTGCTCGGAAGAGCAGCCTGAGGCACATGACAATGTGAGCTAATGGATTGGCAAAAACATTCCATGGTCTTACTGTTGTCTGCTTAAAGACTATCACAGGCCAGGGATCCCATCCAAGGTTAGCAATCTCTCTGAGACATACTTTTACATGAGACTGTTGCTAGGGTGTACAATTACTGTGTGGCAGGCCAAACTCTCTTGGGTACAAAAATATTGCAACATAAGCAATGTCCCGAATGGTATCCAATGGCTTCAGACAGGAGTTCATATCCAGAAAGGTAGATGGATGGTGACAGATTAGCAGGGCTAAGTCTGGGCCTCATCTGCTCTGTTCCTCCAGCTCCACATTGCTCTTTTCCTATTATTTCCCCTGTTTCTCGATTTCACTTTTGCTCTTTCCTTTTCTCTTTCTTCTTTGCTTTCTTTCTTTAAAGCCTGGAAAGTGGTTGGTGAAGGAACAGCTCTCTAGTGGCCGCTCCACCCCAGCCCAGGGTCCCCTGGCTAGTGAGGAGCAAGCTGTGTTCAGGGCTGAGCCTGACCACCCCAGGCCGGCCAAGTTCTTTGTCTCTCTCTCTCTCTCTTTCTTGTCATTTCTTTTCTTCGTCTGACTGACATGATTCTTATGATTGTATGAATTGCCTCAATGTAGGCGCCATCCTAAGCTCATCCATCTTCTACCAAGCACAGCAACGTGGTTGACTCTTAACTGGTCCCAGGAATGACCCTAACCAGCAACGTTCTGCTCCGAGATTCCACACACACTAATCGACGTGCTGATACTCAGTTCAAGAACAATTGGTGACGAGTAATGAATGCTGGTTTTGTCAGTAATACCTGCAACCCATGAAAAATTAAATTGAAAATAAAACTCTCTCTGCAATACACTGGGTGAATTGGCTTTATACTCAGGCCACTGGAGTGAGATAAAGTCACAACTTGAGGTGGATTCCACTTGCCCCAGAATGTCTCTGGTCATGTTTTACTTTTGTGGGGTAGTAGTATTTATGTCTTTCTGTTCTCTGCTGAGGGATTCCAGCTTCTTGCCTTGACCATGATCAGAGGCATTTTATATGTGTATGTGTGCCTGTGGGGGTCTGCATATGTATCTGTATATGCATGTGGCTGTGTCTCTGTGTGTGATTCTGTGTTTGTCTGTGTGGACATATGTGTATGACTGCAAAATGTGAGGCTGGATGAACACAGCAGGCCAAGCAGCATCTCAGGAGCACAAAAGCTGACGTTTCAGGCCTAGACCCTTCATCAGAGAGGGGGATGGGGTGAGGGTTCTGGAATAAATAGGGAGAGAGGGGGAGGAGGACCAAAGATCATTGATCTTTGGTCCGCCTCCCCCTCTCTCCGTATTTATTCCAGAACCCTCACCCCATCCCCCTTTCTGAAGGGTCTAGGCCCGAAACGTCAGCTTTTGTGCTCCTGAGATGCTGCTGGGCCTGCTGTGTTCATCCAGCCTCACATTTTATTATCTTGGATTCTCCAGCGTCTGCAGTTCCCATTATCTATGTGTATGACTGTATGTGTTTGCATGTGTGTGTATAAGTACATGTGCATGTATGTTTTTGTGTGTTTGTGTGTGCATGTGTCTGGGTGCGTGTGTTTGTGTCTGTGGTCTGTGCGTACATGCACCTGCATGTGTGTCTGTGTGTGTATGTGTGTGTGCCTGTGTGTGTTTGTATGTGAGTATATGCACATGTGCGCGTGCGTGTGTGTGTGTGCGTGTGTGTGTGTGTGTGTGTGTGTGTGTGTGTGTGTGTGTGTGTGTGTGTCTAGGTATATGTGTTTGTGTGTGTGTTTGTGTATGTGTGTATATGCATGTGTGTATGTTTTTGTATGTGTGTTTGTATCTGGATGTATGTGTGTATTTGTGCTTGTCTGTGTCTGTGTCTGTACATGCACATGCATGAGTATCTGTGACTATGTGCTGGGTGCATGTCTATGTGTGTATGTGTATGTATATGCATGCATGCAAGTGTATCTTTGTGTGATTTTGTGTGTGTGTGTGTGTGTGTGTGTGTGTGTGTGTGTCTGTGTGTGTGTGTGTGTGTGTGTGTGTTTGGGGGGTGGGGGGACAGTGTATGCGTGTATGTTTGTGTGTTGGTGTCTGTGTGTTCCAAAGTGGGTCATTTATATTTTCTTCTGTAAATTGCATGAAAGTTATGGGGCTCGAGAGAGAAGCCTGTGGTTGACTCTAATTCCCTGCGGGGCTGTTATAATTTAAATTGCCAGTTTAATGTCTTATTAATGTCTTCCAAAAATCAATATAATACATAATCTATTGTATTCGCTCTATCCAGACACACTGCTCAGAAAATTCAAGTTGTTAAATGAAACCTGTCCTTTTAAAACCAGCAACAATCCACATTCCGTGTAAGTGTGATATGAAAGAGGGTGGCACTTTACTGGATGCTGAGCAACATGAGCTATGTGGAGAGATTTGAGAGAAGCCAATGACTTTCTCAATGTTGGGAGTGATGAGTTGCAAATGAGTTTTCTGACAAATTTTGATGTTGAAATGAGATTCTCACTAGTGAGCAGCGTGAGACCTATTAATGGGGCTTACTGCTTATTATCACCCTCATTGTTATCTCATAGATATGTTGTGTCCAAGAACTCACACCCAGCCCATGAATTAGGCCAGGCAGCATGGCAGGGGCTCCTGCTCGCTCACTACACCCCTGCCTTGCATTTCCTTGCCTCCTCAGCCGGAACAAACAGGTTCACTTGCTGTTTAGCACAGACACAAAGCTAGGCACCTTGTCAGTGGTCACTAATCCAGGGGATGATATTATGGCACCATGTTACATCAATCTCACACCCAAGCCATGTGCTAACAGTAAATGTTGCAAATATACTGCATGTGCTTCAAGCAAATAGAATCCCTATAGTACAGAAACAAGCCATTGGGCCCATGAGTCCACACTGACCCTCCAAAGAGGATCTCACCCAGACCTCTACACTATGACTCTGTATTTCTCATGGCTAACCCACATAGCCAGCACATCCCTGGGCACTATGGGCATTTAGCATGATCATACCACCTAACCTGCACATCTTTGGATTGTGGGAAGAAACCAAAGCACCAGGAGGAAACCCACACAGAGACAGGGAGAACATGCTAACACAACACAGGGTGTCGCCAGAGGGTGGAATTGAACCCAGGTCCCTGGTGCTGTGAGGCAGCAGTGCAAACCACTGAGCCAACACGCCATCCCTTTCTTAATGTATATTTTGATAAGCAATGGTATGAAAAGCTATTGGGAGTTGACAGGCTTGTAACAAGTCAGATCATGCTTGATTTTATTGAACAGAGGAGAAGGTTCGAGGGAGAAAGGGCATATTCCTGCTTGTAATTAAATAGGTGCTGGAGTAGGCCATTTGGCCCTTAGAGCCAGCACCACCATTCATTATGATTACGGCTGATCATCCACAATCAGTATCCTGTTCCTGCCTTATCCCCCTAGCCCGTGATTCCACAATATTTAAGATCTCTATCCATCTCTTTCTTGAAAGTATCCAGAGAGTTGGCCTCCACTGCCTTCTGGGGCAGAGCATTCCATATATCCACCACTCTCTGGGTGAAGAAGTTTCTCCTCAACTCTGTTCTAAATGGCCTACCCCTTATTTTTAAACTGTGTCCTCTGGTTCTGGACTCACCCATCAGCGGAAACATGCTTCCTGCCTCCAGAGTTTCCAATCCCTAAAAAATCTTATACGTCTCAATCAGATCCCCTCTCATCCTTCTGAACCCAAGTGTATACAAGCCCAGGTGCTCCAATCTTTCAACATATGATAGTCCTGCCATTCCAGGAATTGACCTCGTGAACCTACCTTGAATTCCCTCAATAGCAAGAATGTCCTTCCTCAAATTTGGAGACCAAAACTGCGCACAATACTCCAGGTGCGGTCTCACCAGGGCCCTGTACAGCTGCAGAAGAACCTCTTTGCTCCTATACTCAATTCCTCTTGTGATGAAGGCCAGCATGCCATTAGCTTTCTTCACTGCCTGCTGTACCTGCATGCTTGCTTTCATTGACTGATGTACAAGAACACCCAGATCTCATTGTACTTCCCCTTTACCTAACTTGACTCCATTTAGATAGTAATCTGCCTTCCTGTTCTTGCCACCAAAGTGGATAACAGCACATTTAGCCACATTAAACTGCATCTGCCATGCATCCGTCCACTCACCCAGCCTGCCCAAGTCACCCTGTATTCTCATAACATCCTCCTCACATTTCACACTGCCACCCAGCTTTGTGTCAGCAGCAAAGTAATATTACGTTTAATGCCTTCATCTATATCATTAATGTATATTGTAAACAGCTGTAGTCCCAGCACCAAACCTTGTGGTACCCCACTGGTCACTGCCTGCCATTCCGAAATGGACCAGTTTATCACTACTCTTTGCTTCCTGTCAGCCAGCCAATTTTCAATCCAAGGTTAACATGGTTATATGTTTAGAACATAGAACATAGAACATAGAACAGTACAGCACAGAACAGGCCCTTCAGCCCACAATGTTGTGCCGACCATTGATCCTCATGTATGCACCCTCAAATTTCTGTGACCATATACATGTCCAGCAGTCTCTTAAATGACCCCAATGACCTTGCTTCCACAACTGCTGCTGGCAACGCATTCCATGCTCTCACAACTCTCTGCGTAAAGAACCTGCCTCTGACATCCCCTCTATACTTTCCACCAACCAGCTTAAAACTATGACCCCTACTGCCTTTTAGGTGCACTGCAGCAACTAACCAAGGATTCTTCAACAATATCTTCCAGACCTGCCACTACTCCACCTAGATGTATGGGATCACCACCATCTGCAAGGCCCCCTCAAAGCCATTCACCATCCTTACCTGGAACTGTATTGATGTTCCGTCAGTGTCACTGTGTCAAAATCCTGGGCCTTCCTCCCCAGTAGTCCTGAAATTGCCCCTTCACCACATGTACTGAAAGGCTCAAGAAGGCAGCTCACCACCGCATTCTCAAGGGGAAGTTGGGATGAGCAATAAATGCCGGCCTTGAAGGAATCCCTAAACCTCTTCACCCTTTTTATGATTTCTTCTCTTATGATGTTATTTACGGCCTAACTCTTTAACTCATAATGTCTTCCAAACTCTTCTAAACTTTAACTCTTCCTATCAGCTCTCTTAATATTTGAATAGGTGGCTTGGCATCTAAAATGTCCCTGATAACACCGTGAAGATGTTTTACCGCATGTATGTTTTTGTTGTAACAGCTCATTGATTGGTAAGCAATCAGTAATATTTTAGCAAAATGGTTTTGCTTTTCTAACCTCTTGTTTAATCATCTCCTTTAACAGGGTAGAGTTGATGACAGCTTGAGTGTTTTATTAAATGAGATAATAATTGTGACCAATGTTAAATTTAAGGTCTTTTCTCAATATTTGATGGTACCTACATCTGGTTCCTTTCAGAGATGATCAGGGCACCACTTTTAGTGCCACCTCATCACTTTGGTAAATTCAATTTGCCTTCAAGCAAACAAACTCTTATAGAGCTATTTCTCAGTTGAAAGCAATGAGGTTAGTGCTATCCTGTGCAATAGCGCAGGGAGCTGAATTCCCAGTTGCTCCTTCAGGAGCCTGTGCATAAGCTAATGGAAGGTAATGATTTTCTCTAATTACTCAGCATTCTGCAGGTATAGGTAACTGGGTAATATCAAGGTCAAGATAATTATTGATCACACTTACTGATTGTTCGCCATGTGGAGAGATGCAGGGTCAGCTTTTTAAACCTCCAGCACGTTCTGTCAGAGTTTCAACTCATCACTTGGATTTTGTGTTCCTATAAATGAATAAGTGTTATTAGACTTCTTCCTTGTTAAAAGTGTTATGGACTAGACCAGACCTCCTCCAAATATTTTAAGAAGGCAGCCTACGCCTTAACGTTTTCTTATTTTAATGACAAATGTGAAGTGCCATGTTCCAGATACAATGCGACTGTTCAAACTACTCAATATTAAGCAAAACACAATTTATTCCAACATTATAGCTAAAAATACAGCAAAAGAAAGAGGAACTTGGAATAACTTAACTCTATTGGAAAACTTAACAGAATAATAGATACAATAACTATTACTAATTAACTGTTGCAATATACTAACACCCCACAAACATACCCCTTGGCAAAAAGGCAAACTCAGAAAAGCAGATTTTGTTTCACATACAATCTAGCAGCCGAGGAAGAGGACCCCCAGCTTTTGGCTGTAATCGAGAGAGGGAAAAATAGCTTCCATGTTTTCAAGCCCACAACAGCAACTGCCTAATGCTAAACCTAAAAACTAAAACAAAACTAGAAATCCTGGCCTGTGACTGCTGCCACAGCCAGCCAGGCTGCTTCTATTATTCCAACCTATAAAAAAAACCCAAGGCCTCACAAGCTGTTTAGCCTAGTGGTTTTGGTAGACTGCTTTTCACCTCTACCTTACAACCTCTCTTCAAACAAAAAGAACAAAATAACCTCTTAAAGCACAGCATCATCACAAAAGTCAGAAGGAAAGATCTGGGCAGAACACCAGGGAGAAATCTCTTGCCCTTCTTTAAGATAGTTGCATCTAATCTTTCGCACGCATCCCAGATGGAGATCAGACGTCGGTTCAACACCTCATCCAATATTTGTTTCCATCTATAATGAGCCTGACTGAGGCCACCTAATTCAGCACAGGCTAGGGGATCAAAATGGAGCTTTCCTGCATGGCTCGGTATTACCTGACTGGGTCAGACTAAGGTGGAGCCAACTGTAATTGCTCACTGTCTCAGTGGTTAGTCTTGTCATCATTGTGTCAGAGGGTTATGGGCTCAAGTCCCACTACTTCAACTTGGGCACATGCTGTGGGATGCTAGTACTGAGGGAGGACTGCATTGTTGGAGGTGACGTCTTTCAGATGAAAGGTTAACTCTTGACCTTGTTATTGGCAGTCAAATGCTCTCCCATGGAGGAAAACCCCAGGCTTGTTAACAGCTGTGTTGGTGCAGTTCAAATGCTTCACAAATAATAGAGATCAATTTTACCTTAACTATCTGAAGTCACCAATCTCACTGCTCAATGGCCCATTCTCTTATCTTCCTTTCACTTTGTCAGTTTTGTTTCATGCTATGTCCCCCAGACCTTATTCTCAAGCCAGCATATCATTCGCGTTGAATGTCACCACCTAAAAATGCCATTCTCTTTGCTTGAGCGTAAATGGAGAGCATCATCAGACCATAAGAAGTAGGAACAATAGTAGGCCATTTGGCCCATTGATCCTAGTCTGCTATTCAATAGGATCATGGCTGAACGAAGTTCTCACGTCCACTTTCCTGCCTTTCCCCATAACCCTTGATTCCCTGACTGATCAAAAATCTATCAAGTGTGTATTCCACCTTGGAGGGCACCACATTTGATGTAGAAACCATTTCTAACAAAACTTGTTGAAAAACAGAAAACATAAGGGAGCTTAGGGGCCCAACAGGGTTTGGACCCAAATTCAGTATAAGCCAGTCATCTCTTCCAGCCTTGCAACTCAGGTCCTCCAGCCTGGATCTACAACATTTCTTTCCATCATTGATAACAGCGGCTTGCATTGCGTTTATCTCCTGCCACCTAAGGACACAATCACAAGTCCATCATGCTTACATGGAGAATGTTGGCATACTTGTCATGGTCACTATTCCATGAGGATTATGAATAGCCAGAGGACACAAGCCTGGTGAGATTGACTAGATCTCCATGTCCCCAGTGTTGCCAATTTCACTGCCAACTATTGGGCTCCCTCAATCTCTCTCCTTTAATACCAGAATCTTCAAATTCTACCTTGGGCAGTTTCAGAATTTTGACTTCACTTTGAAAAAAAAATGTCAGTTTACCCTAAAGATCCATTTGGTTCCCAAATGTCCTTTATGGAAGGGAATTTGCAACTCTGACTCTCCACATAACTTCAATCCCACATCAATGGAGTTGATCATTAACTTCCCCCTGAAGCACAGAAGCAGGACTACGTACTATCAATGGGATGCACTGGGATTATTCAACAAGGCCTCATCACCAGTACTTTTCAAGCCAACCATCTCTACAATCTAAAAGGACAGAGGCAGCACATACTTGGGAACACCACCAAACGCAAATTCCCTCCAAGCCATTCAGTCTCCTGTCTTGGAAATCTATCGCTGTTACTTGAGTGTTGGTGAGTCAAAATCATGGAACTGTCTTCCTAGCATCATTTTGGCGCTACTCACACCCTTGAGGACTGCAGTGGGGCAAGAAAGCCGCTAACCACCATCTTCTCGAAGGTAATTAGGGATGGCAATAAATGCTAGCCTGACCAGTGACACCCTCGTCTTTGAGGAGAAATGATCGTATTGGACCTGATTTCAATTTTATTTAACATTTATTAAGGTAAGATAAGTATTCTCATGGTTATTCCCAACAGAACATCTGTACTGTCCAACACACGTATTGCCCATTAATTCACATCATCCAAATTTATTTATAGCAGTTAGTGATTCTTATTAAATGATGTGGCTACAGTTCAAAGTAATCAATAGACAGACCTCTCCCACGGAGGTCTGAATAGTTTCAAACATGCATTTTTTCTGTGCATTCTGTGAGTGGAATTAACAAAGTGAGTTTGTAGAAAAATGATGCTCTGGTTATAGATTTTTATCTTATATGAGGACCTTCCTGACTGGCATGGAATCTACAGTTCATTACAAAATGATTTTACAGTACAGTAATAGACTATTCAGCCTATTAAGTCCACAGAACACTAGAACATAGAACATAGAAAAGTACAGCACAGTACAGGCCCTTTGGCCCACAATGTTGTGCTGTGGAATAATCCTAATCCAAAAATAAAATAACCTAACCTACACTCCCCTCAATTCACTGCTGTCCATGTGCATGTCCAGCAGTCGCTTAAATGTCACTAATGACTCTGCTTCCACGACTACCACTGGCAAATTATTCCATGTGCTCACAATTCTCTGGGTGAAGAACCTCCCTCTGACATCTCCTCTATACCTTCCTCCTAACACCTTAAAACTATGACCCCTCGTGGCAGTCAATCCTGCCCTGGGGAAAAGTCTCTGGCTATCGACTCTATCCATGCCTCTCATTACCTTGTACCTCTCGATCAGGTCACCTCTCTTCCTCCTTCTCTCCAGAGAGAAAAGTCCGAGCTCAGTCAACCTCTCCTCGTAAGACAAGCCCTCCAGTCCAGGCAGCATCCTGGTAAACCTCCTTTGCACCCTCTCCAAAGCCTCCACATCCTTCCTATAATAGGGCGACCAGAACTGGACACAATATTCCAAGTGTGGTCTCACCAGGGTTTTGTAGAGCTACAGCATAACCTCGCGGCTCTTAAACTCGATCCCCCTGTGAATGAAAGCCAAAACACCATATGCTTTCTTAACAACCTTATCCACCTGGGTGGCAACTTTGGGGGAGCTATACACTTGAACACCAAGATCCCGCTGTTCCTCCACACTGCCGAGAATCCTGCCTTTAATCCTATCTTCAGCATTTAAGTTCGACCTTCCAAAATGCATCACTTTGCATTTGTCCAGGTTGAACTCCATCTGCTGTTTCTCAGCCCAGCTCTGCATTCTGTCAATGTCTCGCTGAAGCCTGCAATAGCCCTCAATACTATCAACGGCACCTCCAACCTTTGTGTAATCAACAAACATACTAACCCACCCCTCAACCTCCTCATCCAAACAGAAATTGCTGGAGAAACTCAGCATGTCTGTCAGCATCAATGGGCAAGGTCAGAAATCACACGACGCCCCCAACCCCAGGTGAAAATCCAACAGGTTTATTTGAAAAGCTTTTGGAGCCACGCTCCTTCTTCAGAAGTGAGGCTTTGAGAGCTTGCGTTTTCAAATGCCCCTGCGATTTCTGATCTTGTCTATCCTAGTCCAATACTGGCATCTCAATATCATGGCTAGCATCTGTGGAAAGAAAGCAGAGTTAATGTTTTGAATCAGTGACCCTTCATCAGAACACTACAGCAGTTTTCTTGCTCCCTGCATAAATCCCACTCTACCACCTTGTCATATTCACGCTTCTCTTAAAGACTTAATCTCATCACATCCTGCCCCCGTCTTTGATTCAACGTTCATCACTTTTCTGTGGTTCATCAGCTGCACAGCTCCCAGTTGTCATTCCCTTGCATTCTTGAAGAAATTTTCTGCACCTTTCTCTGTATCATTGCTTTCTGACTTCCTGAAGTCCATTTCTTTGACTTGGTCAACTCTAATTCATAATCTTGCTTTTGTGTCTGTTATCCATGTTTGATTTTCTCCCCAGTCTTAAGCTAGTATGATATCTAATATAAGATTCAAACTTAATACAGGTGATGCAAAAAACAGAGGATGCTGACAATGAAACTCTGTGTGAGAAAGCAAAAATGTTGGATGACAATTCACACCGAATCTTTGGAAAAACAGAAAGCTTTTTTTGTGTAACAACTTGATGTCCTGGGTCATTGATGAAGGATTCCCCATGTTTACTTAACAACACTGAACTTTAAGAAGCAATACATTGGATTAGAGTTTTGTTCCCACCAGCCTGTATGCAATCTGTTCAAATCATTTTGCTGTGTCATCTCAGTGGGTAGGTAGTTTCTTTAAAGTCGGAAGTTTGTGGGCTCAAGTCCAGCACTAGAATCCAAAGCACATACTTGAGAATGATGCTCCCAATGTTGGATTGAGGAAGTACTACATGGATAAAAGGTTCAACCAAAGACAAGCTGTTACAGAATAAACCAAGAATGCATGAGATCTTGGGAGAACCATCTTAGTAGTTAGTCTCAGTTGGAAATGGTTTTTGTTTGATTTTATTCCCTAAAATAAATTTCTGTGTCACCCACTGTGCTGACAGCAGAAAAAAAACTCATCCCATTTAGTAAACAACTGAAGATCTCCTTCAGAGTTCCTCAGGGCCATGTCCTAGGTCCAACCTACCTTCAGCTGCTTCATCGATGACCTTTCCTCCATGATAAGCTCAGAAGGGCAATGTATCCCTATTATTGTACCAATGTTCAGCACCATTCTCGACTCCTCCGATACAGAAGTAATGTTCAATTACTGAACAATATCCAGGTTTGGGCTGACGTTTTTGCCAAACAAGTGCCAGGAAATGACCATCTTCCAGCAGCAGAGAATTCAATCTTTGATATTCAACAGCAATGCCATCACTGAATCTCCCACTATCAATGTCCTGGGGGGGTTTTCATTAACCAGAAACTGAATTGGATTAGCCAAAAAAAGCAGTAGCAGGTCTGAGGTTAGGAATCCCACAGCAAGTCTGAGGAGTTTAATTTGAATAAATGCAAGGAAAAGTAAAGACAGGACTTATATAATTAATGGTCGGGTCCTGGGTAGTGTTGTAGAACAGACAGAGCCAGGAATTCAGGCACATAATTCTTTGGAATTTGCATCACAGGTAGATAGGGTCGTGAAGTAGGTTTTCAGTATATTTGCCTTCATTGTTCAGATCTTTGAGTTTAAGAGTTGGAATGTCATGTTAAGATTGTACAGGTGAGATCTCTTCTGGAGTACTGTGTGCAGTTCTGATCACCCTGTGATAGGAAAGATATTATTAAATTGGAGAGGCTTCAGGAAAGATTTACCAGGATGTTGTCAGGAAAGCAGGATTTGAGTTACAAAAATAGGCTGGATAGGCTGGGTACTAAAAGAGATGATAGGAAAAATAACAAACACACTCATGGTAATTTTCCAAAATTCGCTGGACTCTGAGGCAGTTCCAGCAAATTGGAAAACAGCAAATGCGATGCCATTGTCTTTTGTGCTGCCAACAGTGGAGATATTACATTGTACTATTTATAATTATTCAAACAATAACAAATGATGGTTGTGGGGGCTTGCAGTGTGCAAATTGGCTACTGCAGTGATTACAATGCAGACTCAGAAGAATTTCATGGACTGTAAACTGCTCTGAGATACCCTGGGGGTTTGCAAAGTTCTGCATCAATGCAAGTATTCTTTCTAAATCTTTTCCGTCCCTATATGCATGGTGCATCCATTCCCACAGCTGTGGGTTCCACTTTGCAGTAACCCAATCTCTGACTGAACATTGGTATTGGACTGGGT